>NC_091625.1:17278984-17582014 GCF_027580195.1 Bos mutus
CAGAAACACATTTAACATTTACTGACATCTACCTGCTGTTAACTAGAAATCCTTGTATTTTTATGCATAACATATATGTTTACAGTATTTTTCAACAAAAAAATAAAGTGAGAACAAATAAATTATTTTGAAAATATCATAATTTATGAGTTACAATCAAATATATCTTCATAGATAATCTGTATTCTTAAAACTGGGTTTAAAGTCCAATTGGGCAACATAAATTTTCTGTTACACTCAATGATTCTAGATTTTTAGATATATAAATCAGTACAAATATTATGAAATCCAAACTCCTTATCTTAAAGATAAATAAACTGAATTTCAGAGAAAATGAGAACTGTAGAAATACAAGCCATTAATTCCTGCTCTGCAGAAAACATTTCCATTAAATTTGAGAAAGAAAATCCAAACACATAACAGGTAATATAACATACTCATTGCATGCTTACTAACAAAGTTAACCCCCTGACACAAACCTATAGTTCATCATAGAGAATCATTTTCATTTGCTTCTCTTCTAAGACTGTTTTGAATGGGGAATTTTCTAATAAATTCAGAAAAATGATGCATTAGGAAATACTTTGCAGAGCATAGAGACATGACTAAAAATAACCCAGCATATTTTACGAAAGAATGGCACCTCATAAATAGTGAATACTTCACAAAGTTATGATAGTAACAAGTGAGGAAAAATAAAAGCATATGAAAGACACAAGTTCCTTAGAAGAACAAAACAGAACTACAAGACAGCATGAAGTGAAAGCAGGGACATGATTAAACCTGTGCTGTCTTAAAATAATTGCTAAGAAGGATGTTTTCTTCTTCTGCATGTCAGAAGGAAGCCATTTATAAATGAGGCTTAAAGGATGAGCAGGAGTTAGGAATTCTAGGTAAAGGGGAGAAAAAAGAAAGACAAAGGGGTGGAGAGTAAAGAAATGATTTAAGGAACTGAGAAAAACTCAGAAACGTGGAAGAGCTAAGCTGAGAGGAGAACGAGACTAGGTTTAACCAGCCAACCAAATCTTAGAGATCCTTGTAAGTTTTCAATCTGTGTCTTTTATGCTACCTGTAGTTCTTTAACCCTGTTTTAATTTATTTTGATATGTGATATAAGAAATAGTGTGGAGAGTATAAAAGAGCACATAAAAGACCCATCTGGAAAGACAAGGATATTGAATGTAGTTCCCTGTGCTACACAGTAGGACCTTGTTGTCTTGGCATCACCTTAGCAAGGAGAAGGACAGGGAGGACAGGGCTGAAACTTCTGTTCTTGGTATTTTCCAAGTGATATACATCCACATGGGAGAGATCAAGTCCTGAGCCTTTGGAGTGGGAGCACTGACTGCAAGGTCCTAGACTACCAGAAAAACAACCCTGCTGCTGCTGCTGCTAAGTCACGTCAGTAGTGTCTGACTCGGTGCGACCCCATAGACGGCAGCACACCAGACTCCCCCGTCCCTGGGCAAGAACACTGGAGTGGGTTGCCATTTCCTTCTCCAATGCATGAAAGTGAAGTTGCTCAGTCATGTCCGACTCTTAGCGACCCTATGGACTGCAGCCTACCAGGCTCCTCCATCCACGGGATTTTCCAGGCAAGAGTACTGGAGTGGGTTGTTAGTGCCTTCTCTGGAAAAATAACCGTAGGGAGTATCAAATAGTGAGAACTCACACAAAGGAAACCACTTGAATACAAGACCCAGCATCACCCAACCACCAGTAGCACCCTGTGCAGGACACCTCATCTAAACAACAAACACAATAAAAATGCAAACCAAATCATCAGCAGACAGGATTACCACTTCACTCAGCCTTGCCCATCAGAGGAAAAACAAACAAACAACAACAAAAACTCAGCACAAATCACACTCTATACAAAGCTTGCACAAACCGCTGGACCAAACTTAGGAAGGCAGAAACTAAAAGGAAGAAAGAATTCAACCTTGAAGCCTGGGCAAAGGAGATCTCCAACACAAGTTTAAAAAAATAATGAAAAGACAGAAATACCACATAAATGAAGGAACAAACTACAAACACAGAAGTCCAAATAAATGAAGGGGAAATAGGCAAACTACCTGAAAAAGAATTCAGAATAATGATAGTAAAGATGACCAAAAAACTTGAAAACAAAATGTAGAAAATCCAAAATGAATTAACAAAAACCTAGAAGACATAAACAATAAACATATACAGACAGAAATCACAATTACTGAAATTAAAAATACTCTAGAAGGAATCAATAGCATAATACCTGAAGCAGAAGAACAAATCAGTGCACTGGAAGATAAAATGGTAGAAACAACTTCTGAAGAGCAGAATAAAGTAAAAAATAATGACAAGAACTGAATATAGTCTCAGAGACATTTGAGACAATATCAAACACACCAACATTCAAATTATAGGGATCCCAGAAGAAAGAAAGGAAGGGTATGAGAAAATTTTTGAAGAGATTATAGTTGAAATTTCCCCAACATGGAAAAGGAAAGAGTCAGTTAAGTCCAAGAGGCACAAATACAGGATAAATCCAAGAAGAAACATGCCAAGACACATACTAATCAAACTAACAAAGACTAAACACAAAGAAAGGATATTAAAAACAGCAAGGGGAAAGCATCAAGTAACATACAAGGGACACCCCACATGTTTAACAGCTGATCTTTCTGCAGAAACTCTGCAGGCCAGAAAGGAATGACAGGATATATTTATAGTACTGAGAGGGAAAAATCTTCAACCAAGATTACTGTACCCAGAAAGAATCTCATTCTAAATTGATGGAGAAATAAAAAGCTTTTCAGACAAGCAAAAGTTAAGAGAATTCATTACCATCAAACTAGCTTTACAATAAATGTTAAAGGGGCTTATGTAGTCAAGAAATACAAGAGAAGAAAAAGATCAATGAAATAAACCCCAAACAATTAACAAAATGTCAATAGTAACATATATATCAGTAATTACTTTAAATGTAAATGGATTAAATGCTCCAACCAAAAGACACACTGGCTGAATGGATACAAAAACAAGATCCATATATATATGCTGTCTATAAGAAACCCACTTCAGACCTCAAGACACTATAGACTGAAAGTGAGAGGATGGAAAAATATATTCCATGCAAATGGGAAGCAAAAGAAAGCTGGAGTAGCAATCTTCATATCAGACAAAAATAGACCTTAAAATAAAGAATATTATAAGAGATAAGGAAGGACACTACATAATGATCAAGAGATCAATCCAAGAGGAAGACATATCAAATTGTAAATATCTGTGCACTCAACACAGGAGCACCTCAATACATAAGACAAACACTAACAGACATAAATGGAGAAATTGACAGTAACATAATAATAGTAAGAGACTTTAACATGGTGGCTCAGATGGTAACATGTCTGCCCTCAATGCAGGAGACCCAGGTTCAATACACGGGTCAGGAGGATCCCCTAGAGAAGGAAATGGCAACCCACTCCAGTACTCTTGCCTAGAAAATTCCATAGATGGAGGAGCCTGGTGGGCTACAGTCCATGGGGTTGCAAAGAGTCAGTCACTACTGAGTGACTTCACTTCACTTCACTTCACACCAATGGACAGATCATCAAAGCAGAAAATTAATAAGAAAATACAAGTCTTAAATGATACATTAGATGAAACAGATCTCATTGATATCTTCAGGACATTCCATCCAAATGCAGCACACACCTTCTTCTCAAGTGTACATGGAACATTCTCCAGAATAGACCACATCTTGGGTAACAAATCAAATCTCAGTAAATTTAAGAAAACTTAAATCATACAAAGCATCTTCTCCGACCACAACGCTATCAGACCAGATGTCAATTACAAGGAAAAAAAGTGATTGTCTTTTCTCTATTGTATATTCTTGCCTCCTTTGTCAAAGATAAGGTGTCCATAGGTGTGTGGGTTTATCTCTGGGCTTTCTATTTTGTTCCATTGATCTATATTTCTGTCTTTGTGCCAGTACCATACTGTTTTGATGACTGTGGCTTTGTAGTAGAGCCTGAAGTCAGGCAGGTTGATTCCTCCAGTTCCATTCTTCTTTCTCAAGATTGTTTTGGCTATTCGAGGTTTTTTGTATTTCCATACAAATTGTGAAAATATTTGTTCTAGCTCTGTGAAAAATACTGTTGGAAGCTTGATAGAGATTGCATTGAATCTATAGGTTGCTTTGGGTAGTATACTCATTTTCATTATATTGATTCTTCTGATCCATGAACATGGTATATTTCTCCATCTATTAGTGTGGTGCTGGGAAAACTGGTCAACCACTTGTAAAAGAATGAAACTAGAACACTTTCTAACACCATATACAAAAATAAACTCAAAATGGATTAAAGATCTAAACATAAGAACAGAAACTATAAAACTCTTACAGGAGAACATAGGCAAAACACACTCCGACATTCATCACAGCAGGATCCTCTATAACCCACCTCCCAGAATATTGGAAATAAAAGCAAAAATAAACAAATGGGATCTAATTAAAATTAAAAGCTTCTGCACAACAAAGGAAACTATAAGAAAGGTGAAAAGGCAGCCTTCAGAATGGGAGAAAATAACAGCAAATGAAGCAGCTGACAAACAACTAATCTCAAAAATATACAAGCAACTCCTGCAGCTCAATTCCAGAAAAATAAACGACCCAATCAAAAAATGGGCCAAAGAACTAAATAGACATTTCTCCAAAGAAGACATACAGATGACTAACAAACACATGAAAAGATGCTCAACATCATTCATTATCAGAGAAATGCAAATCAAAACCACAATGAGTTACCATTTCACACCAGTCAGAATGGCTGCGATCTAAAAGTCTACAAGCAATAAATGCTGGAGAGGATGTGGAGAAAAGGGAACCCTCTTACACTGTTGGTGGGAATGCAAACTAGTACAGCCACTATGGAGAACAGTGTGGATATTCCTTTAAAAAATGGAAATAGAACTTCCATACAACCCAGCAATCCCGCTGCTGGGCATAGACACCAAGGAAACCAGAATTGAAAGAGGCACATGTACCCCAATGTTCATCGCAGCACTGTTTATAATAGCCAGGACATGGAAGCAACCTAGATGTCCATCAGCAGATGAATGGATAAGAAAGCTGTGGTACGTATACATGATGGAGTATTACTCAGCCATTAAAAAGAATACGTTTGAAACAGTTCTAATGAGGTGGATGAAACTGGAGCCGATTGTACAGAGTGAAGTAAGCCAGAAAGAAAAATACCAATACAGTATACTAACGCATATATATGGAATTTAGAAAGATGATAACGACAACCCTGTATGTGAGACAACAAAAGAGACACAGATGTATAGAACAGTCTTTTGGACTCTGTGGGGGATAGGGGGATGATTTGGGAGAATGGCATTAAAACATGTATAGTATCATATTTTAAAAAAAAAAAAAGTGTAAAAAACACAAACACATGGAGATTAAACAACATGATTCTAAATAACCAACAGGTTACTGAAGAAATCAAAATTGGAAATCAAAAAATTTCTAGAAACAAATGACAATAAAATCACAACAGCACAAAAATTACCAGATACAGCAAAAGCAGTTCTAAGAAGGCAGTTTATAGCAAAACAACCTATACCAAGAAACAAGAAAAACATCAAATAGCAATCTAACTTTACACCTGAAATAACTAAAAAAGAAGAAGAAAAAAAAATAGTAGAAGGAAAGAAATCATAATGATCCAAGCAGAAATAAATGAAAAAGAAATGAAAGGAACAATAGTAAGGATTAATAAAACTGAAACCTGGTTCTTTGAGAAAATAAACAAAATTGACAAAATTTTAGCCAGTCTCATCAAGCAAAACAAAAAGAGAGAAGAATCAAATCAACAAAATTAGAAATGAAAAAGGATAGGTTACAACAGATAATGCAGAAATACCAAGAACTATAATCAGATCAGATCAGATTAGATCAGTTGCTCAGTTGTGTCTGACTCTTTGAGACTCCATGAACTGCAGCACGCCAGGCCTCCCTGTCCGTCACCAACTCCTGGAGTTCACTGAGACTCACGTCCGACGAGTCAATGATGCCATCCAGCCATCTCATCCTCTGTCGTCCCCTTCTCCTCTTGCCCCCAATCCCTCCCAGCATCACAGTCTTTTCCAATGAGTCAACTCTTCGCATGAGGTGGCCAGAGTACTGGAGTTTCAGCTTTCGCATCATTCCTTCCAAAGAAATCCCAGGGCTGATCTTCAGAATGGACTGGTTGGATCTCCTTGCAGTCCAAGGGACTCTCAAGAGTCTTCTCAAACACCATAGTTCAAAAGCATCAATTCTTTGGTGCTCAGCCTTCTTCACAGTCCAACTCTCACATCCATACATGACCACAGGAAAAACCATAGCCTTGACTAGATGGACCTTTGTTGGCAAAGTAATGTCTCTGCTTTTGAATATGCTATCTAGGTTGGTCATAACTTTCCTTCCAAGGAGTAAGCGTCTTTTAATTTCATGGCTGCAGTCACCATCTGTAGTGATTTTGGAGCCCAGAAAAATAAAGTCTGACACTGTTTCCCCTGTTTGCCCATCTATTTCCCATGAAGTGATGGGAGCAGATGCCATGATCTTTGTTTTCTGAATGTTGAGCTTTAAGCCAACTTTTTCAGTCTCCTCTTTCACTTTCATCAAGAGGCTTTTTAGTTCTTCTTCACTTTCTACCATAAGGGTGGTGTCATCTGCATATCTGAGGTTATTAATATTTCTCCCAGCAATCTTGATTCCAGCTTGTGCTTCTTCCAGCCCAGCGTTTCTCATGATGTACTCTGCATATAAGTTAAATAAACAGGGTGACAATATACAGCCTCTTGGAGAAGTAAATGGCAACCCACTCCAGTGTTCTTCCCTGGAGAATCCCAGGGACAGGGGAGCCTGGTGGGCTGCCGTCTATGGGGTCGTACAGAGTCGGACACGACTGAAGCGACTTAGCAGACTTGGCAGCATATACAGCCCTTGACGTACTCCTTTTCCTATTTGGAACCAGTCTGTTGTTCCATGTCCAGTTCTAACTGTTGCTTCCTGACCTGCATACAAATTTCTCAAGAGGCAGATCAGGTTGTCTGGTATTCCCATCTCTCTCAGAATTTTCCACAGTTTATTGTGATCCATACAGTCAAAGGCTTTGGCATAGTCAATAAAGCAGAAATAGATGCTTTTCTGGAACTCTCTTGCTTTTTCCATGATCCAGCAGATGTTGACAATTTGATCTCTGGTTCCTCTGCCTTTTCTAAAGCCAGCTTGAACACCAGGAAGTTCATGGTTCACATATTGCTGAAGCCTGGCTTGGAGAATTTTGAGCCTTACTTTACTAGCTTATGAGATGAGTGCAATTGTGCGGTAGTTTGAGCATTCTTTGGCATTGCCTTTCTTTGGGATTGGAATGAAAACTGACCTTTTCCAGTCCTGTGGCCACTGCTGAGTTTTCCAAATTTGCTGGCATATTGAGTGCAGCACTTTCACAGCATCATCTTTCAGGATTTGGAATAGCTCAACTGGAATTCTATCACCTCCACTAGCTTTGTTCGTAGTGATGCTTTCTAAGGCCCACTTGACTTCACATTCCAGGATTCTGGCTCTAGGTCAGTGATCACACTATCATGATAATCTGGGTTGTGAAGATCTTTTTTGTACAGTTCTTCTGTGTATTCTTGCCATCTCTTCTTAATATCTTCTGCTTCTGTTAGGTTCATACCATTTCTGTCCTTTATCAAGCCCATATTTGCATGAAATGTTCCTTTGGTATCTCTGATTTTCTTGAAGAGATCCCTAGTCTTTCCTATTCTGTTGTTTTCCTCTATTTCTTTGCACTGATTGCTGAAGAAGGTTTTCTTATCTCTTCTTGCTAGTCTTTGGAACTTTGCATTCAGATGTTTATATCTTTCCTTTTCTCCTTTGCTTTTTGCTTCTCTTCTTTTCACAGCTATTTGTAAGGCCTCCCCAGACAGTCATTTTGCTTTTTTGCATTTCTTTTCCATGGGGATGGTCTTGATCCCTGTCTCCTGTACAATGTCACGAACCTCATTCCATAGTTCATCAGGCACTCTGTGTATCAGATCTAGTCCCTTAAATCTTTTTCTCACTTTCACTATATTATCATAAGGCATTTGATTTAGGTCATACCTGAATGGTCTAGTGGTTTTCCCTACTTTCTTCAATTTAAGTCTGAATTTGGCAATAAGGAGTTCATGGTCTGGGCCACAGTCAGCTCCTGGTCTTGTTTTTGCTGACTGTATAGAGCTTCTCCATCTTTGGCTGCAAAGAATATAATCAATCTGATTTCAGTGTTGACCATCTGGTGATGTCCATGTATAGAGTCTTCTCTTGTGTTGTTGAAAGAGGGTGTTTGTTATAGAAAACCCTAAAGATCATATCAGAAAATTACTAGAGCCAATCAGTGAATTTAGCAAAGTTGAGGATACAAAATCAGTACACAGTAATCACTTTCATCTCTATATATTAACAACGAAGAATTTGAAAGAGAAATTAAGGAATCACTTCCATTCACTATTGACACAAAAATAATTGAATATATAGTAATAAACGTACCTAAGTAGATAGAAGAACTGTACACAAAAAATTACAAAACATTATTGAAAGAAATCAAAGATGACACAAACAGCTGGAGAGATATTCCATGTTGCTGGGTAGGAAGAATCAGTATTATGGAAATGACTACACTACCAAATGCAATCTACAGAGTCAATGAGATCCTTATTAAATTACCAATGTCATTCTTCACAGAACTAGAACAAACAATTTCACAATTCATATGGATACACAAAAGACCCAGAATAGCCAAAGCAGTCTTGAGAAGAAGAATTGAGCAGGATGAATCAAACTTCCTGACTTCAGATTATACTACAAAGCCACAGTCCTCAAAACAGTATGGTACTGGCAGAAAAACAGAAATATTTCCAAATGGAACAAGACAGAATGCTCAGAAATAAACCCATGTACCTATGGGTACCTTATTTTTGACAAAGGAGGCAAGAATATACAATGGGGCAAAAACAGCCTCTTCAATAAATGGTGCTGGGAAAACTAGACAACTACATGTAAAAGAATGAAATTAGAACACTCCCTAACACCATACACAAAGATAAACTCTAAATGGATTAAAGACCTAAATGTAAGCCCAGAAACTATAAAACTCTTAGAGGAAAACATGTGCAGAACACTTGATGATGTAAATCAAAGCAAGATTCTCTATGATGACTCATCTCCTAGAGTAACAGAAATAAAATCAAAAGTAAAAAAGTGGGACCTGATTAAACTTAAAAGCTTTTTCACAACAGAGGAAACTATAAGAAAGGTGAAAAGAAAACCCTCAGAATGGGAGAAAATAATAGCAAATAAAACAATTGACAAAGGATTAATTTCCAAAATATACAAGCAGCTCATACAACTCAATACCAGAAAAACAAACAACCCAATCAAAAAGTGGGGAAAAGACCTAAACAGACATTTTTCCAAAGAAGACAAACAGATGGCTGACAAACTTGAAAAGATACTCAATATCACTCATTATTAGAGAAATGCAAATCAAAACTGCAATGAGATTTCACCTCACACTGGTCAGAATGGCTCTCATCAAAATGTCTACAAACAATAAATGCTGGAAAGGGTGTGGAGAAAAGGGAACACTCTTGCACTGTTGGTAGGAATGTAAATTGATACAGCCACTATGGAAGATGGTATGGAGATTCCTTAGAAAACTAGGATTCAAACCACCATATGACCCAGCAAATCCACTCCTAGGCATATACCCCGAGGAAACCAAAACTGAAAGAGACACATGTATCCCATTGTTCATTTCAGCACTATTTATAATAATTAGAACTTGGAAGCAATCTAGATGCCCATGGACAGATGAATGGATAAAGAAGCTGTGGTATATATACATAATGGAATATGACTCAGTCATAAAAAGGAATGCATTTGAGTCAGTTCTAATGAGATTGATGAACCTAAAACCTATTATAGATATTATACTCACTTTCTGAAGTGAGTCAGGAAGAGAAAGATAAATACCATATTCTAAGACATACATACATAATCTAGAAAAATGGTACTGAAGAATTTATTTACAAGGCAACAATGAAGAAACAGACATAGAGAATAGATTTATGGACATGGGGAGAGGGGAGGAAAGGGTGAGATGTATGGAAAGAGTAACATGGAAACTTACATTACCATATGTAAAATAGATAGCAAACAGGAATTTGCTGTATTCTTGTCTTGAGAACCCATGAACAGTATGAAATGGCAAAAAGATAGGACACTGAAAAGATAGGACACTCCCCAGGTCTGTAGGTGTCCAATATGCTACTGGAGATCAGTTGAGAAATAAGTCCAGAAAGAATGAAGGGATGGAGCCAAAGCAAAAAAAAAAAAAAACCAGTTGTGGATGTGACTGGTGATAGAAGTAAGATCCAATCATATAAACAGCAATATTGCATAGGAACCTGGAATGTTAGGTCCATGAATCAAGGCAAATTGGAAGTGCTCAAATAGGAGATGGCAAGAATGAACGTCGACATTCTAGGAATCAGCGAACTGAAATGGACTGGAATGGATGAATTTAACTCAGATGACCATTGTATCTACTACTGTGGGCAGGAATCCCTTAGAAGAAATGGAGTAGCCATCATGGTCAACAAAAGAGTCCAAAATGCAGTACTTGGATGCAATCTCAAAAACGACAGAATGATCTCTGTTCGTTTCCAAGGCAAACCATTCAATATCATGGTAATCCAAGTCTTTCCCTGACCAGTAACTCTGAAGAAACTGAAGTTGAATGGTTCTATGAAGACCTACAAGACCTTTTAGAACTAACACCCAAAAAGGATGTCCTTTTCATGCAAAAGTAGGAAGCCAAGAAATACCTGGAGTAACAGGCAAACTTGGCGTTGGAATACAGAAAGAAGCAGGGCAAAGGAAAACAGAGTTTTGCCAAGAGAACACACTGGTCATAGCAAACACCCTCTTCCAACAACACAAGAGAAGACTCTATACATGGACATCACCAGATGGTCAACACTGAAATCAGATTGATAATATTCATTGCAGCCAAAGATGGAGAAGCTCAATACAGTCAGCAAAAACAAGACTGGGAGCTGACTGTGGCTCAGACCATGAACTCCTTATTGCCAAATTCAGACTTAAATTGAAGAAAGTAGGGAAAACCACTAGACCATTCAGGTATGACCTAAATCAAACCCCTTATGATTATACAGTGGAAGTGAGAAATAGATTTAAGGGACTAGATCTGATAGACAGAGTGCCTGATGAACTATGGACAGAGGTTCATGGCATTGTACAGGAACAGGAATCAAGACCATCCCCTAGAAAAAGAAATGCAAAAAAGCAAAATGTCTGTCTGAGGAAGCCTTACAAATAGCTGTGAAAAGAAGAGAAGTGAAAAGCAAAGGAGAAAAGGAAAGATATACCCATTTGAATGCAGAGTTCCAAAGAATAGCAAGGAGAGATAAGAAAGCCTTCCTCAGTGATCAATGCAAAGAAATAGAGGAAAACAACAGAATAGGAAAGATGAGACATTTCTTCAAGAAAATTAGAGATGCCAAGGGAACATTTCATGCAAAGATGGGCTCAATAAAGGACAGAAATGGTATGGACCTAACAGAAGCAGAAGATATGAAGAAGAGGTGGCAAGAATACACAGAAGAACTGTACAAAAAAGATCTTCATGACGCAGGTAATCATGATGGTGTGATAGATCACACCTAGAGCCAGATTTAATGGAATGTGAAGTCCAGTGGGCTTTAGGAAGCATCACTACGTACAAAGCTAGTGGAGGTGATGGAATTCCAGTTGAGCTATTTCAAATGCTAAAAGATGATGCTGTGAAAGTGCTGCACTCAATATGCCAGCAAATTTGGAAAACTCAGCAGTGGCCACAGGACTGGAAAAGGTCAGTTTTCATTCCAATCCCAAAGAAAGGCAATGGCAAAGAATGCTCAAACTACCACACAATTGCACTCATCTCACATGCTAGTAAAGTAATGCTCCAAATTCTCCAAGCCAGGCTTCAGAAATACGTGAACCATGAACTTCCACATGTTCAAGCTGGTTTTAGAAAAGGAAGAGGGACCAGAGATCAAATTGCCAACATCTGTTGGACCATAGAAAAAGCAAAAGAGTTCCAGAAAAAATTCTATTTCTGCTTTATTGACTATGCCAAAACCTTTGACTGTGTGGATCACAATAAGCTGTGGAAAATTCTGAAAGAGATCGGAATACCAGACCACCTGACCTGCCTCTTGAGAAACCTGTATGTAAGTCAGGAAGCAACAGTTAGAACTGGATGTGGAACAACAGACTGGTTCCAAATAGGAAAAGAAGTATGTCAAGGCTGTATATTGTCACCCTGCGTATATAACGTATTTGCAGCGTATATCATGAGAAACACTTGGCTGGAAGAAGCACAAGCTGGACTCAAGATTGCCAGGAGAAATATCAATAACCTCAGATATGCAGATGACACCACCCTTATGACAGAAAGTGAAGAGGAACTCAAAAGCCTCTTGATGAAAGTGAAAGAGGAGAATGAAAAAGTTGGCTTAAAGCTCAACATTCAGAAAACGAAGATCATGGCATCCGGTCCCATCACTTCATGGGAAATAGATGGGGAAACAGTGGAAACAGTGGCTGACTTTATTTTGGGGGGCTCCAAAATCACTGCAGATGGTGATTGCAGCCATGAAATTAAAAGATACTAACTCCTTGGAAGGCTATGGTTTTTCCAGTGGTCATGTATGGATGTGAGAGTTGGACTATAAAGAAAGCTGAGAGCTGAAGAATTGATGCTTTTGAACTGTGTTGTTAGAGAAGATTCTTGAGAGTCCCTTGGACTGCACAGAGATCCAACCAGTCCATCCTAAAGGAAATTAGTCTTGGGTGTTCATTGGAAGGACTGATGTTGAAGCTGAAACTCCAATATTTTGGCTACCTGATGCGAAGAGCTGACTCATGTGAAGAGACCCTGATGCTGGGAGGGATTGGGGGCAGGAGGAGAAGGGGATGACAGAGGATGAGATGGTTAAATGGCATCACTGACTCAATGGACATGAGTTTGGGTAAACTCTGGGAGTTGCTGATAGACAGGGAGGCCTGCCTGGTGTACTGTGATTCATGGGGTTGCAAATAGTCGGACATGACTGAGCGACTGAACTGAACTGAACTTGTTTTGTTATTAATTTATTTTAACTTCTTTTGGAGGAAGGTTTAATTGAGATTCTCTCTGTGACTTAAGGAATGATCTAAGGTGGTGAGTGTTTCAAGGATTTAAAAAAATAATGTAGTAGAAACAAAAGTGTCTATATATTTATCATTTATGTTAAGCAAGTTTAATTGTGCTAATTGTTTTTAGAAGAAGTATTCTGAAGATGTTGTTGTTAAGTTGCTCAGTCATGCCTAACTCTTTGTGACCCCATGGACTGCAGCATGCCATGAGGACTTAATATTTCTGTACTTCTTGAAGTTTCTAAATATATATATTTCCAAGTTATGTCTTAGTTGCCTCAAAGTTCGTAATTGTTATATCTTTTCTATGACTTTGACCTTTTCAGATGAAACGGCTCCCTTTGTTTTATTTGATGTTTGACCTTAAAATCCACTTTGTCTTAAATAGTATAATAATATTCTACTCTTTGGATGTTTCATTATTGTTTTTAAACATTTGCTAAATGAGCATCTCTCCTTTTTAAAAAAAAAATTCTCTTTGTTAACAATTTTTAGGTGAATTTTTTTAGTTCAACAATCTAAGATTTGAGACATTTAATAACAGAATAAATACACTGATATATAGTTTTAGTATTGATTTTTGTCCTTATTTATTCTACCTTATTATTTCTTTTTTCCATAAATTCTTGTTTTTTCATTAAATTATCTTAGATTTGATTATCTTTTATTTGCTAGATTATTTTTCCTTTAGTTGTAAATAAGGTATAAGACAAATATAAAATATTTTCCATGTGTATTTTTTCATTATATTAATGAGCCTTATGTTTAGTAATCATAGTTAAACTATTATTGTCTATGAATGACTAGAACCAATTGATGTCTACATACTTGATCTTTGATTCTCTTTTTTTTTTTTTTCATTTTACTGCAACACATCTTTCTATCGGTTCTTCAAAAATGGTAAAAAATGCTCTCAGTTCTTACTTAAAAAACAAGTGTCACTGTGATTTGATTCTACAGTCAAATTTATTTTTTCTCAGAATATTGAAAATATTACTCAAATGTCTCCCACTATATAATGTTGCTAAAATAGTAATGTGATTCTAATTCCTTTTCAGTTAACTTTTTCCCTTCTGATTTTTGTCTTTTCTACAATCATAGTGTTCTAAAATGTGAAATGTACAACATGATACACCTTCATATATTACCTTAAAATTTATTTTATTCATCCCTTGGAACCTTTTTAATCCAAGGTTTTAGGGTCAGTTTTACCTAGGATGTTGTCTTCTCTTTTCCCTTTATTTCTAATATCCCACCACTTTCTGTTTTATGTATTCCTTGTTTGTGCTGGGCTGTTCTTAGTCACTCAGTCATGTTTGACTCTTTGTGACCCCATGGACTGTATCTCGCCAAGCTCCTCTGGCCAAGGGGATTCTCCAGGCAAGAATACTGGAGTGAGTTGCCATGCCCTCTTCAAGGGAATCTTCCCAACCCAGGGATCAAACCCAGGTCTTCTGCACTGCAAGCAGATTCTTTACCAGCTGAGGTGCCAGGGAAGCCCCATATTTACTGTTTATATAGATGGATGATGTTACTACCTTTATCTTTTAACCTTCCTGATAGTTTTATACATGATTGATTTACCATCATTGCTGCATGTTTGCTTTCAGTTCAGCCGCTCAGTCGTGTCTGACTCTTCATAACCCCACTGACTGCAGCACAGCAGGCCTCCGTGTCCATCACCAATTCCCAGAGCTTACTCAAACTCATGTCCATTGAGTCAGTGATGGTATCCACCACCTCATCTGACATTCATCCCTTCTCCCACCTTCAATCTTCCCCAGCATCAGGGTCTTTTCCAAGGAGTCAGTTCTTGGCATCAGGTTGCCAAAGTATTGGGGATTCAGCCTCAGCATCAGTCCTTTCAATGAGTATTCAGGTTTGATTTCCTTTAGGATTGGCTGGTTGGATCTCCATTCAGTCCAAGGGACTCTCAAAAGTCTTCTCCAATACCATAGTTCAAAAGCATCAATTCTTCAGCACTCAGCTTCCTTTATAGTCCAATCCTCACATCCATACATGACTACTGGAAAAACCATAGCTTTTACTAGATGGACTGTTGTCAGCAAGGTAATGTCTCTGCTTTTTTAATATGCTGTCTAGGTTTGTCATAGCTTTTCTTTTAAGGAGCAAGCGTCTTTTAATTTCATGGCGGCAGTCACCATCTTCAGTGATTTTGGAGCCCAGAAAATAAAGTCTCTTACTGTCCATTGTTTCCCCATTTATTTGCCACAAAGTGACGGGACCAGATGCCAAGACGGTCACTTTTTTAATTTTGAGTTTTAAGCCAGCTTTTTCACTCTCCTCTTTCACATTCATCAAGAGGCTCTTTAGTTCCTCTTTGCTTTGTGCCATAAGGGTGGTGTCATCTGCATATCTGAGGTTTTTGGTATTTCTCCCGGCAATCTTGACTCCAGCTTGTGCTTCATCCAACCTGGCATTTCACATGATGTACTCTGCATATAAGTTAAATAAGCAGTGTGGCAGTATACAGCATTGATGTACTCCTTTCCCAATTTGCAACCAGTCTGTTGTTCCATGTCCAATTCTAACTGTTGCTTCCTGACCTGCATACAGGTTTCTCAGGAGGCAAGTCAGGTGGTCTGATATTTCCATTTCTTGAAGAATTTTCCAGTTTGTTGTGATCTACACAGTTAAAGGCTTAGGTGTAATCAATAAAGCAGAGATAGATATTTTTCTGGTATTCTCTTGCTTTTTTGATGATCCAATGGATGTTGGCATTTACCAATGAGATGTTTGCTTTACCAATGAGATTTTTCCTTTCAGAAGTTTTATGTTTATAGTTATGATCTTTTTTTTTTTTCTTAAAGAAGTCACTTTAATGTTTCTTATAAAGCTGATTTAAGGTGCTAAACTCTTACTTTTTGCTTCCCTGTATAATTCTTTATCACTCAAAGTTTAGTAATGGCTTTGCCGTTAGAGAAACGTTGATTGTAGGTTATTTCTCTCAGCACTTTGAATATATCATAACACTCCCTTCAGGCCTGTAAAATTTTTGCTGAAAGGTCAGCTGATTTTCTTATGGGGTGTTCCCTTGTACCTAAGTAGTAACTTTCTCCTTGATGCTTTTGCAATTCTTTGTTTATCTTTAATTTTTGACATTTTAATTGCCATATGTCTTGGTGTGGCCCTCTTTGGTTTCATTTTCATCTTACTTGAGACCCTGTCCTGGACCTGGATGTCTATTTCCTTTCCTGGGTTAGGAAAGTTTTCAGCTATTATCATTTCAAATAAATTTCTGCCCCTTTCTCTCTCTCTCCTCCTTCTAAGACCCTTATAAGATGAATGTTTGTATGCCTTATGTTGTTGACCTATAGATTTCTTAATCTAGCCTCATCTTTTGAAATTCTTTTTTCTTTTATCTATTCCTCTTGAGTGATTTCCACTACTCTGTCTTCCAGTCAGTGATCCATTCCTCTACATCATTTAGTCTCCTGTTGATTGCTTGTAGTGTATTTTTCACTTTAATTATTGTATTCATCAGTTGTTTGGTTCTTTTATATTTTCTAATTCTTTCCTAAAATTTTCACTGTATTCATCCATTCTCCTCCCAAGTATATTGAGTACCTTGGATCATTACCTTGAACCCTTTATCAGGATAAAGGATTTCTTATCTCCACTTCACTTAGTTCTTTTTCTGAGGTTCTAACTTGTTCCTCCAATGGAACATATTCCTCCGTTACCTCATTTTGCCTTATACTGTGTTTTTACTTCTATTTGTTAGGGAGGACTTTCTTTTTCCAATTCTGGAGAAGCAGCCTCCAGGAGATATTGGAGATGCCTTATGTGGCCTGGCAGCACACTCCCTTCTGATCATCAGAACTCTATATGGCAGGGATGCAGTCAGCTGCTTTGGTCCTTTTGCTGAGCTGTGTGTGAGCAGCATGGGTCCTCTGGTTGTAATGGGCTGATGACTCTTAGTGTCTTGGCACCTGGGCCTGACCCCAGCCCGGTCCTCCGTCAGGCCCTGCCTGGTGAGGAGGCTGGAGGCCCGCTGTGGGCAGGACTGGATCCTGCCACAGTTTGCTGCTGAGCCCAGGGGTCCCAGGACTACTGCTGACCTGCTGTGGAGCAAGGCTGGGTCCTAGCATGGCTGCTTGGGGTCTTTAGGTGTCCCAGGCCTGGTGTAGCCTCTTGGTGGGCAGGGCCTGGCCCTGAGGTGACTGGCTGCAGGTCATTTGGGTGCTGGTGCTGATCCCCTGGCAAGTGGGTTTGAGTCTTGCACCCACTGGGAGGCAGACTGTCCCCGTGCAGCTAGCTGCTAGTCCTAAAAGATTTCGTTCTGGCGTGATTGCCGATAGGCAGGTGGAAGAATAAGGCCCTAGACACTAAGAGGCTGGAGGGAGGAGTCCCAGATGGCACCTGCTAGCAGTAGGGTCCTTGTGGTAGAATGAGCCCCGGAAATGGATGGCATCAGAGTTTATGTCCCCAGAAAGTATCGCAGACTCCTCCTGCTTTTCCAAGAGGCTCTCCAAGATCAGCAAATGGGTCTGACGCAGGCTCCTTTCAAATTCTCGCCTCTGCCTGAGTCACGGGGTGTGTGAGATTTCCTACAGCTTGCTGACTCTCCAGCATGCAAGCCCTGCTGGTCTTCGAATCCAGACATTCCAGGGGCTTGACTTCCTCATATAGCACCCCCACCTAGGGAGCCCAGTATGGGTTTAACCCCTCACTTCTTGGGGAAAACCTCTGCAATTGTAATTATTCTCCCATTTGTGGGTCACTCATCCAGGGGTATGGGTCTTGACTATACCATGTCTTTGCTGCCGAAACTCGGCATCTGTTCACTGGTGCTGAATACAAAGGCAGAGACAGAGTTTGAGGTAAAGTAGAAAATTACTGCTCTGCCAGACACATGTGGGCCCCATGGGCTAATGCCCTCAGGACTACGTGAGCCACCCTGGAGGAACTCGTGAGGAGTTTTATAGTTTCAAGCCCAGGGCATGATCAGCTCATGGACAGTTCTCATATTGGTTGGCTTCAAGGTGAGATTTCAAAAATCATCCCTCTTCTGGTTTCAACCAGTTCTTATGGTCAGCAGTTTTCATCTGTAGGGGGTCTGCTTCCTACAAAAACAATTAAGGAATGTGTCAGGTCTCTATATCTTTCAGGGAACTCTGAGCTTGGTGATTCTGCTCTGTGGCAGAATTGTAGTCGAAATTGTTACCAGTTCTCCAGCCCAACAGCTATTCTTTGTCTCTACATCTTCACATTCCCCAATCAAGAAAGCTTGAGCCAGTATTTTACTTCAGTAGACAAGGACTCAGGGGTTGTACATGGTTCCATCTTTGCCTCCACCCACTCATGTCATTGTGCTTTTTTCTTTATATCTTCAGTTGTGCTAATCTTTAAGTTGTTCTCATCAACAGTTCTCTGTAGATAGTTGCTGTTTTGGTGTGCATGTGGGAGGAGATGAGCTCTGGGTCTTCCTACTCTCCATCTTGGCCATATCTTCCCTCTTAATCATCTTTGTATTTCAGTATTCCTATGTGTGGGGCTTCCCAGGTCGCTCAGTGGGTAAAGAATCTGCCAGCAATGCAGGAAACACAGGAGATGCAGGTTCCATCCCTGGGTCTGGAAGATCCATGAAGGAGGGCATGGCAACTCACTCCAGTATCCTTGCCTGGAGAATCTGGTGGACAGAGAGTCTCAAAAAGCTGGACACAACTGAAGCAATTTTTTTTCTTGTTTTGCAGGTTCTATTTGGCTCCTGAAGATTGTTAATTGCCTTTGGTCACTGTTCAGCATTTCTAGTTCTGTACACAGGTCTCTGATTTGCATGGGCTCAGCTTTCTATTGGGAGAAGGCAATGGCACCCCACTCCAGTACTCTTGCCTGGACAATCCCATGGATGGAGGAGCCTGGTGGGCTGCAGTCCATGGGGTCGCTGAGAGTCGGACATGACTGAGCAACTTCACTTTCAATTTTCACTTTCATGCATTGGAGAAGGAAATGGCAACCCAGTCCAGTGTTGTTGCCTGGAGAATCCCAGGGACAGAGGAGCCTGGTGGGCTGCCATCTATGGGGTCGCACAGAGTCGGACACGACTGAAGCGACTTAGCAGCAGCAGCAGCAGCAGCAGCTTTCTATTGCTTGCTGCTTAGAGACTGAAGGTGAGGCACACAACAATCAAAGCCTGTTTGCTATTTCATATTTAATTTCTCAACATTTGCCCCTGACTTCTTCCCACTCATCACTTCTATTATCTCTGACTTTGAAATAAACTTAGAGATAATCCATTCCTGCATCATACAAGTCTTTGGGAAACTTCATGTTTTACTTGTTTTTCCATCTAACCGATCCCATTTATTTTCTTTTTGTCAAGTAGTGTTCTTATATTTTGTCTGTCAGTGTGTTTATAGATATTTATAATACTATTCCTGTAATCTCAAGCTATTGAGGTGATGGAGGTGTAAAATATGTGTGAGCCAACCTCATCAAAGCTGTAGTCAAAGAGGAATATGGCTTCCCTAGGGGCTCAGTTCAGTTCAGCCACTCATTTGTGTCCGACTCTTTGCCACCCCACGGACTGCAGCACGCCAGGCTTCCCTGTCCATCACCAACTCCCAGAGCTTGCTCAAACTCATGTCAGTCAAGTCGATGATGCCATCCAACCGTCTCACCCACTGTTGTCCCCTTCTCCTTCTACCCTCAATCCTTCCCAGCATCAGGGTCTTTTCAAATGAGTCAGTTTTTCACATCAGGTGGCCAAAGTACTGGAGTTTCAGCTTCAATATCAGTCCTCCCAATGAATACCCAGGACTGATCTCCTTTAGGATGGACTGGTTGTATCTCCTTGGAGTCCAAGGGACTGTCAAGAGTCTTCACCAACACCACAGTTCAAAAGCGTTAATTCTTCGGCACTCAACTTTCTTTGTAGTCCAACTCTCACATCCATATATGACTACTGGAAAAAACCACAGCCTTGACTAGATGGACCTTTGCTGGCAAAGTAATGTCTCTGCATTTTAAAATGCTGTCTAGGTTTGTCATAACTTTTCTTCCAAGGAGCAAGCATCTTTTAATTTCATGGCTGCAGTCACCATCTGTAGTGATTTTAGAGCTCCAAAAAATAGTCTGTCACTGTTTCCACTGTTTCTCCATCTATTTGCCATGAAGTCATGGGACCAGATGCCATGATTTTAGTTTTCTGAATGTTGAGTTTTAAGCCAACTTTTTCACTCTCCTCTTTTACTTTCATCAAGAGGCTGTTTAGCTCTTCTTTGCTTTCTGCCATAAGGGTGGTATAATCTGCATATCTGAGGTTATTGATATTTCTCTCCCAATCTTGATTCCAGTTTGTGCTTCATCCAGCCTGGCATGGCACATGAAGTACTCTGTGTATAAGTTAAATAAGCAAGGTGACAATATACAGCCTTGACATACTCCTTTCCCAATTTGGAAACAGTCTGTTGTTCCATGTCCAGTTCTAACTGTTGCTTCTTAATCTGCATACACGTTTCTCAGGAGGCAGGTAAGGTGGTCTGGTATTCCCATTTCTTGAAGAATTTTCCACAGTTTGTTGGGATCTACACAATCAAAGGCTTTGACATAATCAATAAAGCAGATCTTTTTCTGGTGTTCCCTTGCTTTTTTGATGATCCAACGGATGTTAGCAATTTGATCTCTGGTTTCTCTGTCTTTTCTGAATCCAGCTTGAACATCTGGAATTTCATGGTTCTTGTACTGTTGAAGCCTGGCTTGGAGAATTTTGAGCATTGGCTCAGTGGTAAAGAATCCACCTGCTGTAGCAGGAGACATAGATTCAATCCTTGGGTCGGCAAAATCCCCTGGAGAAGGAAATGGCAACCGACTCCAGTATTCTTGCCTGGGAAATCCCATGGACAGAGGAGTCTGCCAGGCTACAGTCCATGAGGTCATAAAAGAGTCAAACACGACTTACCGACTAAATAACAACACTGGCTGTCAGGGAGCACATCTTAATCATCTGTGTATCTAGCAGGGTGGTTGACAGCTGGGTTCAGGTCAGGTCAGGTCAGGTCAAAAAGGGATAAAGCTGAGACTCAAATGCAGTTTTCTGACAAAAAAGCAATTTTCATCCCACTATACTGTGCAGTAACATTTAAAAGGCACAATAAAAGTATAAAATTGGTAACAATAAAGTAATTTAGTCCTCCTATCCTCACAGGATCAATTAACTTTTATAAATCTATACCTTGGTACATGACAGGGGAATTTAATTTTTTTTCTTTTAACCCCAAAGGCAAGAACTTCTTACATAAAATCAAATCAATTATGAATTCACTTGATGTTTATAAAATCTCCCAGAGGCAAGAAAGTTAATTTGTTAGCTTTACTTTCTAACATAAATAATAGAACCAATCAGCAATTTCTTCGTTAAACATAAACAAAAAATATTTACTGACTCTTTGTTTACTATACAGAAGATCTGCTGAAAATAAAATGACCTACCTTTTATTTGGTGATTGAATTATTACTTCTACTAGCAAAGCATAATTCCCATGTTACCAAAGCTCTTTTCTTAATGTACACAACATATCTGATTTCAACCTGAAATAGTTTCAGTTCAGTTCAGTCACTCAGTCGTGTCCAACTCTTTGCGACCCCATGAATCGCAGCACACCAGGCCTCCCTGTCCATTACCATCTCCCAGAAATCACTCAGACTCAAGTCCATCGAGTCAGTGATGCCATCCAGCCATCTCATCCTCTGTCATCCCCTTCTCCTCCTGCCCTTAATCCCTCCCAGAATCAGAGTCTTTTCCAATGAGTCAACTCTTCGCATCAGGTGGCCAAAGTACTGGAGTTTCAGCTTCAGCATCATTTCTTCCAAAGAAATCCCAGGGCTGATCTTCAGAATGGACTGGTTGGATCTCCTTGCAGTCCAAGGGACTCTCAAGAGTCTTCTCCAACACCACAGTTCAAAAGCATCAATTCTTCGACGCTCAGCCTTCTTCACAGTCCAACTCTCACATCCATACATGACTACAGGAAAAACCATAGCCTTGACTAGACGGACCTTTGTTGGCAAAGTAATGTCTCTGCTTTTGAATATGCTATCTAGGTTGGTCATAACTTTCCTTCCAAGGAGTAAGCGTCTTTTAATTTCATGGCTGCAGTCACTATCTGCAGTGATTTTGGAGACCAAAAAAATAAAGTCTGACACTGTTTCCACTGTTTCCCCATCTATTTCCCATGAAGTCATGGGACCAGATGCCATGATCTTTGTTTTCTGAATGTTGAGCTTTAAACCAACTTTTTCACTCTCCACTTTCACTTTCATCAAGAGGCTTTTTAGTTCCTCTTCACTTTCTGCCATGAGGGTGGTGTCATCTGCATATCTGAGCTTATTGATATTTCTCCCAGCAATCTTGAGTCCAGCCTGTGCTTCTTCCAGCCCAGCATTTCTCATGATGTACTCTGCATATAAGTTAAATAAGCAGGGTGACAATATGCAGCCTTGATGTACTCCTTTTCCTATTTGGAACAGTCTATTGTTCCATGTCCTGTTCTAACTGTTGTTTCCTGACCTGCATATAGGTTTCTCAAGAGGCAGGTCGGGTGGTCTGGTATTCCCATCTCTTTCAGAATTTTCCACAGTTTAAATAGCTTACTCTGATATTATTTATTATTAGAATTATCAATGGGGTTATAACTAAGGACAAGTTGAAACTCAAAATTTTCTTTCCTCACTTTGTTTCTTCTCTTTGCCCCTCTTTATCATCTTCCAGGGTTTACTAAGGGCCAGATAAAACTAGTGTTCAATGAAATTACAGTTCATGTATCAGGCTTTGTGCCATTCGGTTATTTTTAGCTTAAGTAAGAGAAAAGTATTTATGTATATTTCTGCTTGCTTGGATTTACTCACACAGTCAGCACTCAATAAGCCTCTTTCAGAGAACAGTCTGAGTCATTAGTATTAATATGTACCAGGCTGTCATGTTACCTCTAGCAGTTATTTCTTGCCATTTGAAATATTAATATGAAAATATTTCCCCTCAAATTAGTACTAGGCCACCCCTAGAGATGCCACCTGTTCCCCAAAATTGCTTATAACATTTGTTCTTTCCTCTCTGATTTCTGTGCTACTTTTTTGAAAGTCAGTCTGATAACAACTGTCCAAGAGTGATTTTTTTCTAGGGAACTACTGAAGTAAAATGTGCCTTGTAATATTTATACTCAACAAAATAAAGCATCAAATCTAGATTCTTTGTTAGTTCTCTATGATACTCTGGCCAAATATTGAGATCATTAAAAAGTCTTCAAGAGCTTTTTAAAAATGGATTAATAAATTCATTTATATCATTTTTAGTTAGATTCCACATATGAGTGATATCGTATGGTATTGTCTTTCTCAGTCTGGCTTATTTTTCTGTACACCTAAAACTGACACAGCATTGTAAATCAATTATACTCCAATAATTTTTTTAAAAAATGGTTTATGATAGCCTCAGGAACAACTGGATAATCATGTCACTTTCTGCATTCCAGGGGAAGCAAGTTCTCTTTCCAAAACTTTGTCATCATTTGGCATCAAGAAAACATGTTCTATGCTTATTACCTGGGTTATATAGTCCGGCTTCAAATGGTTAAGTCAGGGGAAAGTCCATTGGAAAAAATCTAACTTCGCCTAGGTGTGCCATGATCTCAGTAAGAACTCTTTGATATTCTTATTCTTGAAAAGATTGTAATACATAGATGATGACACATTGATCCTCTAACCCTTGGGGTATCCAAGGTTTGTTCCCAGGATTGGAGACACTGTGCATTTGACCTCTGGTCATGACATTCTCATACCTCATCATCCCACACAAGTTGTGAGAAAAGATTGGGAGGAGCTGGTCTATATAATTATTAAATGGCTAAAGTCAACTCAATCCATGAAACATCAACTGGGAATTCTGCCCATTTCTAAAGTAAATCAGAAAAAAGGGGTTGATGTCAACTGTCCTTTTTCCCACTGCTTAATCAGAAAGTGAGACCTTACGTATACAAAAATGTATTCAGCTTTTAGAAAATAACCTCTTCACTCCTCATTGGCAAAAATCATCACTGATCTGGGCTCGAAGGCACATTATCCTCAGGTGGTGATATTGTGTCATAGTAAAACAATACATATATGACTAAGAAAACTAGATATATATTTTTATCTGCTTTTTTTTCAAATCAAAATCATAAACACACTAACAGTGACTCGTGAAAATATCTTTGTAAGCAAACATTACTTCATACAATCTGCCTCTTTCTTACTAAAATCTAATTTTTTGTTTATCAAAAGTTTTTTAAGAGGGACTTTCCTGATGGCTCAGTGGCTAAGACTCTGGGCTCGCAATGCAGGGGACCTGGGTTCAAACCCTGGCCAGGGAACTAGATCCCACATGCTGCAACTAAAGATCCCATATGCTGCAACTAAGACCTGTGCAGCCAAATGAATAAATATTTTTCAAGTTTTTTAAAGATATAATCTTACACACATATCCCAGTTACCACATCCCTTTATTACTTAATCTACATGTTGTAAATTGAGTTGAAAATTTATTCCCATTAGATTACCTTTTATCTTCTGTTTTGCTCAACATTAAGGGCCTCCATTACATTTTGCTTGTCTGCCAAGACTGGGTAAGGGAGCAAATGACACTCTTCCAGAAGACAATAGGATCTCAATAAATGGGTTAACTCAATGAATGACTTTAGTTTCTCTTATTCTCACACTCCTTAACAGCCCTGAAGTCTCTGTTTTCTCTCTTTCGCCTTAATGTTGAATTATTCTCAAAATTCTTAACACTTAAGGTTGCCCAAGACTCACTTAATGTCTTGTAATTTGCCTCAGAATGGACATCCACTAAATGATACCCTATTCCTTTCACTCCTCTGATTCCAACTTCTCATAGTTCAGACATGCCCTGGTTTGACTGAGAAGATTTCTCAGTGCTGAAGCTCCTGATGAAATCATTTAAAATCCTACACCAATTTGCAGTTCAAAAATATTCAGATATGTTGTTAGAGAGGTGTTCAGGCAGTTTGTGTTTGAATCCATTGTTAGCAATGGCAAGTTGATAGACAAGCAATCTTTTGGTTGTGTAAAATTAGACTAGCAGTTACTACTTGAAAAGAAATAACCAAAACCAAGCCTTTTTTTTTTAATTGGGAAAAAATATACATTTTTCCCAATTAAATGTACATTACAGTACAATACAATAATTAGCAAGTTCAAGTATAAAATGGTAATTAAACATGATGAACGCTTTAGCCTTTTAAGTTAATAACCAATTATTATCCTGTGCCTAAGCTGACCTCTTGTCTTCTTCAGCATCCTTCCAAGTGGAAGTGTGTACATCTTATCAGATCACTAGCTGCTATTACAACATTCCAGGGAAAGAACAGTACAGTCACTCATTAATCTAAGTAATTGATCTTCAGAGCCTAAAGGGGCAAATTACACAATAGGAACTCAATAAATGGGTTAAGTCACTGAGAGACTTTAGTATCTCTTTTTCTCACACTCCTTAACAGCTCTGAAGTGTCATTTATTCTCTCTTCAGTCCAGAAAGAGTTACAAAGAAGTAAAACATTAAAAAACAAAAAAACAGAGAATTGGCCCCAAATAAATAATTCCTTTTTAGTTCGCCATCTTCCTTAGGATCCATTTTTATATCACCTAAGTTAAGAACCAACATCTGAAATGATATCAAACAGAAAGGATGAAGAGACCACCTTCTAAAGGTATGTGGGAGAACACCCAGGTACAGCTGCCTCTGCACCTGCTATTAAAGATCGTGGAGGGAGGCATGGTATAAACTTCCTCCTCCTCTGTACGTTTCCCAGGATCTTCCAAAACCAAAGAGCCAAAACATTATGCAGAGAAGGTCTGATCACACAGGCACCATAGGGTCATTAATCTCCAATGTGAGAACTAGACTGAACCCTCTTTCTACTCTTGGGAACCTTGCTGGGTATCATTAGCAGTCAAGATCAGGAGTCGTTGCTTGATGTCAGAGAGGAAAGGCTACGCTGGCCTGCAGCTGTCCCGGTGGCCGTGTATCTGAGAAGCATGGCTCTCCTAACAGGACAGGAGTCAGACAGGACGTGAGTTGTTTTAATGCCCATAGTGTAGAAGCAGTGCTGCCTCTAAATAAAAGACTGAACTAGAGGAACTTCTAAGGACTATTTTCAGTCCTTCTTTTTTCTGCTAAGTAAACATGGGGGGTGGAAAAACCCACAGTATTTGTCATTAAAAAAGAGAAAGAAATGTTGGAAATGTAGAAGAAAGGAAGAGAACATTCTAAGAAGACTTGGGATACTTTGCCTGTTAAAAACTGTGAGGTCTATTGTCATATGAGATGCTTGGATGGAATTGTGTCAAAATCTTTTAAAAGCAAAGTAGGCCAGTTAATATGCAACGAGGAAGGTAAGATTAATGATAACTCAAGGAAGGAGAGAAAAAATAAAATTTTAATAAGAAAAAGGACCACAATGATTTTAAAGCAACAGAGCCCCTGGAAAGAAAAACAAGAAAGCAACAATTAAAAGACACATATGGAAACCATGTAGGCTTTATCATTAACATGTCAGGGTAGTGCACATCTAACTATGTTGAGTGAATTTGTTGCAAAATGACATTACTCACATAATTTTTAAAGTTAAAAATGTGATAAGTTATATAAATATAAATAAAGCCAGGTAGCAAATATAAAGAAAAATAATTATTAAATATATATTTTTTACTATTAAAAGGGCTTGCCAGGTGGCCAGTGGTAAAGAACCTGCCAGCCAATGCAGGAGACACAGGAGATACAGGTTCGATTTCTGGGTTGGGAAAATACCCTGGAGAAGGAAATGGTAACTCACTCCAGTATTCTTGCCAGGAAAATTCCATGGACAGAGGGGCCTGGCAGACTACAGTCCATAGGGTCCCATAGGGTCAGACACTACTGAAGCTACTTAGCACACACTTGCACAAATATTAAGAAACATAGTTTTCAAAGTAACAGAGGGATCAAATGCAGCCGTATTTATAGGAAAAGGTGCTGGAAATGGTTCTCAAGAGAAATAACTCTTATGAAGCATTTTAACCTGGGGATAAATTTTCTCAGGCTTCCCATTTTCCCCCCCTCTCTTCAAGTTTACCTATTCTCCTTCAAAGAACTCTTGGAAAGTAGTTGAGAAGATTAGAATCAGATGAGCAGAGGCGAGCCATAGATATTGATAAAATCTTTGAGAAAACACTCAGAAAAGGGTGTTTTGTATAATGAAACAAACAACTATTGGGGGATTCGATTCCTGGGATTCTGGTCCTACAGTCATCATTACTGGCTGTGTAACATTGAACAAGAAGGTGGGCTATAGTTCATGGGGTCGAAAAGAGTCAGACATGCATTCACCTCTGTGAGCTTGAAGTTTTGTGTCATATTGTTTTCCTGTCTATAAAATGGGGGGAACTGGGAGAGATACAAACCATGTCATTTGTTCTCTGCTTTTCAAAGTATTATAATTTTTATCAAACCTGTGACTAAATCTTTGATGAAATATTGAGTGAGGTGCCACAAAGATTTGATTTATAGTGTACATTAAAAAAAGAAAAACCTGAAATATTAAGTTGAAGCCTCACATTTGCTCAAAGTTCTTTTATTTATTTATTGAAAAAAATTTTGGCACACAACACAGCTGTGGGATCTTAGTTCCCCAGCCAGGGCCAGGGCCCCGTCAGTGAGAGTACCAAGTCCTAAGCACTGGACCACAAGGGAATTCCCTACTCTAGTAATTGTACTTTTAAAATCTTAAATAAGTGTTAATGGCTCCCCACTCCAGTACTCTTGCCTGGAAAATCCCATGGACGGAGGAGCCTGGAAGGCTGCAGTCCATGGGGTCGCGAAGAGTCGGACATGACTGAGCGACTTCACTTTCACTTTTTACTTTCATGCATTGGAGAAGGAAATGGCAACCCACTCCAGTGTTCTTGCCTGGAGAATCCCAGGGACAGGGGAGCCTGGTGGGCTGCCATCTATGGGGTCGCACAGAGTCGGACACAACTGAAGCGACTTAGCAGCAGCAGCAGCATGCTTTAACTGTAGGAACAGCCACAGAATATGTGATGTTTTGATGAATATTTTTCATCTCTAGCTTTTAGCACACCGTGTTTCATTGAAAAAATAAGTAAGATGAAAAGAAGTTAAAATTCTACAACAATCGGGATCAAGAAGCTAAAATTGAGATTTATTATTTTTATTGGTCACTCTATAACTCTTAATATGCCCCAGTTTATCACTATGCCCTACATAATGAGCACTGGAAAATTAGAAATTATGAGCATTCATTTCTACATAAAGGAGCATGTGTGTGTGTGTGTGTGTGTGCACGCGCACTCCATTGTGTCTGACTCTTTGTGACCCCATGGACTGTAGCCCACCAAGCTCCTCTTCCGTGGAATTTTCCAGGCAAGAATACTGAAGAGGGTTGCCATTTCCTACTTAAGAGGATCTTCCGGACCCAGGGGTCTAACCCATAACTTGTGCCTCCCACACAGGCAGACGAATTCCTTACCACTACACTATCTGGGAAGCTTCATAAAGGATCATGCTCAAGGCTTAAGCAAATCTTTTAGGTATCTGTATGCACGCTAAGTTGTTTCAGCCATGTCTGACTCTGCAACCATGTGGACTGTAGCCCTATGTCCATAGGATTCTCCAGGCAAGAATACTGGAGTGGGTTGCCATGCCCTTCTCCAGGGGCTCATCCTCACCCAAGGATTGAATCCATTTCTCTTATGTCTCCTGCATTGGCAGGCTGGTTCTTTACCACTAGCACCACCTGGGTAGGAGTCATTACTGAAGTTATGAAATTGGTTCGATTTAACAAAAAGAGACAGAAAAAGCAAAGATAGTACAAAACCAATCCTGAAACCTTTCTTTAGGATGCAAGAATGTACCATTAGGAGAAAGGAGAATCAGTGTATATTCATGGAAGCAGAAGGATTTCAGTCAGGGAAAACACTCAAGATACTGACCCCACGGACTATACAGTTCATGGAATTCTCCAGGCCAGAATACTGGAGTGGGCAGCTGTTCCCTTCTCCAGAGGATCTTCCCAACCCAGGGATCAAACCCAGGTCTCCCACATTTTAGGCGGATTCTTTACCAACTGAGCCACCAGGGAAGCCCAAGAATATTGGAGTGGGTAGCCTATCCCTTCTCCAGGAGGTCTTCCCCACCCAGGAATCAAACTAGGATCTTCTGCATGGCAGGTGGATTCTTAACCAGCTGAGCTACCAGGGAAGCCCCAAAGAGTGGCAAAGAGAGAACAAGAGAAGTTGTTCCTTGTTATTTTCATGGAAATAAACAGGATTTTCTCCTACAATCAAACCATTCAAACAAATACCTCTTGTCTAGGGAGGGAGTGGGAAAAAGCATCAGTGGACAGACACCCCCATCTTCTATCACATTCACCCCAAACTCTACCCCCTGCTCTCTGTACTTTCTGTGAGAGCTGACTTCAAAGAGACACATAAAGGTCACTTTAAGATAGAGTGACAGCAGCGGAAATGGCAGCCTTGAGGAACCCGGAGAAGAGGATTTGTGTAGAAACTCCAGGACATGTCAGGCAGAAAGCACCACAGCAGGACAGGGGTCAGTTTTCCCAACCTAGACCACAGCTGAGCACTCAGTGAGAATCACTGAGCATCAGCGGGAATCTTTGCTTCACTTTTTCTGGGTATTCTCTTTTTCCTTTTTTGTAATTTAGTCAAAGGATCTCTTTGTCTCTGACTCCGTATCTCAGTGTCTCCCTCTTTGTCTCTCTCTATGTCTCTCCTCTGTCTCTCTCTCTTTCATTCTCATCAAGAACAGTTTTCCCTTTTCCGAGAGAGAGTTATGGAGGTCTCTTGGGCTTTTGTCTTTCTGGTATGTTGCCTACTCAACTAAAACTCCTACATTAAAAAAAAAAAATGAATACCATGTAAAGAAAAATCCCCAACATTTTTACCTATCTCAAAGAACTACTAAAATGCTGAACATTTCAAGAATCAAGCAAAGGCATTGATATAGCAAAAATTCAGATTTAGACTTTAATGAGTTTTAAATAAGCACAAGGATCATCCTCAAAGTGAAGAGTGTACCAGATGGTTCTTTGCTGGCACAAATGGTTCCCTCGGTTTATAATGGGTTTCTGTAAGAGACTTTGATTGACATCAACCAGTTCTGTTACAAAACAGTGTGACATCAGGTCAATCATGATGAAACTTGATAATGCCACATCGATAATGTGACATTTTATGCTTTAGTTGGGAACAAACTGCTGGAAGGAAGGGAAGTGATGTTTAGTAATGGATGAATATTCTATACAAATGTTAGCACATCAAGCCTTTGATGATAGTGTTCAAGACCAATGGCATGGTATCAATGACCCTCGGAATCCATGACTCTTCTATAGAGAAATACATGCTTTCTCCAATGCAGGACATCACATGTCCTGGTATTTTCATGATATATGAGATAACGTGATATAATTTATTATATATAATATATGTAGAGTGCGTGCATGCTCAGTTGTGTCTGACTCTTTGCAACCCCATGGACTACAGCCTGCCAGGATCCTCTGTCCATAAGATTTTCCAGGTCAGAATACTGGAGTGTGCTGCCTTTTCTTCCTCCAGGGGAGCTTCCCAAACCAGGGATCGAACCCGAGTCTCTTGAATCTCTTGCATTGGCAGGCAGATTGTTAATCACTGTGCCACCTGGGAAGCCCCATAATTTATCTAACTTCACAGCAAATCATTAGACACACTTGGATACACATGCATTTCATAAGAATACACAACTCCTGAGGGCCACCACATGTCCTGTAACAGCCAGAGTTACAGGATGAATAGAATCAGGAAAAACCTGGCCAATCTGCTGTTGGGCAGATTATTAAATAAGCAAAGCAACACGTAAATAAAATAAATAAAGCTGACCCATCCTTGTATCCATTAAATAAAGTCGCCGTGCTGTACTCTTTCTGCAATGGTCATGCCAACCTGAGTATAATGGGGTCCCATGGTTTAGCTTAGCTACAGGAAATTCAAGTGGAAAAATAAGTCACCAAGGGCCTAGAATAATGAAGAAACTGTATGGCTTGTTGGAAACTTGATCCAAAAGGAGTAAGAGTGTGGCAGAGATGAGGTAGTAGCAATAAGTGGAGAAAAACTGTTGTGAAACACAGAATCATCATTGGGATATTTGACTCATTCTCTGATTTGCATGATGGGAAACCCTCTTCCTCACCTCCCCTTGTAAATCTTCACTTAATTTCATGTTTCAGTCAATGTGTTGAGGAGCTGAATCTGTTTGGGGGCTGGGACATCATGCTAAAAGCAATTTTGAGGTGAGCACTACTAAAGCGTCTAGTGGAAGTCTCCTGTAATTTATGCGCCTGCTTCTTAGCAAGACCTGTTCTCTTGCTGCTTTCTGAATACACCTGTCATCCTTCCGCCCCTATAACTTGATCTTTCCCTTCTTGTCCTGTGAACCAAATCTAACATCCCATCCAGTTTCATCCCAAAAGCTGCATCCTTGATGAATTTTCTTCTAGATTCCTAACCAAAATTAAGCTCTCCTTCTACAACATATTTACAGAATCTTATAAAGATATTTATCGCACCTAAAATAATATGGCTTGCATTATAGCTGGTACCACATTTAGCTTGAGGGGAATGATTGTGCTTTATTTATCTTTACGGCCACTAAGATGGCTGCACGCATGCATGCATGCTAGGTTACATCTGTCGTGTCCAACTCTGTGCTATGCACCGTAGCCTGCCAGGCTCCTCTGTCCATGGGCTCCTCCAAATAAGAATACTGAAGTAGATTGCCATGCCCTCCTCCAGGGGATCTTCCTGACCCAGGGATCAAAACTGCGCCTCATATCTCCTGCATTGGCAGGTGGCTTCTTTACTACTAACACCACTTGGGAAGCCCACTAAGATGGCTAACCTCGTACTAAACAAATGTGAGTTATAATAAAATGTGTTGAACAAAATGCTAACTTGTTTATAAAAAAATGTTTTTTTTTAAAGAAGTTTCCCTTTCTCTGGTCTCCAAAAATCATCCTTAAAAGAGAGAGAGGAAAATGTTTAAATGCAAATATTTGATTAAACTTGGTTCTCATATCTCCCTATGAGAGAAATTTATTTTAATAGTCCTTCCTACTGTAGCAAGAGAGCAGATATTCCTTCAAAAGGAGAGCATGACCTTTCCTTCTTATCTGCTGTCCTTCAGAGGGGGCAGAAAGTGAGGTTCTCTGAAAACCCTCATTGGAAGGTATACTTGTTTATACAGTAGGCAGTATTTGTGGCTGTATTCTGCATTAAATCTTTGTTGGCACACAGAATGGTTTTTTTTTTTTCAGTAATTTATTAAAAGAATATAGTTAGAGGTATGTTTTCTTTGACAAGAGTTTTCTAGAAGGAGATTATTTTGCTCTTTTGATTTCTTTGTATATTTTTTTCTTTTAAAAATTTTCCCTTTGGAAACAGTTGACTGAGAACGGCATTGAACTCACCCCAATATCATTTATTTTGTAGTCCCCAGTCCCGACAGCGACACAGAAATGGTGTCTCACATGCTGTCTTACATAATCCCCATTTTCTCACATTGTGTCCTACATATTATCTGGTTTCTTTTTCAGGCTCAGACATCAACAGGAGACCCATAAAAGCCCTTGAATTTCTCTTCAATAAAATTAATGTTTTCCTTTGCATATTCAAACCCTGTCTTATACTGTATCTCTGTGACTATGTGAGGGGGGAAAAAGAAAGGAAAGAAAGAAAAACAAGACTAAGTAAAATACCATATGCTATGAACAGGACATAAAGGCTTATGCATTTGTGTTTAGGCTATTTGCCTTGAAAGCAACAGACTGTAGCAGCCATTCATAAAGAAATCAATATCTAAAAAGAAGATCATTTAAATTAAACATGCTTGGAATCTACTGCTTTTGCTTACAAAAAAGATAAAGAGTATTCCTTAAATGAAAATATAATTATTTTTGTATCTTTATTGTCACTTTACTTTCTATTTTGTTTACTGGTAGATACTGGGGAAATTCTAACTTCTTGTAAGTAGAATTCAGAGTATTTTGAGAGACAGAACAAAGCAAAAGGAATGCATGCTTTCTTTCCTTAACATCACTTAATTCATAGTCTGCTGCTGCTAAGTCACTTCAGTCGTGTCCGACTCTGTGCAACCCCATGGACTACAGCCTACCAGGCTCCTCCATCCATGTGATTTTCCAGGCAGGAGTACTGGAGTGGGGTGCCATTGCCTTCTCCGTAATTCATAGTCAGCACTGATAAATATCCAGATATTTCACCTCAAACACAATGTGACAGATACTGAAGTAAAACTTTGTCTCTCATTCTATTGGAAATTCCTTCCTTTCATAATATTCATAGATTATTAGATGGCTTTGGCCTTCAGACTTCCTCATTTCATGGTAGCTGGTCAAAAATGGAAAACTGAGGGGAATCCACAGTTGAAAGAAGAAAATCATGTGAGTATTCAAGCTTGACCTGCATTATTTATCCTTAAAGAGACCCCCTCAGTTAATATAGCATGAGACAGATAAACTTCAGCCAACAACAGCAGTCTTATTGGCCCAAGAAAACATACGTTAAAGTATTTTGAGCTGCCAGAGGCGCAGGAAATTGAAGGGAAAAAACACAGAAAGCAAGATCTACTGAGAGGAGAGCCCAAAATCTGTGTATAAATTTTCTTAAATATTTGCCTGATTTTTGAAATGTGCATGTAAGAAGGAAACTGAACTTAGCCCAAGAAGAAAACAACCGAAAATCTCAAAGAGCTTAGCAGAAGTATCACGACCTATTGCATCAACTAAGGAGACAACATTTGGGGTTCAGATTTCACATATTAAAGGGGTATGGTAGCTATCTCACACTCTTTAAAATTGCAATGCAGTTAGTGTACAATGTATGTTCATTTCATGTGTACAGCATAGTGATTAAACATTTAAACACATTATGAATTGATGATCAGATTATCATGGTAAGTCATCAGTTCCCATACAAAGTTATTACAATACTATTGACTATACTCCTTATGCTGCATGTTACATCCTGTGACTTATTTACTTTATGCCTGGATATATGTATCTGTTAATCTCCTTCATCTATTTCATTCACCATTCCCTACCCCAGTCCCATCTGTCAAGCTTCCTTTCTTTCTCTGTTTCCATTTTGTTTCCTTATTCCCTTTTTTTTTTTTGCTTTTCAGATTCCACATATACTGAGATGTTAATAATACGGTCTTTGTTCTCTTATCTGATACATTTATTTAGCATGATACATTCTAGATCCATCCTTATTGTAGCAAATGACAAGGTATTATTCATTTTTATGGCTAAGTAATATTTCATTATATGTATTTTATAGTTGTTGCCAGTCAGTCATTCAGTCATGTTCAACTCTTTGTGACCCCATGATTGCAGCACGCCAGGATTCCTAGCCCTGCACCATCTCCTACAGCTTGCTCAAACTTAGGTTCATTGAGTTGGTGATGCCATCCAACCATCTCATGCTCTGTAATCCACTTTTCCTCCTGCCTTCAATATTTCCCAGCATCAGGGTCTTTTCAAATGAGTCGGCTCTTCACGTCAGGTGGCCAAAGTATTGCAGCTTCAGTATCAGTCCTTCCAATGAATATTCAGGTTTGATTTCCTTTAGGATTCACTGGTTTGATCTCCTTGCAGTCCAAGGGACTCTCAAGGGTCTTCTCCAAAACCAAAGTTCAAAAGCATCAATTTTTCAGTGCTCAGTCTTCTTTATGGTCCAGGTCTCACATCTACACATGACTACTGGAAAAACCACAGCTTTGACTAGACGGACCTTTGTCAGCAAAGAAATGTCTCTGTTTTTTTAATACGGTTTCTCAATTTGTCACAGCTTTTCTTTCAAAGAGTAAGCACTTTTTAATTTCATGGCTGCAGTCACTGTCCACCATGATTTGGGAGCCCAAGAAAATGAAGTCTGTCATTGTTTCCATTGTTTCCCCATCTATAAGCCATGAAGTAATGGGACCAGATGCCATGATCTTCGTTTTTGAATGCTGAGTTTTAAATCAACTTTTCACTCTCCTCTTTCACCTTCATCAATAGACCCTTTAGTTCCTCTTCACTGCCTGCCGTAAGAGTGGTGTCATCTACATATCTGAGGTTACTGATATTTCTCCCAGCAGTCTTAATTCCAGTTTCTGCTTCATCCAGCCCAGCATTTCCCATGGTATATTCTGCATATAAGTTAAATAAGCGGGGTGACAATACATACTCTTGACATACTCCTTTCCCAATTTGGAACCAGTCTGTTGTTCCATGTCCAGTTCTAACTGTTACTTCTTGACCTGCATACAGATTTCTCAGACAGCAAGAAGGTAAGGTCGTCTGGTATTCCCATTTCTTCAAAAATTTTCCAGTTTGTTGTGATCCACACAGTTAAAGGCTTCAGTATAGTTAATGAAGCAGAAGTAGATGTTTTTCTGGAATTACCTTGCTTTTTCTGTGATCCAACGGAAGTTGACAATTTGATAGCAAGATGGCTGGATGACATCACTGACTCGATGAACGTGAGTCTGAGTCAACTCTGGGAGTTGTTGATGGACAGGGAGGCCTGGCATGCTGCAATTCATGGGGTTGCAAAAGAGTCGGACACAACTGATCAACTGAACTGAACTGAACTGATACATATATATGAGCTTCCCAGATGGCTCAGTGGTAAAGAATCTGCCTGCCAAGAAGGAGACACAAGTTCAATCCTTGGGTCAGGAAGATAGCCTGAAGAAGGAAATGGCAACCCACTCTAGTATTCTTACCTGAGAAAGCCCATGGACAGAGGAACCTGGTGGGGTACAGTCCATGGGGTTGCGAAGAGTTGAACACAACTTAGCCTAGAACTAAACAACAACAGCAACAAATACATATATATACCAATGTTTTATCCATTCATCTGTCAAAAGACACTTAAGAAGCTTCCATATCTTGGTTGTTGTAAATAATGCTGCAATGAATATAGGAACACATATAGCCTTTCAAATTATTTTTTGTTTGCTGTGTCTCAGTTAGCCATTCAGATAGGTTTGTGGTCATATCTCATTGGTTTGATTTGTATTTCCCTGATAATGATGATGGAGGAGAAGGGGATAACAGAGGATGAGATGGTTGAATGGCATCACCAACTCAATGGACATGAGTTTGAGCAAGCTCCAGGAGTTGGTGATGGACAGGGAAGCCAGGCATGCTGCAGTCCATGGGGGCACAAAGAGTCAGACACAACTGAGCTACTGAACTGATGACTGAGCATCATTTTATGTGTTTAATGGTCTTCTCTATGTTTTATTTGGAAAAATATTTATTGACGTTTTCTGGCTATTTTACAACAAGATTGGTTTTATTTTTTATATCATATTATGTATATTATAATATATTATATAATATGTATATTTTGTATATTAACCCTTTATCTGTCATACCATTGGAAAATATTTTCTCCCATACAGCAGGATGTCTCTTCTTTTTTGTTGATGGTTTCCTTTGCTGTACAGCAGATTTTAGGCTTAATTGGGTCCCACTTGTCTATTTTTGTTTTTGTTTCCTTTGCCTGAGGAGACAGATCAAAAATATATTGCTAAGATTGATATCAAAATGTTTACTAGCCCATGTTTTCTTTTAGGAGTCTTATGGTTTTAGGCTTTATATTTAAGTCTTTAATCCATTTTGAATTTATTTTGTATTTAGTGTGTTTGTTTTGCATGTAGCTCTCCAGTATTCCCAACACCATTTATTGAAGAATCTGTCTTTCATCCATTGAATATTTTGCCTCCTTTTTCATATATTAATTGACTATATAAATATGGGTTTATTGCTGGGCTCTCTATTCTGTTCTTTGATCTATGTGTTTGATTTTGTCCCAGTAGCACACTATATTGATTACTGTTGCTTAGTAGTATATTTTAAGTCAGGGAACATGATACCTCCAGCTTTGCTCTTCTTTCTCAAGACTGCTTTGGTTAATTGGGTTTTATTGTCATCCCATACACATTTTAGTATCATTTTTTTTCTAAATCTGTAAAAAATGTCATTGCTTGATATAGATTGCATTCAATCTGTAGATTTCCTTGGATAGAATAGTCAGTCCATGAGAACAGTATTATCTATATTTGTGTTGTCTTCAGCTTCTTTCATCAATATCTTATAGTTTTCAGGATAAGGGTTTTTCACTTCCTTTTCCTTTTCCTTTCACTTCCTTTCACTTCCTAGATTTATTACTAGATATTTTAACTTTTTGATGCAATTATAAATGACATCATTTTCTTAATTTCTCTTTTCTATAATATATTGCTACTGTATAGAAATAACAGATTTATGTTCGTTAACTATGTATCCTGCAACTTTACTGAAATCATTTATTAGTTGCAATAGTTTTTTGGTGGAAACTTCAGATTTTCTAAATGTAGTATCACATCATTTGCAGAGAGTAACAGTTTTGCTTCTTCTTTCCCAGTTTTGATTCCTTTTATTTTTCTTGTCTGATTGTCCTGAAAAGGACTTTCAATACTATCTTGAACGAAAGAAAAGATAGTGAGAATCTTTTACTCATTATCAATCTTAGAGGAAATGCTTGTAGTTTATCACCATTGAATATTATATTTGCTATGTGTTGTCATGTATGGACTTTTATGTTGAGGTATATTTCCTCTATATCCACTTTGTTGAGAGCTTTTATCTCAAGTGGCTTTTGAATTTTGTCAAATGATTTGTCTGTCTCTATTGTGATCACAAGATTTTTATTCTTCATTACATTGGTGATTCATGTTAATTTATTTGCAGTTATTGAACCATCTTTGCATTCCTTGGATAAGTTCACTTGGTCATGATGTTTGAATTTTTTAATGTATTGTTGAATTCTGTGTTCTAGTATTCTGTTTAAGATTTTTGCACGTATGTTCATCAGTGATATTGGCCTGGAATTTTCTTTTTCTGTGGTGTCTTTGTTTTATTTTGGTATCTGGGTGATGCTGGCCTCACAGATGAGTTAAAAGACATTCATTCCTCTTTAATGTTTTTACTAGTTTGAAAATTGTTAACTCTTCTTTAAATATTTGGTAGAATTCACTCTGGTCATGGACTTTATTTGTTGGGAGCTTTTTTGATTACTGGCTCAATTTCATCACTGGTTATTGATTGATTCATATTTTCTATTTCTTCCTGATTCATTCTTGGCATATTGTTCATTTCTAGGCATTTATGCAGTTTTTTTAGGTTTTCAACTTGTGGTCAAACCGTTGTTTGCAGTAATTACTTTGATCCTTTGTTTTTCTGTGTTCTTGCTCCTAACTCCTCCTCTTCCATTTCTGATTGTGTTGCTTTGGGCCTTCTCTTCTTTTTATGATGAATCTGACTAAAAGTTTATCAATTTGTTTTTTCTTTTCAAAACACCAACTCTTGCTGTCATTAATCTTTTCTTCTTTTAGTTTCTATTTTATTCATTTCTTCTCTGATCTTTATTATTAGTTTCTTTGTACTAGCTTTGGTTTTGCTTGTTCTTTTTTTAGTCCCTTTTGGTGAGAGTTTAGATTGTTTATTCAACATTTTTCTTGTTTCCTAAAGTACTCTTTATTGCTACAAACTTCCCTCTTATAACTGGTTTTGCTGAATCATATAAATATTGTCATGTTGTGTTTCCATTTTCATTTATATTCTGGTTTTTAAAATTTTTTTTCTTTGATTTCTTCAGTAATCCATTGGTAGTTTAGTTGCATGCTGTATTTTTTTTAGCAGTTTCTTATTATAGTCTTATACCCTTTTTTATTAGAAAATATGTTGGTATAATTTCAGTTTTCTTAAAATGATTGAGACTTCTCTGTGGCCTAGCATGTGTTCTATCCTAGAGGGTGTTGCATATGCACTTTGAGGCAGCTATGCTCACCACTATATCACCAAGGCTATACTCAGTTCACTTCAGTTCAGTTGCTCAGTCATGTCCGACTCTTTGTGATCCCATGAATCACAGCATGCCTGCACTTAAAATGAAACTATATTCTGTCCTTTAGTGGTGGAACATTAGGTCAATCTGCTTTATTGTGTCATTCAAAGCCTGTTTTTTCTCATTGATCTTCTGTCTGGATGATCTGTTCATTGAGTCAAGTGGAGTATCAGAGTTCCTATTACAATTATTTTACTGTCAATTTCTCCCTTTATGTTTGTTAATATTTGCTTTGTATATATATGTTTAGGTTCTTGGGTGCATATATACTTACAAGTGTTATATCTTATTGTTGAATTGATTGTTTTATCATTATGTAATGTCCTTCTTTACAGTTTTTGTTTTTAAACAAAGTTATGTCTGATATATATATATATATATATATATATATATATATATATATATATATATACATTTCATACCCAGGTTTCTTTCTGTTTGTATTTGTATGGAATGTTTTTCTGTACTTGCTCATTTCAACTGTTTTTCTTTGGATCTGACCTGAATCTCTTATAGGCAGCACATATATTTATTTTTCAATCCATTCAACCACTTCGTCTTTTGGTTGGAAAATTTATTCCATTTACTTTTAAAGGAATTATTGATAAGTATGTACTTACTGGGAGAAGGCAATGGCACCCCACTCCAGTACTCTTGCCTGGAAAATCCCACGGACGGAGGAGCCTGGAAGGCTGCAGTCTATGGGGTCGTTAAGAGTTGGACACGACTGAGTGACTTCACTTTCACTTTTCACTTTCCTGCATTGGAGAAGGAAATGGAAACCCACTCCAGTGTTCTTGCTTGGAGGATCCCAGGGATGGGGGAGCCTGGTGGGCTGCCGTCTATGGGGTCGCACAGAGTCGGACACGACTGAAGTGATTTAGCAGCATGTACTTATTGAGGGGCTTCCCTGGTAACTCAGTGGTAAAGACTCCACCTGAAATATGGGAAACTCAGGAGACATAGGTTCAATCCTTGGATTTGGAAGATACCCTGGAGGAAGCTGTGGCAACCCACTCCAGTATTCTTGCCAGGAAAATTCCATGGACAGAGGACCCTGGCTGACTATAGTACATAGGGTCAAAAAGAGTCAGAGATGACTGTAGTGACTATTTCTTCACGCATGTATTTATCGTCATTTTAAACTATTTTCTGCTTGTTTTTTATAGTTCTCTGTTCCTTTCTTCTCTTATTCTGTCCCCTTATTACTTGACTATCTTTTCTGTTATGTTTGGATCCCTTTCTCTTTTCTTTTGTGTATTTATAATGCTTTATTACAGGTTATTGGTTTCCGGGTATCATGAGGTTCACAGATATGTTGTTTATTTTAATTTGATGATTTCCAAAGTTCAAACACATTTTGACAACCTTACATTTTTAGTCCCCACATGAGCTTTTATGTTTTTGGTGTCATATCTTACATCTTTTGTGTGTATGTGTATCTCTTAAATACTTATTGTGGCTAGAGATGGTTTTATTACTTTTGTGTTTTAACTTTCCTGGTAGCTTTATAAGTGGTTGGTCTACTACCTTTGGGCTTCCAGGTGTGCAGTGGTAAAGAATTCACCAATGCAAGAGACATAAGAGAGGCAGGCTCAATCCCTGGGTCAGGAATATCCCCTAGAGTAGGAAACAGCAATTCACTCCAGTATTTTTGCCTGGAAAATTCCAAGTACAGGGGAGTCTGACCAGCTACAGTCCAGGGGCTGCAAAGAGTCTGACATGACTGAGCTTCTGAGCACACACACACCACTACCCTTACTTTATGTTTGCTTTTACCAACCTGTGAAACTTTTCTTCGATAATTTTCAGATTTCTAGTTACATTTTCTTTTTCTACTTAAAACTTGAATAGTGGTGCTTAATGTTTTAGCTTTTGCTTTTCTGCAAAACTCTTCCTGAACCTGGATAACTGACCTTATAAATGAGACATCCTATTGGATCCAGCAGCACTCTCCCGTTTGGCCAGTAGGGCTTAATTTTCCAGGGGTGCTCCCTACGTGGGCTGCACGTACCTTTCTGTTGTGGGAGAGACAACCAGTGCAGGTGTGCTGATAGACAAGGCTGGCCACTGACATGGCTGCCGTGAGGTCCTGCCTCATGCAGTTGATGCTAGCCAGCCAATAGGTGGAGAAGGCCTTCAGCACTAATAGGCTAAAAGGAGGATATCAAAATGGCTAGCATGGTAGATCAAAATGGGATCAGCATGGTAGAACAAGATCCCCCAAAAGTCTGCTACCAGTGTTTCCATCCCTAGAAGGAGTCCCAGATGCCTCCTGACTCTCAGAAAGGCTGTGTAAATCAGCAAGTGTGTGACACAGGTCCTTCTCTAAATTTATACGTCTCCGCTGGGACTTGTAGCATCTGAGATTTTCATCACCATTTAAAAGCAGAGTCTCTATTTTTCTCTTGTGCTTTCTCAAACCTAAGTCCCATGATTTTCAAAACCAAACATTCTAGGAGATCATCCTTCTAGTATAGTACCCTCAGACTGGTGGACTTGAATTTTAAGATAGATTAATGCATTTTCTTCAGTCAGAAGGAGAATAATACCAGATATGTACTTGGATAGAGACAAAGAAATGAAGAGGCTTGAAACTAGGAAATATGTTTTTATATATAAAATTTTTTTTATTACTTACATTTCTTTTGGGAAATTTGATAGCAATGCAACATGGGATTTACAGCATATGCAGAAGTTAAATACATGACACGATTAGATCAAAGACCAGAAGGTTAGTAAAAGAATGTTAGTAAAAAAAAAATAATGTCTTAAGTTTTTTACATATTAAGTGAAATGGTATAATATTGCTTGAAAGTAGATGGTGATAAAGGTGTTTGCTATAAATCTGAAAGTAACATTTGATAATAAGTCAACAAAAGGGATAAAAATGATGTCACAAAAAACATTCAATTAATCCAAAAGAAGGCTAAAAAGAGAAAGCAGAGGTGGAAAAAGTAGAAAACAAAATGACTAATTTCTGTTCTTCAGTTCAGTTCAGTCGCTCAGTTGTGTCCGGCTCTTTGAGACCCCATGAATCGCAGCACGCCAGGCCTACCTGTCCATCACCAACTCCCAGAGTTTACACAGACTCATGTCCACTGAGTCAGTGATACCATCCAGCCATCTCATCCTCTGTCGTCCCCTTCTCCTCCTGCCCTCAACCCCTCCCAGCATCAGGGTCTTTTCCAATGAGTCAACCCTTCATATGAGATGGCCAAAGTATTGGAGTTTCAACTTTAACATCAGTCCTTCCAGTGAACACCCAGGACTGATCTCCTTGAGGAGGGAGTGGTTGGATCTCCTTGCAGTCGAAGGGACTCTCAAGAGTCTTCTCCAACATTACAGTTCAAAAGCATAAATTCTTAAGCCCTCAACTTTCTTCACAGTCCAACTCTCATATCCATACATGACCACTGGAAAAACCATAGCCTTGATTAGACAGACCTTTGTTGGCAGAGTAACGTCTCTGCTTTCCAATATGCTATCTAGGTTAGCCATAACTTTCCTTCCAAGGAATAAGCGTCTTAATTTCATGGCTGCAGTCACCATCTGCAGTGATTTTGGAGCCCCAAAAAATAAAGTCTGACACTGTTTCCACTGTTTCCCCATCTATTTCCCATGAAGTGATGGGACCAGATACCATGATCTTAGTTTTCTGAATGTTGAGCTTTAAGCCAACTTTTCCACTCTCCTCTTTCACTTTCGTCTAGATGCTTTTTAGTGCCTCTTCACTTTCTGCCATAAGGGTGGTGTCATCTGCATATCTGAGGTTATTGATATTTCTCCCGACACTCGTGATTCCAGCTTGTGTTTCTTCCAGTCCAGCATTTCTCATGATGTACTCTGTGTAGAAATTAAATAAACAGGGTGACAATATACAGCCTTGACATACTCCTTTTCTTATTTGGAACCAGTCTGTTGTTCCATGTCCAGTTCTAACTGTTGCTTTCTGACCTGCATATAGGTTTCTCAAGAGGCAGGTCAGGTGGTCTGGCATTCCCATCTCTTTCAGAATTTTCCACAGTTTATTGTGATCCACACATTCAAAGGCTTTGGCATAGTCAATAAAGCAGAAATAGATGCTTTTCTGGAACTCTCTTGCTTTTTCCATGAACCAGCAGATGTTAGCAATTCGATCTTTGTTTCCTCTGCCTTTTCTAAAACCAGTTTGAACATCTGGAAGTTCACGGTTCATGTATTGCTGAAGCCTGGCTTGGAGAATTTTGAGCATTACTTTACTAGTGTGTGAGATGAGGGCAATTTTGTGGTAGTTTGAGCATTCTTTGGTATTGCCTTTCTTTGGGATTGGAATGAAAACTGACCTTTTCCAGTCCTGTGGCCACTTCTGAGTTTTCCAAATTTGCTGGCATATTGAGTGCAGCACTTTCACAGCATCATCTTTCAGGATTTGAAGTAGCTCAACTGGAATTCCATCACTTCCACTAGCTTTGTTCATAGGGATGCTTCTTAAGGCCCACTTGACTTCACATTCCAGGATGTCTGGCTATGAGCGATCACACCATTGTGATTATCTGGGTCATGAAGATCTTTTTTGTACAGTTCTTCTGTGTATTCTTGCCATCTCTTCTTAATATCTTCTGCTTCTGTTAGGTCCATACCATTTCTGTCCTTTATCGAGCCCATCTTTGCATGAAATGTTCCCTTCGTATCTCTAATATTCTTGATGATATCTCTAGTCTTTCTTATTCTATTGTTTTCCTCTATTTCTTTGCATTGACTGATGAGGAAGACTTTCTTATCTCTCCTTGCTATTCTTTGGAACTCTGCATTCAAATGGGTATATCTTTCCTTTTCTCCTTTGCTTTTCACTTCTCTTCGTTTCACAGCTATTTGTAAGGCCTTCCCAGACAGCCATTTTGTTTTTTGGCATTTCTTTTCCACGGGGATGGTCTTGATCCCTGTCTCCTGTACAATGTCACGAACCTCATTCCATAGTTCATCAGGCACTCTATTTATCAGATCTAATCCCTTAAATCTATTTCTCACTTCCACTGTATAATCATAAGGGATTTGATTTAGGTCATACCTGAATGGTCTAGTGGTTTTCCCTACTTTTCAATTTAAATCTGAATTTGGCAATATGGAGTTCATGATCTGAGCCACAGTCAGCTCCCAGTCTTGTTTTTTCTGACTCTGTAGAGCTTCTCCATCTCTGGCTGCAAAGAATATAATCAATCTGACTTTGGTGTTGACCATCCAGTGATGTCCATGTGTAGAGTCTTCTCTTGTGTTGTTGGAAGAGGGTGTTTGCTATGACCAGTGCATTTTCTTGGCAAAACTCTATTAGCTTTTGCCCTGCTTCATTCCGTATTCCAAGGCCAAATTTGCCTGATACCCCAGGTGTTTCTTGACTTCCTACTTTTGCATGCCAGTCCCCTATAATGAAAAGGACATCCTTTTTGGGTGTTAGTTCTAAAAAGTCTTTTAGGTCTTCATAGAACCATTCAACTTCAGCCTCTTCAGCATTACTGATTGGGAACCATTCAATTTCAGCTTCTTCAGCATTACTGATTGGGAACCATTCAACTTCAGCTGCTTCGGCATTACTGGTTGGGGCATTGGCTCGGATTACCATGATATTGAATGGTTTGCCTTGGAAATGAACAAAGAATATTCTGTCATTTTTGAGATTGCATCCAAGTACTGCATTTTGGACTCTTTTGTTGACCATGATGGCTACTCCATTTCTTCTAAGGGATTCCTGCCCACAGTCATAGATATAATGGTCATCTGAGTTAAATTCACCCATTTCAGTCCATTTTAGTTTGCTGATTCCTAGAATGTCAATGTTCACTCTTGCCATCTCCTGTTTGACCACTTCAAATTTGCCTTGATTCATGGACCTAACATTCCAGGTTCCCATGCAGTATTGCTCTTTACAGCATCAGACCTTGCTTCTATCACCAGTCACATCCACAACTGTGTATTGTTTCTGCTTTGGCTCCATCCCTTCATTCTTTCTGTAGTTATTTCTCCACTGATCTCCAGTAGCATATTGGGCACCTACCCACCTGGGGAGTTCATCTTTCAGTGTCCAATCTTGTTGCCTTTTCATACTGTTCATCGAGTTCTCAAGGCAAGAATACTGAAGTGGTTTGCCATTCCCTTCTCCAGTGGACCACATTCTGTCAGACCTCTCCACCGTGACCTGCCCATCTTGGGTTGTCCCACATGGCATGGCTTAGTTTCACTGAGTTAGACAAGGCTGTGGTCCTTGTGATCAGATTGACTAGTTTTCTGTGATTATGGTTTCAGTATGTCTGCCCTCTGATGCCCTCTCACAACGCCTACCATCTTACTTGGGTTTCTCTTACCTTGGACATGGGTTATCTCTTCACGGCTGCTCCAGCAAAGCACAGCCACTGCTCCTTACCTTGGACGAGGGCTATCTCCTCACGGCAGCCCCTCCTGACCTTGAATGTGGAGTAGTTCCTCTCAGCCCTCCTGCGCCCACACAGCCACTGCTCCTTGGATGTGGGAAGCCATTATTCTCTGCTCTGGCTTGTTCTTTTGTTTAGGTTAAAACTTTAAAGTCCTCAATATTTCTGCTTTGTTCCTCTCAGGAGTAAATTCACCCTCCATCCCCTGATGTTGTTCTGGTGACAGTTAGCACTGCAGGCCCTGGGCCATCCACTAGCCACCAACCAAATGGACCACCTGCAGAAGGACAGTCAGCAAATACCTGGTGTCTGTCACTAATTCTCTAGGGCCATGTTTATGATTCTCTGGTGCTGTGTGAATCCAGATCTCCTGGACCCCACACTGCTATGTGCTCTTCACTGCCAGAGCCTGAATTAACTTCTGATTAACTTCTGGAATTTACAGTGTATTAAAAAGCAGAGACATCACTTTTCTGACAAAGTTGCATACAGTCAAAGCTATGGTTTTTACAATAGTCAGGTATGGATGTAAGAATTGGACCATAAAGAAGGCTGAACACTGAAGAACTGATGCTTTCAAACTGTGGTGCTGAAGACTCTTGAGAGTCTCTTGAACAGCTTGTAGATCAAACTAGTTAATCTTAAAGGAAATCAATCCCGGTGCTGAAGCTGAAGCTCCAATACTTTGGCTACCTGATTCAAAGAGCCAACTCGTTGGAAAAGACCCTGTTGCTGGGCAAGATTGAGGGCAGGAGGAGAAGAGGGCAACAGAGGATGAGATGGTTGGATGGCATCACTGACTCAATGGACATGAGTTTGAACAAGCTCCAGGAGATAGCAAAGGACGGGGAAGCCTGGTGTGCTATTTGTTCATGGGGTTGCAAAGAGTCAGACATGACTTAGAGACCAAACAATATCAAATTCATAAACTATCTAAATCCTTCAATTAAAATGCAGAGGTTATCAGATTGTAGAGAGGAAAAGTCAGTCATATGTTTCCCAGAATAGATCCACCCCCATATCAAGGCACACAGAAGTTCAGAGTAAAATAATAAAAAAAGATTTATAATGTTAAAACTGATTAAAAGAGAGTCATTTCATCATTGGAAAGTATGTATAAATTTATCCAAAGCCAGCAAAACAGTAGAAATAATAAAAATTAGAATGGAGTTTAAAAAAAAAAAACAGAGAAATTTGATGAAACCAAAAGCTAGTTTCTTGAGGAGCCCAATGTAGTTGATTAACTTCTAACAAGACTGATCAGGAGAGAGAGGACAGACACAAATACCAGTAATCATCAGGATGACAATGCAGATTCTCCTTTGGTTAAAAACATAATAACAAACTTTATGAAATGTTTTATGTCAATAAATTAGATGAGTTAATGAAATTTACTAATTCCTTGAAAGCTACAGAGCTAACTCATAAAGAAATAGATAACTTTAAAAGTCCCATATCTGTAAATAAATTAAATTACCATTAAGAACATGACCTGCAAGAAAACTGCAGATTCATTTGGTTTCACTTGTGAATTATACCAATGATTTAAGGAAGAATTATTAATTCTACATAAACTGTTGAAAACATTGAACAAGAGCAGTACTATCCAACTCATTCTATGATGCTAGCATAACCCTGACACCAAATTAGACAAAAATATTGTAGGGAAAAAAAAAAAAAACTATAGCCATATTCAATGATCAAAAATCTAACTACAAAAATTGTTAACAAAATGTTCATAAAACAAATACAGAAATATAAGAAAAGGATAATATTACAAGTGGGGTTTGACTCAAAAATGAAAGTTTAGTTTATCACTCAATATTCAATCAATGTAATTTGCCACATTAGCAGAAAAATATTACCATCTAAGTTTGTGAGGGAAGAGCATTTGATAATATCCAACATTCATCTATAAAAATTCTCCAAAAACTAAAAATAAAAAAGACCTCCCTTAACATGGTAAAGGATATTTACCATAAACCTACAGATAATATCATACTTAACACAGAAAACTGTTTTCCACCTAAGATAAGCTCAAGGCAAGAATGTGTATTTGTGCTCATAATTTGTATTAGAAATTGTATGGCAGTGTTAGCCAGTGAAGAAGAAAAGAAAGAAAGCAAGGAAGGAAAATAAAAGAAGGAATGAAGGATGGTTGGAGAGAGGAAGGAAGGAAGAAAAATAAAGAAAAGAAGAAAGAGAGGAGGAAAGGAAGGACAGAAAGCAGGAAAGGAGAAAAAGTATGCAGTAAATCTATCTGTTTATAGATGACATGATAAAAAATCCTAGAAAATATCCAAATGTCTCAAATTTTAAGCCATAAGGACATAAGATCAATTGCCTCTCAAAATTAAAAAAAATACAAAGTTCAAAAATTGTTATCAAATGAATAAGACAAATTAGAGACTGAATAGGAGAAAATGTTTAAAAAGACACGTCTGCTAAAAGATTGTTACCTAACGTGTGCAGTCTTAAAACTCAACTATAAGAACACATCTGACTTTAAAATTGGCAAGAAAGCTTACACTACACCAAAGAATATACACAGATGGCAAACAATCACATGAAAGATGTTTTATATCATGCCGTTGAAAGTGAAGTGAAAGTGTTAGTCTGCTCAGTTGTGTCCAACTCTTTGTAATCACATGCATCATAGCCCACCAGGCTCCTCTGTCCATGGACTTCTCCAGGCAAGAATACTGGAGTGGGTAGCCATTCCCTTCTCCAGGGAATCTTCCTGACCCAGGGACTGAACTCTCATCTTCTGCACTGCAGGTAGATACTTTACTGCTGAGCCACCAGGAAGCTCAGATTAAACATAATCTTAGTTAACAATAAAGGACAGAAATGGTAAGGACCTAAAGGAAGCAGAAGATATAAGAAGAAGTGGCAAGAACACACAGAAGAACTGTACAAAAAGATCTTCATGACCCAGATAATCATGATGATGTGATCACACACCTAGTGCCTGACATCCTGGAATGTGAAGTCAAGTGGGCCTTAGGAAGCATCACTATGAACAAAGCTAGTGGAGGTAATGGAATTCCAGTTGAGCTATTCCAAATCCTGGAAGATGATGCTGTGAAAGTGCTTCAGTCAATATGTCAGCAAATTTGGAAAACTCAGCAGTGGCCACAGGACTGGAAAAGGGCAGTTTTCATTCCAATCCCAAAGAAAGGAAATGCAAAAGAATGCTCAAACTACTGCACAATTGCACTCATCTCACATGCTAGTCAAGTAATGCTCAAAATTCTCCAAGCCAGGTGTCAACAGTATGTGAAACATCAACTTCCAGAAGTTCAAATTGAATTTAGAAAAGGCAGAGAAACCAGAGATCAAATTGCCAACATCCATTGGGTCATTTAAAAAGCATAAGAGTTCCAGAAAAACATCTGCTTCATTGACTACACTAAAGCCTTTGACTGTGTGGATCACAACAAACTGGAAAATTCTGAAAGAGATGGGAATAACAGACCACCTGACCTGCCTCTTGAGAAATCTGTATGCAGTTCAGGAAGCAACAGTTAGAACTGGACATGGAACAACAGACTGGTTCCAAACTGAGAAAGGAGTACACCAAGGCTGTATATTGTCACCTTGCTTATTTAACTTACATGCAGAGTACATCATACGAAATGCTGGGCTGGATGAAGTACAAGCTGGAATCAAGATTGCCAGGAGAAATATCAGTAACCTCAGATGACACCACCCTTATGACAGAAAGTGAAGAGAACTAAAGAGTCTCTTGATGAAAGTGAAAGAGGAGAATGAAAAATCTGGCTTAAAACTCAACATGCAGAAAACTCAGATCATGGCATCTGGTCCCATCACTTCATGGCAAATATATGGACAAACAATGGAAACAATGACAGACTTTATTTGGGGGCTCCAAAATCACTGCAGATGGTAACTGCAGCCAGGAAATTAAAAGACGCTTGCTCCTTGGAAGAAAAGTTATGACCAACCTAGAAAGCATATTAAAAGGCAGAGACATTACTTAGCCAACAAAGGTCCGTCTAGTCAAAGCTATGGTTTTTCCAGTAGTTATGTGTGGATGTGAAAGTTGGACTGTAAAGGAAGCTGAGCACCGAAGAATTGATGCTTTTGAACTGTGGTGTTGGAGAAGACACTTAAGAGTCCCTTGGACTGCAAGGAGTTCAAATCTTTCAATCCTAAGGGAAATCAGACCTGAATGTTTATTGAAAGGACTGATGCTGAAGCTGAAACTCCAATACTTCGGCCATCTGATGCGAAGAAGTGACTCCTTGGAAAAGACTCTGATGCTGGGAATGATTGAAGGCAGGAGGAGAAGGGGACGACAGAGAATGACATGGTTGGATGGCATCACCAACTCGATGAAAATGAGTTGAGCAAGCTCTCAGAGTTGGTGATGGACAGGGAAGCCTGGCATGCTGCAGTCAGTGGCATCGTAAAGAGTCAGACACGACTGAGAGTCTTAACTGAACTAAACTAGTTAACATATAATCAGGCTTCTTGTATACATTGCCAATCCTGTTGTAAATTCACACAGAAATGCAGAGGATCTTTAGTAGCCAAAACAATTGTGAAGAAGAATGAAGTTGAAGAACTTAAACTACATAAATTTAAGGCTTATTTTTTAATTTATCTTTTAATTGAAGGATAATTGCTTTGCAGAATTTTGTTGCTTTCTGTCAAATCTCAATATGAATCATCCATAGGTATACATATATCTTTTATACATTCCTTTTAAAAGGCTTATTTTAAAACTATAGTAATTAAAAACATGTGGTACTCACTTAAATAAGGGAAGTTAGATCCGTGGACTATAATAGAGTATCCAGAAATAGACTCAAACCATATGCTGTCAATTGAATTTCGAAAAAGATTCTGGTGGGAATGTAAAATGGGAAAATTGCTTTGGAATGTAAGAAACTGTTATTAAAAATTTAGAGATAAAACATCATATTACTCTGTCATTCCACTTCCACATATTTACACAGAAAAAAAGTAAAGTGCTCATCCTAGGAAGAATTATGTGTGAATACTCATGCTAGTTTCATTTACAAGGGAAATAGTGGTGAATGGACTTACAGAGGTGTTTTATATGTAGTATATACAATGGGATAGTTCTCCTCAAGAAGAAGGAAGAAAATATTGGTACAAGCAACTACATAGGCCAATCTCAGAACAATTATGTTGTGTGAAAAAAGCCAAACAAAAAACAATAACTACTGTATGATCCTACAGTTCAAAAGTCTATAAGATGCACACTAATGCTTAGTGACAGAATGCAGATCAATAATTTCAAGTGTTGGGAGGGGAAGGAGAGGGGCAAGGTGGGCTTACAAAAGGGCACAAGGAAACTGTGGGATGAAGAATATGCTCATTATCTTGATCGTGGTGATAATATCATAGTTAACATGCGTCAGAACATCAATTTTACATCTTAAATATGTGCAATTCTAAAATATGTGTAAATGACAGTTCTAAGTATTGACAAGGATATGGAATAATAGGTCTTTCACATATTGTTGTGTAGAAATGTAAAACAGTTTGGAAAACTACTGGGCCTTCTTTATAAAATTCAACATACACCTGCCTTTTGATTCAGACAGTCCATTACTAGTTATTTACTCAGTTCCAGTGAAAAGATTTGTCTCTATGAACATTGTACAAGAATGTTCATAACAGCATCATACTTAGTATCCAAAGACTATAAAAGACACTCAATTACTCACAAGAGGTGAATGGACAAATAGATTATGATTCAGTAGAATATTTCTAAATAATAAAAAAGAAATGGATTACTGATAAACCCAACAATGGGTAAGAATCTTTAATACACCAAAGAAGCCAGGCATGAAGGAGTACATGTTCTAATGGTTCTATTTCTGTGAAGTTTTAAAAAGGCAAAACCATACTATGGTGACAAAAATCAGAAAATCCCCCAAGCATAGGGGAGGGGAAAGGACAGTTTGGAAAAAAAGAACAGGAGAGAATAGGGGCTTCCCAAGTGATATAGTTTTCCAAGTATATCCCAACTTCTCAAGTTGTATATTCCCAAGTATATATTCTAGTAAAGAATCTACCTGCCAATGCAGGAAACAGAGGATTCTTTTTAAACTATTTGCTTTGTAAATTTGGTCATTTGTTGCTATGATATAGCAGGAGGATAAAAGTTGTACAGACATAAAACAGCTCATGAGATAAAGTCTAATTTGAAGACCATGATAGAAGCAAAGATTTGACAAGTTTGCGATTGGAGCATGTTTTCCAGAAGTGATCGAGACAGTAGTGTTTAGCTGGGTGTTTTTTCATTTGTTTGTTGTTAGCTAGCAGGTGAGCTTGGTAGGTGAGGCTCAGCAGTTGAAATGGGAAACTGTCTGTCTCTCGGACAGGAAGTAGTAGTTGAAGGAGAAGCTCTAAGAAACCAAAGGAAGGTACTCAAGAGAGAATTAATATTTACACTCTGAAAAGTAACCAAAACACCTGGGTAGGAGTCTAACACCTCAGAAGCCTATAGCAAGAGAAGCAGTTGGATTTCCAGGCAATAGTACTGGAGTGGATTGCCATTTCCTTCTCCAGGGGATCTTCCCAACCTAGGGATTGAACCCAGGTCTCCTGCATTGTAGACAGACGCTTTACCATCTGAGCCACCAGGGAAGTCCTAGGTGACAACAGAGGAATCTAATAGAAAACACTGGCGTTGTTCCCTGAACCTGAAGATCGTTCATTATCCTCCAGAATATTTTTCTTCTGATCTTACCATGTTTGCTGCTTTGTTTTCCCTTACAGTTCAGGAGTCCTGTTATTGCTTACAAAGTGCTGCTTAACAACCTCTTACAGAAATAGGGGGTGTAGCTCAGTGGTAGAGCATGTGCTTTGCATGCACAAGGCCCTGGGTTCAATTCCTAGCACCTCCATCTGTCCTTTTCTCTCAGTTCTCTCACAGCTAAAATTTTTCAACACAATAATGCCCTTAAAGCTAAGCAGTACAACAAATATTATCCTCTTCTTATAAAAAAGAAACAAATTTTGATCATTTCCCTTCAATCTAGACTTTCAAATTACCTTTCTCAAAAATATTGTAAAAAGGAGAAAAGAGCAAACAGCCACCATGACACATCCTTACCATCTGCTGCCAGATCCACGGTACTTACACCTTAATGTTACCAAAAATATCATGCTCCACAGAAGAACCATATTTGTTATAATATTAACCTTTTAAACTTTTTGTATGTAACACTTCATCCCACCAGATTTTGAGTAAAAGCACTGCTGCAGAAAGCTGCAGTACACTTATGATTTTACTTCCAGGTCATTTGGCACATTGGTGCCAATGCCGAAGAGTGAACTGTGAAACCGCACAATCAAGTGTTCACATGCCTTTGGGCACTGACTCTGATTATGTGCATTGACTCTGATTATCCGCCCAGCCTCAATCGCTACCACACTCTTGCAGCAATTCACATGCCCATGATACAGGATACAGTACTACTCGTATGATCTTGAAACTGATAAACTCCAAATTAATCTCAGAAATAAAAGTTGAACATTTCTAAAACTGCTTTTCTTACAGAACTGTTGTGAAATTGTCCTCTACACTCTCAGGGCAAATCAAGAAATAAGGAAAGAAATAGAAATAGTTTGATTTCTCATTGAAAAGGTTTCTAATTGAAAAGCAAGCTCATAAATTGAATATATGATTGAAACAATACTCAGGGGGTACTATTATGAAAACTCTCTTACTCTCTTAAAACTCTGTTTTGTGATTTTAGTTTGATTTCGTCTTTTTCCTCCTACTCTTTCCTCCTCTTTTTTTAAAAAGATTTTTAAACGTTATTGATTTCATAAAATAAACATTTGCTTGAATGAAAAGCTTGATACCATTTTTATGTCAGTCATTAGATTTCAAATAGATTTGAAATTCCATTTTCCTGATTTCTTATCTATTCTTTTCTGAGGCTATATATCTCTATCAAATTTATTTGAATAAGCATTCATAAGTCATAAGTCATTGAGTTCACCATAAGGACACCTAAGAAAATGTCCTTTATAAACATCGTTCTCCAAGATCTCTTATGGGAGAACAGCTAAAAGCTACTTTACATTAGTGAAGTATTCCCAGTTTTCCAAAGCTGTCCAAGGAAGGAGTTTAAAAGAGCTCTCAGGACATGTTTCAAGGTTGAAGTGGAAGATTCAGAACCCTTTGACAGAGACCACAGTCCTACTTTGTCAGGAGCAAACTTAATGGCAACCCACTCCAGTACTTTTGCCTGGAAAATTCCATGGACTGAGGAGCCTTGTAGGCTACAGTCCATGGGGTTGCAAAGAGTCGGACAGGACTGAGTGACGTCAGTGTCAATGTCAATAGCCCCTCTTACTATAAAGACATCTACTTTTATCATCCATAAGCCCTCCAGTTTCTCAGAACTACCCTCTTACAAGCAATAGTGCAGAGAACTCTACTCTGTAATGTCCTTTATGGGAAAAGAATCTTAAAAAGGAGTGGATATATGTATATTTATAACTGATCCACGTTGCTGTATACCTAAAACTAACACAACAGTGAAAACCAACAAATTCCAATAAAAACTTTAAAGAAAAGCAAAGTGTCCTTAATAACTGCTTTCTCTAGCAGAAAACTCCACTCATTTTGAATATTCTTGTTTAAGCAATTATATTTTAAAAAGATTTGAACAGTAATTGTAAAGTCTTTATATACTGACTGCTGGAATCATCGTTTTCAGAGCCCCTTGTTCCTTTGTGCAGATCTGTATTCGCATGGGTCACCATTTTCCTTGACAGAAGGACGACCTGTACCATTTGTCCAGTGCATTGTTATCTGTAATCCACGTGATTCTTTCTCCAGCCTTAGATAGTTTCCTAATACATATCAACTTATTAGTGTTCAGCTGAATACTACAAGAGGCCAACTGCAGATTTCAGTGTTATTCTCTCTATCCAGCTGCCTTCTCTTTGGAACCTGGCCTGAGATCCTAAGCCATCTTGGTTTCCCTAGACTCGCAGGTCCATCCCTATGATGCACAGATATCCATTCTCATGTGAATTTCCCCTCCTGTGTCTGCTTACAGGTCTTCTCCTCACAGAGCTCAGAAACAAATCCAAGAGCTAAGCTAACGGGCCAATATGTGAGATGGACAGCAACCGATCCAAGTTTCGACCCAGAGAAAAGATCAGTCGCTCAGTCATGTCCGACTCTTTGCGACCCCATGAATCACAGCACGCCAGGCCTCCCTGTCTATCACCAACTCCCGGAGTTCACTCAGACTCATGGCCATCGAGTCAGTGATGCCATCCAGCCATCTCATCCTCTGTCGTCCCCTTCTCCTCCTGCCCCCAATCCCTCCCAGCATCACAGTCTTTTCCAATGAGTCAACTCTTCGCATGAGGTGGCCAAAGTACTGGAGTTTCAGCTTTAGCATCATTCCTTCCAAAGAAATCCCAGGGCTGATCTCCTTCAAAATGGACTGGTTGGATCTCCTTGCAGTCCAAGGGACTCTCAAGAGTCTTCTCCAACACCACAGTTCAAAAGCATCAATTCTTCAGCACTCAGCCTTCTTCACAGTCCAACTCTCACATTCATACATGACCACTGGAAAAACCATAGCCTTGACTAGACGAACCTTTGTTGGCAAAGTAATGTCTCTGCTTTTGAATATGCTATCTAGGTTGGTCATAACTTTCCTTCTAAGGAGTAAGCGTCTTTTAATTTCATGGCTGCAGTCACCATCTGTAGTGATTTTGGAGCCCAGAAAAATAACGTCTGACACTGTTTCCACTGTTTCCCCATCTACTTCCCATGAAGTGGTGGGACCAGATGCCATGATCTTCGTTTTCTGAATGTTGAGCTTTAAGCCAACTTTTTTCAGAGGAGCTATCCCACATTGAAGGTCACGAAGGGCGACAGTGAGGAGATACCCCCTCATCCAAGGTAAGGAGCAATGGCTGCACTTTGCTGGAGCAGCAGTGAAGAGATACCCCACGCCCAAGGTAAGAGAAACCCAAGTAAGACAGTAGGTGTTGCAAGAGGGTATCAGAGGGCAAACACACTGAAACCATACTCACAGAAAACTAGTTAATCTAATCACACTAGGACCACAGCCTTGTCTAACTCAATGAAACTAAGCCATGCCAGTGGGGCAATCCAAGACGGGTGGGTCATGGTAGAGAGATTTGACAGAATGTGGTCCACTGGAGAAGGGAATGGCAAACCACTTCAATATTCTTGCCTTGAGAACCCCGTGAACAGTATGAAAAGGCAAAATGATAGGATACTGAAAGAGAAACTCCCCAGTAGGTGCCCAATATGCTACTGAAGATCAGTGGAGAAATAACTCCAGAAAGAATGAAGGGATGGAACCAAAGCAAAAACAATACCCAACTGTGGATGTGACTGGTGATAAAAGCAAGGTCTGATGCTGTAAAGAGCAATATTGCATAGGAACCTGGAATGTCAGGTCCATGAATCAGGGCAAATTGGAAGTGGTCAAACAAGAAATGGCAAGAGAGAATGTCGACATTCTAGGAATCAGCGAACTAAGATGGACTGGAATGGGTGAATTTAACTCAGATGACCATTATATCTACTACTGCGGGCAGGAATCCCTCAGAAGGAGTGGAGTGGCCATCATGGTCAACAAAAGAGTCTGAAATGCAGTACTTGGATGCAATCTCAAAAACGACAGAATGATCTCTGTTCATTTCCAAGGCAAACCATTCAATATCACGGTAATCCAAGTCTATGCCCCAACCAATAATGCTGAAGAAGCTGAAGTTGAACGGTTCTGTGAAGACCTACAAGACCTTTTAGAACTAACACCCAAAAAAGATCTCCTTTTCATTATAGGGGACTGGAATGCAAAAGTAGGAAGTCAAGAAACACCTGGAGTAACAGGCAAATTTGGCCTTGGAATACAGAATGAAGCAGGGCAAAGACTAATAGAGTTTTGCCAAGAAAATGCACTGGTCATAATAAGCACCCTCTTCCAACAACACAAGAGAAGACTCTATACATGGACATCACCAGATGGTCAACACTGAAATCAGATTGATTATATTCTTTGCAGCCAAAGATGGAGAAGCTCTATACAGTCAGCAAAAACAAGACCAAGAGCTGACTGTGGCTCAGACCGTGAACTTCTTATTGCCAAATTCAGACTTAAATTGAAGAAAGTAGGGAAAACCACCAGACCATTCAGGTATGACCTAAATCAAATCCCTTATGATTATACAGTGGAAGTGAGAAATAGGTTTAAGGGCCTAGATCTGATAGATAGAGTGCCTGATGAACTATGGAATGAGGTGTGTGACATTGTACAGGAGACAGGGATCAAGACCATTCCCATAGAAAAGAAATGCAAAAAAGCAAAATCGCTGTCTGGGGAGGCCTTACAAATAGCTTTGACCCAGGGTCCCCAACAAAACATACACCTTCATTTTTCATTGTAATGGGTTGAATTGTGTCCGCCAAAAGATATGTTGAAGTACCTCAGAGTTTGACCTTATTTAGAAATAAAGTTGTTGCAGATATAATTTGTAAAGCTGAGATCCTCCTGTATAGGGGCTTCCCGGGTGATACTAGCCCACCTGCCAGTGCAGGATATATAAGAGACATGGGTTCAATTCCTAGGTCAAGAAGATCTCATGCAGGAGGGCATGGAAACCCACTCCAGTATTCTTGCCTGGAGAATCCCATGGACAGAGGAGCCTGACGGGATAGAGGCCATCAAACACAACTGAAGGACTTAGCACGTACATAGCACACACTGGGTAGGGTGAAACTTTATTCCCAAATAACTGGTGTCCTTTTAAGATATGATGTGGAGACACAGGAGAAGGTTGTTTTGTGAAGAGACAGATGAGCAGGGAGCAGGCCATGTGACAACAGACAGAGGCAGAGATAGGAGTGATGAGGCTACAAGCCAAGAGATGCTAAGGATTGCCAGCACCACCAGAAGCTGGGAAGACTCGAGGAAGGATTCATCCAGAATCTCAGAGGGAATGTGGCTCTGGGGACACCTTGATTTTGAAAATCTAGGCCCTAAACTGTGACAGAACCCATTTCTGTTGTTCTGATCCACCAAGTTTATAGTATTTTAGGGTAGCCCTGCGAAACTAATACACAGCCTGAAATGTTTAATCTAACCTGCTCTTCCATCCGTATCCATGCCTCAAACTTTACGAAATACTATCTGATATATCTCAGCTCCATCTGAGTCCAATCTGGATTTATGAGCACAAAGGAAAGTATCTAACTGACTGTGTGATTGACAATGTTGTCTGCCCCATCAATAAACAAAGGACACATTGAAGCCAGCAACCATTGTAGCTACCCTCACCTATGCACCATGAGGATATTCAAGGTGGAGAAAAACAGGATACTGGCCCGACATAGTTAAGGTGCATATGCAAGGATTGATTTCAATGAGCCAGATTCTTGCATCTTCCCGTACATAGAAAAGTACAAAATTCTTTAGCTTGAAATGTCTGGTTTTCTTGTTTATTACATGTACATGTATCTATTATTTTCAAATTATTTTCCCATTTAGGTTATTACAGAACATTGAGCAGTAATATTTTGATGTTCTGATTACCAGTTTTTTAGTTGCAAAAGTTGTATATATCCTGGCTCCTTCCTTACCTCTTGGGAGCAGTCCCTCAGAGCGATCCGAGAGGTTGTCCTCCAGGCTGAAGTGCTCAGTTTGTCCATCAGATAAAACATAATTCTCAACTTTTAGATTGTGTACTTTTTCTAGCTAGTAGATGCTAGGAAAATTTCATGGAAGAATTTGTTTTTAATCTGCACCTTACAATTTGATCAGATTTTACCATCTACAGATTCCTAGAAGGGAATTCTAGGCAAATGGAATACCATGTAAATTCTTTTCTAATCTTTAATTCTGAAGGTAATTCAGTTTAAGGGACCAAACCCATCAGTACTTTTATTTTTTTTAATTTTTACTTTTTCCACCTCTTTTACTTTATAGAGCAAATTTAGCTTCTCTTTCATTTGGAAATGGAAGCTGACTTTTTTTCACCTAAAAATAATTGATTAATTGGGCAATCACAGCTTTAGATAATATTAATAGAACATTAGAAACTTTAATTATCCATGTAAAACTGCAGATTGCTCATACCTCTGTCAAACAAACAGAAGTCTGCAGTGAGAAGCAAGTGGTGGCAAACTCTATGTATTTGAATTATACACTTAAATCTAGACTAACACTGTCCTTATTTGTAAACAGAGATTTTCTTTTATTTTCTGTTTTCAGTGCAAGTGCACTAGTAGTATATTTCAATGTAATTTTTTTAAGCTTTCAATACTAATGTCATAGATCAAACCAGACAAAAAATTCTGCTAATGATTTCATTTCTCTATTGTAATCAATAGACTAGTCCTGCCCTTGGGATAAGATTACTGTTTTTACCTCAACTGCTTCTCTCTTAGTGTGAAAATGAGCTGAGTAGAGCTTTCCTTCAGAGAAGGCAGTGGCAACCCACTCCAGTACTCTTGCCTGGAAAATCCCAGGGACAGGGGAGCCTGGTGGGCTGCCGTCTATGGGGTCACACAGAGTCAGACACGACTGAAGCGATGTAGCAGCAACAGCAGCAGCAGAGCTTTCCTTCCATATGAAGAGACTGTATACAGCTACAGGAGAGAAAGTTTATTGAAGATGAATTGATAAAGGTTCCCTGTTGAAGCTCTAAGGTCACACTAACTTTGGGGATCTTAGAAAGCTCATAGTTAGTGTCAAAAGTTCTGTAGTAACTTTGTTTAAGAGTAACTTTGCCAGTGACTCCCATCATCTTTCTTAAAATAAGTATATTCTATTAGTGACTGCAGCCATGAAATTAAAAGACGCTTACTCCTTGGAAGGAAAGTTATGACCAACCTAGATAGCATATTCAAAAGCAGAGACATTACTTTGCCAACAAAGGTTCGTCTAGTCAAGGCTATGGTTTTTCCAATGGTCATGTATGGATGTGAGAGTTGGACTGTGAAGAAGGCTGAGTGCTGAAGAATTGATGCTTTTGAACTGTGGTGTCGGAGAAGACTCTTGAGAGTCCCTTGGACTGCAAGGAGATCCAACCAGTCCATTTTGAAGGAGATCAGCCCTGGGATTTCTTTGGAAGGAATGATGCTAAAGCTGAAACTCCAGTACTTTGGCCACCTCATGCGAAGAGTTGACTCATTGGAAAAGACTCTGATGCTGGGAGGGACTGGGGGCAGGAGGAGAAGGGGATGACAGAGGATGAGATGGCTGGATGTCATCACTGACTCGATGGACGTGAGTCTCAGTGAACTCCAGGAGTTGATGATGGACAGCGAGGCCTGGTGTGCTGCGATTCATGGGGTCGCAAAGAGTTGGACACGACTGAGTGACTGATCTGATCTGATTAGTACCTGCTTAAGGACTGATGGAATGACTTCGTATATTTAAGTTTAGGGAGTGATACCACATCTAAATTATATACAAAATAGGGGCACATCAGTGTAGATATAGATATTTATGTGGTCTCGCGTTTTTAAATAAAATATGCTTTGAGGTTTCACCTAGACCAGTTTACACATCATGTTCCATATCTTTCTGGATTCCTCAGAGGATCTGAAATGGCTCCATCAGCCTTGTAAAAGAGCTCCTGGAGCCAGTTCCAAAGTGTGTATGAAATTGGGTACTGTGTGTGTGTGCATGTGTGTGTGTGTATGTAGGTTTTCCCACACCAACAGCAATTCTCAGACACCCCAGGGAGTCCCAGAATCCACTCAATTCTGACGTTGCTTACTCTAGAGTAGAGTCAGATTCTACGGTAAAGGGCTCAGTCCCACAAAACCTTCTTCCACTTCAGGTGCTGGTCCCAAGTCCATCTTGTTACCTGTGCTTCTGACAGGCTGGCTAAAAGTCAACCTGGGTTTGATTTATTTTCTAGAACAGCTCAGAGAAGTCAGGAAAACCCATTTACTTCTAGATTTATTACAAAAATATATAATATATGTTCATGTGTACCCTATTATTAGATTACATGCTGGGTTGCGATTGTGCTCAGTTGTGTCCGACTCTTTGCGACCCCATGAACTGTAGCCCGCCAGGCTCCTCTGTCCATGGAATTTTCCAGGCAAGAATACTGGAGCGGGTTGCTTTTTCCTACTCCAGGGTATCTTCCCAACTCAGGGTTCAAACCTGCATCTCTTGGGTCTCCTGTATTGGCAGGTGAACTCTTTACCACTGCACCATCTGGAATTTGCATTTTAATAACATCATTCATAGACTATACTGAAGCAGGATGCCAGTAAGGCTATTTGAAATAAAACAACAAAAATTATCTTTTTTTTTTATGATAAAGGAGCTCTAATAACCAAGTATTTTTGAACAATTACAATTACTACTATGGCCATAGTAGCTAGCATACTGCTGATATTCTAGCACAATAACTCAACTGAATGTGGTAATGTAGCACTTGAAATGTTTTTGCGCTTACAACTGAAGGAAAAATATCAGCAATGAAATTTTAAGTTAAATATGAGACTCAATAGACAAAACTAAATAAATGTGCCTACTTTTAATACTTGGAAGAGTATTTGCTATAGTCAGGCACTGAGGGAGCTGAGTTTTTAATGGCCACATCAAACATCCTTATAATGGCAAAAGATCTTTTATTAGTTTCTGCCAAACAGTAAAGATTTAAACTGTTGGAGAAATGAGTCATTATCACCTTCCAGATTAAAGTCTGACCCACTGAGGGATTCACCAAATAGATAAATTAGTGATTCAAGTTTGAAAGAATAATTTCCTTACATTATTTACATTCCCTGAACCCCTCTAAGTTTCCTCACCAGCATAAAAAAGGACATTATTGTTTTTGTTAGATTTTGTTGCTACTTAGCTAAATGAAACAGGATTTTCTTGATGTGCTTTCAAAACACATATATTCACTCACGCCCTCATCCATACAGCATTTAAAAATTCAGGCTAGTATGAAGCTTCAAACATATAATTTGAAGCATTAGATTTCTTAAATATGTTCTTACTGATTGCTAGGTAAGTTTTATTACATTTAGACTTACTAAGTATACTTATAATTATAAAAAATACAAACGATAAATTTTGACAATACAAGATAGATAGACAGTCTAACTCTTTGCTGTGCCATGGACTGGAGCTCACCAGGCTCCTCTGTCAATTGAATTCTCCAAGCAAGAACAATGGAGTGGGTCACCATTCTCTTCTCCAGGGGATTATCCAGACCCAGTGATTGAACCCGGGTTTCCTGCATTGCAGGCAGATTCTCTACCATCTGAGCCACCAAGGAAGCCCAGATAGAGATGAAGGACATACTCAAATTCGGAAGAATATCTTTATGTATTATTTAGCCACTGCTTCCCTGATCTGGGCTTCCCTGGTAACTCAGCTGGTATGGAATACACCTGCCATTCAGAAGATCCTGGTTCGATACCTGGGTCAGGAAGATCACCTGGAGAAGAGATAGACTACCCACTCCAGTATTCATGGGCTTCCCTGGTGGCTCAGATGGTAAAGAATCCACCTGTGATGAGAGAGACCAAGGTTCAATCTCTTAGCCGGAAAGATCCCCTGGAGGAGGACATGGCAACCCATCTAGTATTCTTGCCTGGAAAATCCCCATGGACAGAGGAACCTGGTGCTACATTCCATGGGGTTGCAAAGAGTTGGACATGACTGAGCAACTAAGCATAGCACTACTCTGGTCCAGCAAAGATTACCCTCCAACCTTCCCAGGGAAATGATTCATGTATATCCTTTCCTTAAATACCGTCAGAAGAGCAAATATCTGGCAAATAAACCCTAATTAATTCCAAATCAGAATGCAAAAGTTTCTAATATCTACCCCACATTTATCTTGTTCTTTTTCCATACCTTTTGCCCTGACCTTTAATGGAACTAAAAACTACTGTTATTGAATATCGTTCAGAATCAAATTAAATCACTTCTTTAAGCTTTATCTTTGTAAGGCTAGACAAAGCAAAGCTCTTTAAATTTCAATTATAGGGCTATTTTACAGTAAATAGTTCTTCAGTGAATAGGGGAAATCAAAACCTTTTGTCATCCATGAACTTTACTGGCCCAGAGCTGAGAATTAGACAAAAACCTACCATCCACAAGGCTGGCCAGATGAAGCAAGATAAGCAGAATGGCCTGTTACATTTATAAATAAGATAAAAGGAAACGGATTGTTGATTATTCTTCATCTGCCTTATGAAGAAAGAACAGAGAGTAAGAACTGAAAGTTGTGTTAGACTTAATATTTCCAGATCCATTATCCTGACAAGTCTGGATTTATAAGGTATGGTCTTCAATCGGATCCCAAGAACATATAACTCCATCTCTTGGGGTTATTTTCAAATCCTTTTTAGAGCTTCTACAAAGAATTTTCTCTCAAGCACCTTTAAGAAATTCAAGAGCTCTACATCTAAAGCTAATGCACACTGGAAAGATTTCCAGTCTCTCTTGTATGCAAATATTGCAGAAATTTCTCATTGTAAAAGCTTTTTATGAGTATGATTTTTTTTCACAGAAGTCAGATCAGTCATCATGTCTCGGGTTCAGTTTCAGTTTTTGGCTCAGCTGTTAACTTAAGACTAATTATTGTAGTTTCAAAGTGCTTAGAACATACACACTTCTTTCCTGTTTGAACTTTTAAGTGATTCTCTGGTTCTTTACACTTTATTTCGTATTCCTTTAAATGGCTTTGATCAAGTCAGTTAAAAGCCAGAGGTTTTAGTTGTATACTAGTGCTTTCAATAGCACTGCAGTAGACTTTCAAATTTCTATGTAAATATGATTCCTCATTTTGTATAATTAAGACTAATGCAGTAAGTTACACTAAATCACTCCTTAGCAATTTACATTTCCTGGTTGAAAATTCTCATCTATAATCTAAGAACAAATGGATATTTCACTTTTCTCTAAAATATTCTCATTGAATTCTCATTTTTCATTTTAATTAGATTCCAATATGCAGAGAAAAAATACTTTAAATTCATACATGTAACTCATACATCCATGTAGAGGGTTAGGAAGAGAAGGTAACAAAATCTATAGCAATTCTGGAAAATGATTTAAATAACAATCCACCCGCCAACCTTAATACAGAACATTGTTAGAAAACTACAAAGTATTGCATTGTATGTGTTCACACAACTAATTTAGCATGTTGACAGTGAAAATGGACATGATTCATTTTATTACTCTATTTACTAGAATTATCAAATATTATGTTTTCCAGACCTGATTACTAGTCAGAATGACATGAAAAGAGTTGTTATCAATAAAGCACTAAGACAATGGAAATCAAGCAGAATTGTCCTGGGGGAAATAAGAAAACTTTTACATAAACAAGAGAGTCACAAATAAAATTTTAATCTTCTTTGTGTAATTCAGTAATGTTACATTTTAGGAACCTAACATAAAATATTTATAAATCTACTTAACAGATTAAGGTTTGAGGCACATATCATTGGTTAAGGTACTAGAACCCCAGTAATATGTATGGAAAGAAAAGCAAAGAGCTAGGGAAAGAATTCTCCTCTTCCAGGATATGAACCAGGCTCTGTGTTATGCTGACTATAATTTACAATGTAACATTCCATTATCAAGAAATATTATGTGGGCAGGTGTATGTATTCTTTTTTACACTCCAGGGGTAGTTAGTCATCACTCAAAATACCCTAAATCCATGTATGAATAATAAGAATTTAAAAGATTCTAATCAGGTGCCCACATTTCAGAGTACTTACTGTAACTGTCTTCACTACTATTATCTCTAAAAAGTACCAGAGTGCTTGTTAAAAAGAATATTTTGTGAAACATGTTGTTCAAGATGTGGAGATTGGCCTTTTAAACATGGCATGGAAATGCTATACGAGTCTAGTCAGCCCACAGACCTTAGAACTAAAGCTTATTTGGCTTGTGGTTGTTGGCTGAAGCCAGGTCTCAGGGCTAGCGAGGCAAGATATCAGCCGTTGCAGGGCCCTGTGGCTGAATGCTCCCCAATATGTGTCTCCGTCCCCATGGTGACCTGCAGCCACCCCTTGCTTCTCCAGGAGAGGCTCCAAGACCAGCAGTTAACTATATAATTCTACATGACACAAAAACAGATTGTGCCTGGCTTACTATTGTATTCACACGCCCATCATGGAGCAGATACTCAGCTGTGTGGAATACAGAAGAAGTGATAAAGATGCTACCACAGCCTTGACTTCTTTCCTTTGGAACCACAGCAGCATTACTTACCCAGGAATCTGTTGATGAGTCTCTTCTGAGCAAGCCATCAATCATTTCATGACAGTATCCGGCCTCATTGACCAGATAGTCTTGGTACCTGAGAACCAAGGGAGAAACACTTCCCTACTGACTGACAGACACTCCTGCATTCCAGAAGATGCTATCTCTGAAGACTATTGAATGTGTTGTAATAAATCAATAATCAAATCCATCAAATATTCACAAGAGAACCCCTACATCTTTGTGGTGCCCCACTGTCTCCTTTCAGATATCATCAATCATCCCTTGAAATTAGAGGACACTTACTAAGAACATTTTTGTTAAATGAATGAAAACAAAGACAGGTATATCTTTGATACTAGATTCTCGGGATCTGAAACTTCTTAGAATGCATTTGGTAGATAACTGACTATCCTAAACTTTACTGACACTGGACTGAAAAATAAACCCTTGGGATTAAAAAAGCAAGAGGAAAAAAAAAGCATATAGTCATGAACTACATGAAGATAAAACTGTATAAGCCCATCAGCCAAGCTGATTTCAATATCTTAGGAGGAGATAGCAGCACAGAGCAGAACAACGTGGGTTTCAGATGTCAGCTAGATTTTGATTCAAATTCTAGCACCTCCTTAACAACCTCTGTGTGAATTAAGGTAAATAGCTGCTGCTGCTAAGCTGCTAAGTCGCTTCAGTCGTGTCTGACTCTGTGCGACCCCATGGACGGCAGCCCACCAGGCTTCCCTGTCCCTGGGATTCTCCAAGCAAGAACACTGGAGTGGGTTGCCATTTCCTTCTCCAATGCATGAAAGTGAAAAGTGAAAAGTGAAAATGAAGTCGCTCAGTCGTGTCTGACTCTTGGCGACCCCATGGACTGCGGCCTGCCAGGCTCCTCCGTCCATGGGATTTTGCAGGCAAGAGTACTGGAGTGGGGTATAGGTAAGTAGAGTGAGGCTCAAACAGCCTAAATAAACTGTCTAAATTCATATGGTTAGTCTGTAGTGCAACTTGACTTTGAACCCAAGTCTTTCTCTCCTTTATCCCCCTACTTCATTTTCCCTTTCCTAAATACCTACCCTGTGCAGATTCTGTGGTCAGAGTCTCTGGATCCAGCAAGCACTAACTGAACATCATTATGTCCCAGGGCTTCCCCAGAGAGTCTCACATTTTTCTCCTGAGTTCACAGGTGGCCATTGGCTACTGATCTTGATGGAGAATATCTTGGCGATAAACTGAATATACAAATAGAAGGTGTGAATGTAACCAAGGAAAACCAGGGTGCTCTGAAAGATGGGAAACTGGAATCGCTTGGAACTCACTCACCTGGGCAGATCATAGTATCTGAGCTTCATGTGCCTCCTCTAGGGGGACTGAGATATACTTATGCTGCCTGGAGAACAGAAGACCAAGCCTGACCATCATTCAACACAAGGATCAAGGATTAGGTTTTGTCTTCATTTTAAATGGCACAGAGAAGAAGGAAAAATAAACACAAAGAGTGGACTGTTCTGGTGGGTGACCTGCTGTTGTGCTTGGTGGGAGAGGGCGTGTGCAATCAGGCTGGTAAGGAAGGGTAGGGGTGACTTGGGACATGAGTCTAGGTCAGTCCCTCATGCAGCCTCACTGGCAGCCTGGCAGGTTTGAGCTGGAAGGGCTGGCCACCTACCCTGGTTTCCCCAAGCCCTGCCTACCTGGCTGACATCATTTGCTCTCTCCTTCCTCACCCTAGCACTTAAGCCCTAACTGTGCATCCCAGCGGGCCTGGTATCCTCTCCTTCCTCATAGGGGGCTCCTTCTCTCCCTATAAGCCTTCTACTGTCAGTCGACTCAGCCTCCAGCTCAATGTAGGCAGAACCCCTCTTGAGGGTATTCGCCATTTCTTCCATTCTCTGTCCCAGCCAGGACAGGGGCTCCTCCCATGGGTTCTCATAGCACGTGTCTGTTGTCAAACCTGTTCCCTGCCTGTGGCAGCCTGAATTCTCAGTTGGCCCCAAGACTCTTGCCCCAGCTCCTGGTGTAGGGTCCTGGATCACCCCTCCCTCGAGTGTGAGCAGAACCTGGTACTATTCTATATGATAGACTAGTACGGCTGTGATCATGTCACATAACAGACTGGGTAGATTCTCCTACTGGCTTCAAAGAAGTAAGCTGCTCCACACAGCTAAGACCTAAGGGTGATCTCTAGGAGCCCAGAAGGATCCCAACTAACAGCCAGCAAGGAAATGGGGACCTTGGTCCTAGAGCTGAGTTCTGCCAAAACCTGAATGAGCTTAGAAGTGCACCCTGACTCCCAGGTAAGGCTACAGTCCAGTCAACACCTGGAGTTCAGGCCTGAGACCCCAGGCAGAGAACCTGCTAACATGTATCCAGACTTCTGATCCATGACACAGTCAGAAAGGAAAAAAGTGTGTTTCTAAAGCTGCAAGATCTGTGGTGACTGATTAAACCACAACAGAAAACAAATACATGATCTGAATCCTGAATTCACTACATATTCTGTGAGGGCAGAATAGGGTCTTATATATTCCCAGCCCCACAAGAGTCTGCCACAACACAGTAATTGATGCTTACATAGTATCTGCTGAGAGATCACGTGAATTTTGGGGATGAGAAAACTGGGGTTAAGAGAAGGGAAAGACCTTTTCTGAGAGGACACAGCAGGACAAGGACCTCGCTGGTGCCAGAACCTCTGTACTTGTCCTTTTCATCCCATTTGGTCTTTGTTATTACCTGTTATGAAATCACTGTGGACAGTGACAGCAACCATGAATTTAAAAGATCCCTGCTCCTTGGAAAGCCATGACAAACCCAGACAGCATACTAAAAAGCAGAGACATCACTTTGTCGACAAAGGTCTGTATAGTCAAAGCTATGATTTTTCCAGTAGTCATGTACAGATGTGAGAGTTGGACCATAAAGAAGGCTGAGCACTGAAGAACTGATGCCTTCAAATTGTGGTGCTGGAGAAGACTCTTGCGAGTCCCTTGGACTGTAAGCAGATCAAACCAGTCAATCTTAAAGGAAATCAACCCTGAATATTCATTGGAAGGGGTGATGCTGCAGCTCCAATACTTTGGCCACCTGATGCAAAGAGCCGATTCATTGGAAAAGACCCTGATGCTTGGAAAGACTGAAGTCAAAAGGGTAAAAGGGTGGCAGAGGGTGAAATGGTTAGAGAATATCCCCAACTCAATGGACATGAGTTTAAGCAAACTCTGGGAGATAGTGAAGGACAGGGAAGCCTGGTGTGCTGCAATCCATGGGATCGCAAAGAATCGGACACAACTTAGCAACTGAACGATGGCCAGCAAGTTCTGCACAGGTGTTCTGCAGTCTGTGAATCTCCAGGACACTAGCCATGAAGCGATTTAATTCCACGAGCTGTCATTTGCTAAGAAGCAGTGGGACTCACCGCCTCCACAGCTACTGTCAACACACATCATTCCTGGATACCTCCGGAGGCCAGGTCCCCCCTCATTCTCTGGGACTCTCAGGCTGCTTACTATCTGTGAACCATTTTGTGCCCCAGTGCTTGTTTCTTCATTTTGCTCATTCTCCAATCGCTCGTGACTGATCACAAGTGACATTTATTGAACACTTACTAAGTGTGCCAGGTACTGTCCTCAGCACTTTAAAGGCATGAACTTATTTCCTCCTAAAACCACCCCATGAAATCATATCCACAGGCATCTCCAAAGTGGCTCAAAGACAGAATAAGGCCATCAAACTCCCTTCCTAACTATGGGAGTCGAGAGGGAATGACATGGAGAAAGCTGGGGCCAGGGCAGCCACTTGCACACCATGTGTCAACTGGAGAGGAAGCTGGCTAGCAGAGGTGGGCAGGAAGCACACAGGGTGGCCAGAAATAGAAAAACTGCATAACCCTGAAAGGCTTTAAATCCACTCACCTCCTGGCAGCCAGAGATGTTTTCAAAAACATAAACCAAAGCAAAAACTCTGTGTAAATGTCTACAATAAATTTCCATCATGTTTAGAATAAAACCCAAATACTTTATGAGTTTAAAAAAATAAATAAATAAAGCTTATTCCATAATTTAGGCTTCAGAACTGTGTGCAAGTAGTTTTGGAAGATCCTCTCATCTGAACTGACCAGAAGGTTAGCTGAACTTTGACATTATAATATGCCGTATCTGCCTCCATGAATTTTGCCTTACAAAATGTTCTTGCCAACTGCTTAAAAGTATAGAAACTGGGACTTCAGTTCAGTTCAGTTCAGTTCAGTCGCTCAGTCATGTCTGACTCTGCGACCCCATGAATCGCAAGCCAGGCCTCCCTGTCCATCACCAACTCCCGGAGTTTATCCAAACTAATGTACATCGAGTCGGTGATGCCATCCAGCCATCTCATTCTCTGTCGTCCCCTTCTCCTCCTACCCCTAATCCCTCCCAGCATCAGGGTCTTTTCCAACGAGTCAACTCTTCTCATGAGATGGCCAAAGTATTGGAGTTTCAGCTTCAGCATCAGTACTTCCAATGAACACCCAGGACTGATCTCCTTTAGAATGGACTGGCTGGATCTCCTTGCAGTCCAAGGGACTCGCAAGAGTCTTCTCCCAACATGACAGTTCAAAAGCATCAATTCTTCAGTGCTCAGCTTTCTTCACAGTCCAACTCTCACATCCATACATGACCACTGGAAAAACAACAGCCTTGACTAGATGGACCTTTGTTGGCAAAGTAATGTCTCTGCTTTTTAATATGTTATCTAAGTTGGTCATAACTTTCCTTCCAAGGAGTAAGCATCTTTTAATTTCATGGCTGCAATCACCATTCACTGACTTACAAAACTGGTGACGCTTTTTATTCCTGCTGGTCAAAAAGGGAGTTGGAGTGTGTAGTGGAATTTAGCCTAAGACTTGCTTTTATTATAACAAATCACCTGATTAAAAAAACAAAGTAAGAAAAGTTGTGTGGTGGACTTCAGATATCTTTTCCCCTTTCAAACGGTCATATTTTCCAGAAAAATAAAATGAATGTGAATGAAACACTGAGTCAAGTCAGCAAAACCAAAACCACTCCAACTATTTTAAAGATAGTGCATTTGTTTTTCAATTTGTTAATGTGGTGCATTACATTGATTGATTTGTGGATATTGAAGAATCCTTGCATCGCTGGGATAAAGCCCACTTGGTCATGATGTATAATCTTTTTAATATGTTGATGGATTCTCTTTGCTATAATTTTTTTAAGGATTTTTGCATGTATGTTCATCAGTGATATTGGCCTGTAGTTTTCTTTTTTGTGGCACATTTGTCAGGTTTAGGTTTTAGGGTGATGGTGCCTCATAGAATGAGTTTGGAAGTATACCTTCCTCTGCAATTTTCTGAAAGAGTTTGAGTAGGATAGGCATTAGTTCTTGTCTAAATTTTTGGTAGAATTCAGCTACGAAGCTGTTTGGTCCTGGGCTTTTGTTTGTTGAAAGATTTCTGATTACAGTTTCAATTTCCATGCTTGTGATGGGTCTGTTAAGATTTTCTATTTCTTCCTGGTTCAATTTTGGAAAGTTGTACATTTCTAAGAATTTGTCCATTTCTTCCAAGTTTTCCATTTTATTTGCATATAGTTGCTGATAATAGCAGAGAAGGAAATGGCACCCCACTCCAGTACTCTTGCCTGGAAAATCCCATGGATGGAGGAGCCTGGTGGGCTGCTGTGTATGGTGTCGCACAGAGTCGGACACAACTGAGCGACTTCACTTTCACTTTTCACTTTCATGCATTGGAGAAGGAAATGGCAACCCACTCCGGTGTTCTTGCCTGGAGAATCCCAGGGACAGGGGAGCCTGGTGGGCTGCCGTCTATGGGGTCACACGGAGTTGGACACGACTGAAGTGACTTAGCAGCAGCAGCTGATAATAGTCTCTTAAACCATATGATTTTCTAAATAGATGCACAGAAAGCCTTTGACAAAATTCAACATCCATTTATGATAAAAAACCCTCCAGAAAGCAGGAATAGAAGAAACATACCTCAACGTAATGAAAGCTATATATGACAAACCATCAGCAAACATTATTCTCAATGGTGAAAAATTGAAAGCATTTCCCCTAAAGTCAGGAACAAGACAAGGGTGCCCACTCTCACCACTACTATTCAACAGAGTTTTGGAAAATTTGGCCACAGCAATAAGGGCAGAAAAATAAATAAAAGAAATCCAGCTTGGAAAAGAAGAAGTAAATCTCTCACTGCTTGCAGACGACATGATCCTCTACATAGAAAACCCTAAAGATTCCACCAGAAAATTACTAGAGCTAATCAATGAATATAGTAAAGTTTCAGGATACAAAGGAAATGGTAACCCAGTCCAGTGTTCTTGCCTGGAGAATCCCAGGCATGGGAGCCTGGTGAGCTGCCGTCTATGGGGTTGCACAGAGTCAGACACGACTGAAGCAACTTAGCAGCAGCAGCAGCAGCAGGATATAAAATCAACACACAGAAATCCCTTGCATTCCTAGACACTAACAATGAGAAAACAGAAAGAGAAATTAAGGAAACAATTCCATTCACCACTGGAATGAAAAGAATAAAATACTTAGGAATATATCTACCTAAAGAAACAAAAGACCTATATATAGAAAACTATAAAACAATGGTGAAAGAAATCAAAGAGGACACAAATAGATGGAGAAATATACTGTGTTCATGAATCAGAAGAATCAATATAGTGAAAATGAGCATACTACCCAAAGCAATCTATAGATTCAATGTAATCCCTATCAAGCTACCAACGGTATTTTTCAGAGAACTAGAACAAATAATTTCACAAATTGTATGGAAATACAAAAAAAAAACTCAAATAGCCAAAGCAATCTTGAGAAAGAAGAATGGAACTGGAGGAATCAACCTGCTTGACTTCAGGCTCTACTACAAAGCCACAGTCATCAAGACAGTATGGTATTGTAACAAAGACAGAAATACAGATCAGTGGAACAATATAAAAAGCCCAGAGATAAATCCACACATTTATTGACACTTTATCTTTGACATAGAGGCAAGAATATACAATGGAGAAAAGACAATCTCTTTAACAAATGGTGCCTGGAAAACTGATCAACCACTTGTAAAAGAAGGAAACTAGAACATTTTCTAACACCATACACAAAAATAAACTCAAGATGGATTAAAGATCTAAATGTAAGACCAAAAACTATTAAACTCCTAGAGGAAAACATAGACAAAACACTCTCCGACATAAACCACAGCAGAATCTTCTATGACCCACCTTCCAGAATATTGGAAATAAAAGCAAAAATAAACAAATGGGACCTAATTAAAATTAAAAGCTCCTGCACAACAAAGGAAACTATAAGCAAGGTGAAAAGATAGCCTTCAGAATGGGGGAAAATAATAGCAAATGAAGCAATGGACAAAGAATTAATCTCAAAAATATACAAGCAACTCCTGCAGCTCATTTCCAGAAAAATAAAAGACCCAATCAAAAAGTGGGCCAAAGAACTAAACAGACATTTCTCCAAAGAAGACATACAGATGGCTAACAAACACATGAAAAGATGCTCAACGTCACTCATTACCAGAGAAATGTAAATCAAAACCACAATGAGGTACCATTTCACGCCAGTCAGAATGGCTGCTATGCAAAAGTCTACAAGCAATAAGTGCTGGAGAGGGTGTGGAGAAAAGGAAACCCTCTTACGCTGTTGGTGGGAAGGCAAACTAGTACAGCCACTAAGGAGAACAGTGTGGACATTCCTTAAAAAACTGGAAATAGAACTGCCATATGACCCAGCAATCCCACTGCTGGGCATACACACCGAGGAAACCAGAATTGAAAGAGACATATGTACCCCAATGTTCATTGCAGCACTATTTATAATAACCAGGACATGGAAGCAACCTAGATGTCCATCAGCAGATGAATGGATAAGAAAGCTGTGGTACATATACACAATGGAATATTACTCAGCCATTAAAAAGAATACATTTGAATCAGTTCTAATGAGGTGGATGAAACTGGAGCCTATTTTACAGAGTGAAGTAAGCCAGAAAGAAAAACACCAATACAGTATACTAACACATATATATGGAATTTAGAAAAATGGTAATGATAACCCTGTATGCGAGGCAGCAAAAGAGACACAAGTGTATAGAACAGTATTTTGGATTCTGTGGGAGAAGGCCAGGGTGGGATGATATGGGAGAATGGCACTGAAACATGTAAATTATCATATGTGAAACAAATCACCAGTCCAGGTTTGGTCCATGAGGCAGGTTGCTCAGGGCTGGTGCACTGGGATGACCCTGAGGATGGGATACGGAAGGAGGAGGGAGGGGGGTTCAGGATGGGGGACACATGTACACCTGTGGCAGAATCAAGTCAGTGTATGGCAAAACCAATACAATATTATAAAGTAAAATAAATAAATAAACAGGAAAAAGAATAAAGATAGTGCATTTGATACAGAGAATTGGTTAACTGGAAGATACTGGAAGACTACAAGCAACATGGGAACAGTCGGGTAACAGTGAGAGAAAACACAAAAAGCAGCCTCCAGCCCCAGGTCTTACAGGAACAAAGAGAAGTGTTTAAGTTATCAGAACTTAAGTGATTGGGAGGAGAGCTGGATTTAGATATTGAAGAAGGAGGCACTGCCTAAGTGCTGGAAACTCTGAGACTAGTCTGAAAGTGTGAGAGGAAAAATAAAATGGAATATATTACCTGGAGAAAGAACTATTTTCTAGAGATGCTGACAAGAAAAGAGTACATAACAGTAAGCTTCTATTTTTCCCTTTGGCCTCCCAGTCTCCGTCTTGTGCCCTCTAATGTCAGCCTAACAGACAGGAAGTCAGCAAAGCAGAAATATTTGTAGTCTTGGCCCCAGCATCACACAGCAGAGTATATAAGGGTGAGCTTGAGGCTAAGAAATAGTATACCAATTGGACAATCCTGAAATAAACCCATATAAGTAGGGAGGACCAATTTTTTTGACAAAGATTCCAGTAGTCCTATATGGATGTGAGAGTTGGACCATAAAGAAGACTGAGCACTGAAGAACTGATGCTTTTGAACTGTGGTGCTGGAGAAGACTCTTGAGAATCCCTTGGACTGCAAGGAGATACAACCAGTCCATCCTAAAGGAAATCAATCCTGAATATTCATTGGAAGGATTGATGCTGATGCTGAAGCTCCAATACTTTGGCCACCTAATGCGAAGAGCCTACTCACTGCAAAAAGATGATATTGGGAAAAATTGAGGGCAGGAGAAGAAGAGGATGACAGAGGACAAGATGGTTGGATGGCATCACCAACTCAATGGGCATGAGTTTGAGCAAGCTCCGGGAGATATTGAAGGACAGGGAAGTCTGGTGTGCTGCAGTCCATGGGGTCACAAAGAGTCAGACATGACTGAGCAACTGAACAACAGCAGCAAAAGTAATTTAGTGGAAAAAGGGCAATCTTTTCAAAAAATAGTGCTGTAACAATTGGGTGTCCAGATGCCAAAAGAAATGGCTTGGATTCATACCACATATCATATTAAAAAATCTAAAATGGTTCATAAACCTAACAGTAAAACTATAAAACTTAAAGAATAAAACATAAGAGGAAGTCTTTGTGACCTGAAGTTTGACACAGGCTTCTCACATATAATACCAAAAGCATCATCCATGACAACTAATTGATAAATTGGGCTTTATCAAAATTAAAACCTTCAACTCCTTAAAAGATAGTCAAAAAAATAAAAAGACAAGCCTACAGGTGAGGAAAAAATATTTACTAAATTTATATCTGATAAAGAACTTGTATCCAAAATATGTAAAGAACTCTTATAACTCAACAATAAGAGGAAAAAAACACCCAACTCAAAAGTGAGCAAAAGATTCAAACAGATATTTCACCAGAAAAGGTATACAGATGGCAACTAATCATATGAAAAAATCTCAATATCATCAGTCACTATAAAAATTAGGTAATGCAAATTAAAACTACAATAAAAATAAACTACCATATGATCTGACAGTTCTATCCCTGAAGAAAAACATTAATTAAAAAAGATAAATGCATCTCTGTGTTCATTGCTGCATTGTTTACAATAGCTAAGACATGGAAGAAATCTGCATGTTTACCAATGCATGAAAGGATTAAAAAGACATGCATGCATGCTCAGTCACTGCAGTTGTGTCTGACCCTTTGCAAACCCATTGGCTGTAGCCCTCCAGCCTCCTCTGTCTGTGAGATTCTCCAGGAAAGAATGATAGTGTAGATAGCCATTCCATTCCCAGGAGATCTTCCCAACCCAGGGATTAAATTCACACCTCTTATGTCTCCCCATATATATATACACATGTGAAAGTCACTCAGTCATGTCCAACTCTTTGCTACCTCATGGACTATAGCCTACCAGGCTCCTCCCTCCATGGGATTCTCCAGGCAAGAGTACTGGAGTGGGTTGCCATTTCCTTCTCCAGGGGATCTTCCCGAACCAGGGATCGAACCCAGGTCTCCGGCATTCCAGGCAGACGCTTTAACCTCTGAGCCAGAAGTGACCTAACTGAACTGAATATCAGTTGTGTCCAACTTTTTGTGACCCCACAGACTGCAGCACACCAGGCTTCCCTGTCCATCACCAGCTCCTGGAGTTTACTCAAACACATGTCTATTGAGTTGGTGCTGCCATCCAGCCATCTCATCCTCTTTCCTCTTTCCTAACCCCTTTTCCTCCTGCCCTCAATCTTTCCCAGCATCAGGGTCTTTCCAAATGAGTCAGTTCTTCACTTAGGTGGCCTAAGTATTGGAATTTCTGCTTCAGCATCAGTCCTTCCAATGACTATTCAGGACTGATTTCCTTTAAGATGGACTGGTTGGATCTCCTTGCTGTCCAAGGGACTCTCAAGAGTCTTCTCCATCACCACAGTTCAAAAGCAGCAATTCTTCTGCACTCAGCTTTCTTCATAGACCACCTCTCACATCCATACATGACTGCTGGAAAAACCACTGCTCTGACTAAATGGACCTTTGTTGGCAAAGTAATGTCTCTGCTTTTTAATAAGCTGTCTAGGTTGGTCACAACTTTCCTTCCAAGGAATAAGTGTCTTTGAATTTCATGGCTGCAGTCACCATCTGCAGTGATTTTGGAGCTCAAATAAATAAAATCTGTCACTGTTTCCACTGTTTCCCCATCTGGAGTCTTCTCCAGCATCCTAGTTCAAAGACATCAATTCTTGGGCATTCTGCTTTTTTTTTTTTTTTTTTATAGTCTAGCGTTCACAACCATACCTGACCACTGGGAAGACCATAGCACAGACTACATGGACCTTTGTCAGCAGAGTAATGGCTCTGCTTTTCAAATCTCTGTCTAGGTTTGTCATCACTTTCCTGCCAAGAAGCAGCTGTGGTGTCTTCTGATTTCATGGCTGCAGTCACCATCCTCAGTGGTTTTGGAGCCCAAGAAGAGGAAATTTGTCACTGCTTCTGCCTTTTTCTCTTCTATTTGCCATGCAGTAATGGAGCCGGATGCCATGATCGTAGTATTTTTAATATTTAGTCTTAAGCCACTTCTTTCACTCTCCTCCTTCACCCTCATCTAGAGGCTTTTTAGTTCCTCTTCACTTTCTACCATTAGAGTGGTATCATCTGCATATATGTGTATATATATATATATATATAAAATATTATTTAACCATAAAGGAAATGAAATCCCGCCATTTCCAACAACATCAACAGCTATTTACAGCAGATTTTGGGGAGATGTGAAAAACTAGAATGCTCATATTCTTCTGATAGAAATACATTAATAAAATGTGTGTGTGCTCAGGCACTCAGTTGTGTCTGACTCTTTGCGACCCTATGGACTCCAGCCCGCCAGGCTCTTCTATCTGTGGAATTTTCCAGGCAAGAATACTGGAGTGGGTTGCCATTTCCTACTCCAGGGAGAAATATAAAATGGTACAATCTTTTTTGGAAAATAATTTGGAAGTTTCTTTAATCGTTAAGCATATACTTAGCATATAGTCAGCTATTTTCAGTTCAGTTCAGTTCAGTTGCTCAGTCGTGTCTGACTCTTTGCAACCCCATGAATTGCAGCATGCCAGGCCTTCAAAAGGGAATACGTGTACTTACAAATACTTTACAGAAATTTTCAGAGCAACTTTATTTGCAATGATCAAATCCTGGAACAATCAAAATGGCAGTTAACAGGTAAATGAATAAAATAAATTGTGGTGTATCCTTATAATGGAATACTAGTTAGCAAAATAGGAATAAACAACATGGATGTTGTGTTGAAGTCCTGGCATGCTGCAGCCCATGGGTTTGCAAAGAGTTGGACACAACTGAGCGACTTAAGTGAACTGAATATATATATATATATATGATTATGTGTGTGTATATATATGTGGAGGAGACACAAGAGGTGTAAATTCAGTCCCTGGGTTGGGAAAATCTCCTGGAGAATGGAATGGCTATCTACATTAGCATTCTTGCCTGGAGAATTCCATGGACAGAGGAGCCTGGCGGGCTATAGCCCATGGGTTTACAAAGAGTCAAACACAATTGCACAATCATTTCAAAATAATTATTCCAAGTGAAAGAAAATAGACATAAAAATTAGTCACACCGTGTTATTTCATTTGTATGAAAAGGCAAGCTAGTAGATAGAAATACAAAGCAGATCCCTGGTGACAGGAATGTGGGGACGTGGCACAGAAGGAGGTGAGAAGGAGGAATTACAAAGGGACCGAAGGAAATTTTGGAGAGTGATGAATATGTTCTCTGTCTTCACTGTGGTGATGATTCATAGATGTATGCATATGACAATACCTATGAGATTTTACACTTAAAATATATGCAACATTGTAAATTTTGCCTCCACAATGGTGACTAAAATAAAACTATGTTTCCCCTGTTTTTTATTGTAAGAATTCTTTGTAAGAATTGTAAAATTTCATATTATCTTTTTTGATATTCATTCTGTTGACTGATCAGTTATACTTTATTTTCACTGCAGTATGTTGTTCTTATGTATCAATGTATCACAATATGTTTACCAGTTTTGCTGTTGAGAAAAATTCAGGCTCTTTCTAGTTTTTTTGGCCACTGTGGACAGTGCTATTTTATATATTTGTGTGCTTGTCTCTTAGTGCACATTTGGAAGTGTTTCCTTGGGTAGATTTGTTTCTATGAGTAAAATGTAGGATATTTGCATGTGCAGTTTTTCTTAGAGATACCACACTGTTTTCCCAAAACTAGAAGCAGATGAGAGTTCTTTCAGTCTACAAATTGGCTAACACACATGATATGATCTGATTTTTGAAAACTGCCAATCTGATGTATACTTTATCCTTGGCTAACTTGAGCTGCTGTAATACATTACCATACACTTGGCAGCTCTCTTGTCAGGCCACTCAAGGTGGCTGATTTTTTTCCTTTCTGTACATCCCCCATAGGAGTGCCTGTTTCACCTACATCCTACTCACATGACTGACCTTCCTATATACTTGTCTCCTCCCTAGTTAGTGACTGTTCTAACTTTAGATCAAGATGCTCCATTCTGCTTATCAAAGGAGCCATGAGGGGTGGGGCCTTCTGCTGGTTTCCCTGGTAACCGATGAGCCAACACCCACCATGCCCTGCCTGCCATCTGCTGCCCATTGTGAGATGTCCCTCCAAGACCTTGATTCAGATGCATAAGATCACCCCGTCCATTTAACCACTGATGTCTCTGTTGCTAACTCTGAGCCCTTCTTCAGTATTGAAGCTGGACAAGTACAGGACTTTTAGGCCTGTGGGGTATAGCTCAACAGCTGTTTAAAACAGAAATTTATTTTCTCACAGTCCTGAAGTCTAGAGATCAGAGTGCTGGCACAGTAACGTTCTGATAAGAGCTCTACCTGGTTTAGCAATGGCCGACTTCTCACCATGTACTCACACGGCAAGAGAATCTCTCTCTCTCTTCCTCCTCTTAGAAGACCACTAATGCCATCATGAAAGCCCATTCTCATAAGATAACTTAACCTTAGTTACCTCCCAAAGCTTTCTTCTCTAAATACTCTCACATTGGGAGTTTTGGCTCCAACATAGGAATTTGAGGGGGAACAAAATATTAATATCATAGCAGCTATAGTTTTAATTACTAAATTATCTAATAACTAAATAAGTTGAATATCTTTTTGTATGATTAAGCACCATTTTTTTGCCTCTGCTTTAAAATGCCTGATCATATCTTTTATTCATTTCCTATTGTACAGTTTGTATTTTTCTTACTAGCTCACAGACATTATACTTAATATATATATATGAATTTATTCCTATGTTAGCTATTCATATTATAAATAATTTTTAGTTTGTAGCATATAGCTTTAAAATAATTGTACTAGCAGAATACTTTAATTTTTCTTATTGAAGTATAGTTGATTTACAGTATTGTGTTAGTTTCATGTGTACAGCAAATAATTCAGTTATGTACATATACATTTTTCAGATTTTTTCCATTACAGGTTATTACAAGATGTTGAATATAGAATATTTTAATTTTAATGCAGTTATATTAATATTTTTATGATTTTCAAAAATTTGTGTGACTTCTTAAAGAGTTTCTTCCTTCCCTAGGATAAGATCATAAAATGTTAGCTTCATTTTTTTTCACAAAGTTATAAGCTGGCATTTAATCCACTGTGAATCAGGGATTTGTGTTTGTCTAAATTAATAACCAATCAACATGGTAACTGACCAACAATAATGACCATTAGCATAGTATTGGAAAAATAGAAAGATCCTTAAGTCTTGATGATGTCATTGAAACCCTATATAAATCTTGTATCCCCTATTTCCAAACTTCCTACTATATAAGGTAATAATGTTCTTATGGACTGAATCACTCTTTCTGAATATTCTATAACTTGCAGTTAAACTCTTGCTATTGATAAAAGATACTATAATAACCTGGGCACTTTTTTCTAAGTGTAATTGGGAAATAGAGCAGAAAAGTCAGAACAAAGCAGCACATCCCTGATCCAATTGTTTTTTATCTTGTTGCTGGAGTTTATATAATGTACTGATTGTTACCTAATTGGACCAGTTACCTTCTCTTTTTGAAGATCCTTCTCTAATTACAAGACATCAGGGTCCAAAACAGAAAAAAGTTGTAGGCTTTTGTTGCAAAACGAGGCACGGTGTCAGTATTGAACGCAGCCCTCAGCCTTGTCTCCTTGTTATTGACACTGAGAATCAGTGCCACCTCTTCAAATAGCTCCCCTGCAATAGCCTTGATCATGGAGGCTGGCAGGACCAGAGAGAGATTTAATGCACTATTAGTGGTCTGAGAGCATTGCACCTGGAGGAACATGACTGCAACCAACGGGCTGTGTTAACGTCTTATGAGGCTGTAAACTTGTTGAAAATGCACCTCAATTCTCAAAGGTGAGAAAATGAAGATGTAAGTAATCCTGGGCCAAGTGTTTAGCCTTGTGGTTTATTTTCTGTTTAACAATAATGGGAGAAAAAGTAGCAAACTCCTATCACTTGTGATGCATACGGCAATCCTCGTACACCTCAGCTGGACAACTTGGAGAAGACGAAGCTGTTTGTATCTTTATACCCAAGAGAGTGATGCTCCCAATCTGGACTGCGAAGATTTGACTGTATTGGGCATCAGACCATTTAGAGAAACTCATTATGTGCAATTTGTTCCAATTAATATGAAAGCCTAGCGTTTCTCCAAAAGCACCTCCTAGGGTAAACAGTGAATGGACTAATATTTTACAGATTCTGTTGATTAGGTTCACCAGAGCACAAGGCATTATGACCATCAGTCCCCAATTATGATGCTTAATGGGTATAACAAAGCCTCTCATTTTCCAGGAAAATAGCCTCTTTGGCCTGACCTTTCAAATCCCAAATCATTTTGTTTCTTTTCAGTTTCTTTTGTAGGATAGGACCTCCAAACAGAATTTATTAGTTAGCAAGTGTGGGTGTTAGTTGTTCAGTCGTGTCTGACTCTGAGACCCCATGGAGTGTAACCTGCCAGGCTCCTCTGTCCATAGAATTCTCCAGGCAAGAATACTGGACTGGGTTGCAATTTCCCTCTCCAGTTAGAAAAGTTTGGTGATAAAAACCTACACAGGGACGTCCCTGGTGGTTCAGTGGTTAAGACTCTGTGCTTCCAATGCAGGGGGTGCGGGTTCAATTCCTGGTCAGGGAAATAAGATCCCCCATGCCATGTGCTGTGGCCAAATAAAAATAAAGTGATAAGTTCAACATTTAAAGAAACTTATACAAAAGGCGCCTCTTTAGAAGTGCAGAGGCCAAGCAGAGCACAGGCTACACTGGAAAGTTAGGAGACCTGGGACCTGCCTGATCATGCCTCCATGTTTTGGTCAATTGAGGTAAATTATTCCTCATCTGTCACACTGCGTGTGTGCTGAGCCACTTCGGTCATGACCCTATGGACTGTAGCCCACCAGGCTCCTCTGTCCATGGGATTCTCCAGGCAAGAATACTGGAGTGGGTTGCCTTGCCCTCCTCCACAGGATCTTCCCGACCCAGGGATTGAACCCACGTCTCTTATGTCTCCTGCATGGGCAGGCAGCTTCTTTACCACTAGCTCCATCTGGGAAGCCCCAGTAAAGTCCATTAAAAACTGACAAAATCTCATCTCTTAGAAAATGTTTATTAGGTTTCGACGAAACATTGGAAGTCATAATTTTGTTGTTTCTAAAAGTCGTCATGTGAGTAGGTGTGACTTTGCTCAGATCATGAAGAAAAGTGAGAAATCTACCGAGTGATAGTTAAGGTGAGAAAATTACTCAGAATCAATGTATATAATACTAGGCCCCAGTGTAGGTAATAACGCATTGGAGGCCAACAGAGTAGGAAAGAAGTGTGGGGAAGGTCCTGTGAAGGTTCTACAGCAATAGAAGCAGGTTATCTGTCATAACCACATGGCGATGTGCCCGCATGTCTCCATTCCTGAGGCAACCAGCTATGAGGAGCTAGCATGGTGGGGGCACTGAAGCTAGGCAGTTCCTGCCCAACATAGCACCTCTTTGCCTGGAAGTCTTTGCAGAGGTCTCTGGCTGAGACCTCTGTATCCAGTGCCTTCCCTTTCATAGATGACAGGCCTACACCAATCCTGACTGAAAACTTTCCCTGCCCTCTCCATCCCTCTCTCTTCTTTAGCCTTCGTGGTGGGCATTCCCCAAGCTTCTGCATGGCTCAGCCCATCTTGGCATTGCTTCTTAAAGGATCCACCAAAACATAACTGGACTATGTGCAATAAGGAATATTCCAGATTCTCTGGAATCCAGGTATGACCAGGTAACTATGTGGCAGTAGGTGAATCTGATGTATAACAGCCTTGAAGGGATCTGACAGATCTTCTTTCCCCCAGTCTACATCCCACTAACCAGAATGGAAGCACAATATTTAGTCCAAAGCAGCTAACTTGGATCACAAAACAGAAGTAATATACTTAGGATTAGGGTTACAGTTCCATGATGAGACAGAAACTGTCATATCAGCCTAGATGATCCTTGTTTCCAGGAGAAAATGGTCAGCGGTGCTCTCTTTGCTTTCCTAACAAACAGTACGCTGCTGCTGCTGCTAAGTCACTTTTGCCATGCCCAACTCATTGAGACTCTATAGATTGTAGCCTGACAGGTTCCTCTGTCTGTGGGATTCTCCAGGAAAGGATACTGGAGTGGGTTGCATTTCCTCCTCCAGGGGTTCTTCCCAACCCAGGGATCGAACCTGTGTCTCCTGAAGCTCCTGCATTGCAGGCAGACTCTTTACCACTGAGCCTCCTGGAAGTCCCATCAAACAGTATACTGTCATCTTAATTTTTACAGGTCTCTACATTCCAGGTAAAACATTAAAGAAATAGGAGCCAATGCCGGCAGCATGGAATAGTCTCTCTCTCTCTCTCTCTCTCTCTCACACACACACACACACACACACATATCAGAGAAGGGACCATCATCGTTGCTAGTTGGAATGTGTGGGGAAGGACACAATCTGGACTTCGAAAGATGGTTAGAATGCAGAAAGGAAGGTTGTAGACGGGGAAAACAACCTGAATACATGGTTATTTGGGGATTAAGAAAGAGACTGCCCTCAGAGCAATAGAGATGAGTCGGAGGCAAATGGTGCAAAATAAAATGAGGAGGGGGAAATCCTGAAAACTCTGCTTAGGCAACATCCTAAAGAAACCTCTGCCGGTTACTTGCCTGCTGGCTCTCGGGTCTGCCCCCTGCCCTTCTCTGTTCTACTGTGTATTACAGGGCTCGATCCCTCAGCCACACTGCCACACTTCTTTGACTACGTCTTCTTAGGTGGGTTTGGTCAATGGAAAGTACTGGCTAGATGCTGGAGAACAGGAGCAGGGACAAAATCAGAATATCCTGTTTTCTTCCTCTTCAGTCAACATCTCCAGCAGCTACCATGTTCCCTCAGTGGTTCCAATGTCTGCAACACAACGCTGGCTCCCGGGCTCAGACAATCTTCCCTGTGTTCCTCTCGTCCTAGGGGTCCAAGTGGCTTCTTGTATTTGCTATATTTGACATCTCCTCGCCTTTTCCTATTTGTCCTTTCGGCAGTTCCGAAAAGTTAGTCTTTAATTTCCTGCGTTAACTCCTTCTGTTCAAATACCTAATGTGAGAGATGATGCCGCCACCCTGTGCCTATGTCTGCAGCATTCATTTACACACAGTGAAGGCTGCTTAATGCTTATCTGCACTTACAGATCTAAAGTTTTATTTATCCAGAGGTGCACATTCAACCATGCACAAGGAAATGACAGAGGCAGGGTCCTCAGAAGCAAAGAAGGATGTGCAGGAGGTCAATGGATAAAAACCAGCTTCCTCACACTGGAGGAGAGAGAGGAGGGAGGTGGGTCACTCCAACTTGCACATCACAATTTGTCCTCACAGTTCCTGAGAGGGACTGAGTCTAGGCTGCCTATGATAGTACCTGGTTTGGTCACACACACTTTATATCGACTTCCTTCTCCTCCCTGTCTTAATTATCTGCTCCTCGTCAACTGTTCCAAATAAAACACTTGCACTTGAATGCTTGTCTCAGAGTCAATGTCTAGAGAAACCCAAACCACAACAACTGGCTTGAGTATGTCCTACACCAGACCCTAGAGAATGCAGAACCTTTTCTTGAGCACCCATACCCATCAACCTTCCACAACTTCCTGTGTAAAAAACCTTTATCTTAATAGCACTTACTTCATGAATTTGAAATCATCTGTCTCTCTTTTCCGAGAAATTATCATTCTTCCCATTTAGTATTTTCCCTGAAACAAAATAGAAGCCCATTAAATATTTGTTGAATGAAAGGATGAATGAAAAAAACAAGAGCAAAGAAAGTCCAGGAGGAGAGAGAATCTCATCACTGTATTCAGCACAGTCCCTCACAGGTCAGAAGACATTCAATAAATATCAATTGATGGGATTGATAACTGAATGAATTTCGTGATAACTAGCTTAGAGGTTAGATTTGAGGACTTGGGACTGGATGAATTCTTTGAGAAACTGCATAAACAAATAAGAAAATACTAGCATTAAATGAGGTAATTTTGTGGCAAGAGGACTGGAGTTGAAGAGTATGAATAAAAAAATACAAAATATTAATATAAATTTTGATGACATAATGCTCTATGATTTCCTTGAAAATGACATGAGTCTATAATCAGGAAGATGTCTTAAGAAATCAATATGCAATATTAGTACTTTATACTTACATCATAATCGAGTATTTGGACACCAGTGACTAGATTCAGAGATGTTTGGGAAATTCACTGCAGACAGCTTCATGATGAGATGCTGAACTTTGAATTATTTAAACTTGTGTTTTAAAATTAGTTTTTGCTATAGATGTTACTTACAAATTACATGTTTTTCTCAAAAAAAATAGTGCTGTGAAATTTCTAAGAGGTCAAGCTTTTGTGTATATAAACTTTTCATTTAGTTTTTTAATTATTTAATTTAAATTTATTTATTTTAATTGGAGGCTAATTACTTTACAATATTGTATTGGTTTTGCCACACATCAACATGAATACCCCACGGGTGTACACGTGTTCCCCATCCTGAACCCCCCTCCCTCCTCCCTCCCCGTACCATCCCTCTGGGTCATCCCAGTGTACCAGCCCCAAGCATCCTGTAACCTGCATCAAACCTGGACTGGCGATTCATTTCTTTTTTTTTTTTCAGGATACTGTTTTTTTTTTTTTCACTTATTTTATTTTATTTTATTTTAAATTTTATTTTATTTACCTTTACAATATTGTATTGGTTTTGCCATATATCAAAATAAATCTGCCACAGGTATACATGTGTTCCCCATCCTGAACCCATATGATATTATACATGTTTCAATGCCATTCTCCCAAATCATCCCTCTCCCTCTCCCTCTCCAACCCTCTCTCCCTCCCACAGAGTCCAAAAGACTGTTCTATACATCTGTGTCTCTTTTGCTGTCTCGCATAGGGGTTATGGTTGCCATCTTTCTAAATTCCATATATATGCATTAGTATACTGTATTGGTGTTTTTCTTTCTGGCTTACTTCACTCTGTATAATAGGCTCCAGTTTCATCCACCTTATTAGAACTGATTCAAATGTATTCTTTTTAATGGCTGAGTAATACTCCATTGTGTATATGTACCACAGCTTTCTTGTCCATTCATCTGTTGATGGACATCTAGGTTGCTTCCATGTCCTAGCTATTATAAACAGTGCTGCGATGAACATTGGAGTACATGTGTCTCTATCAATTCTGGTTTCCTTGGTGTGTATGCCCAGCAGTGGGATTGCTGGGTCATAAGGCAGTTCTATTTCCAGTTTTTTAAGGAATCTCCACACTGTTCTCCATAGTGGCTGTACTAGTTTGCATTCCCACCAATAGCGTAAGAGGGTTCCCTTTTCTCTACACCCTTTCCAGCATTTATTGCTTGTAGACTTTTGGATCGCAGCCATTCTGACTGGCATGAAATGTATTTAGTTTTTTAAAAAGACTTAGCAGGATTATACAAGTCTTTCCACTCCTTTCATTAATTAGTCCGAAGTATAGTAGTAATTCTAGGCTAGTGTTAATTAGCCCAAACAGAAGTCATTGTGATATTCTTATGTATTTACAGAATCAGGTCCTCTAAAAACTTACATTTAGATAAACTATGGGCAGATATAACAAAATCCCTGGTGCTATTCTATAGGCATCACATAATAAAAATACACATTAAATATTTTCTATTTTAATAAATATTTCTTTAAGATAAAGATTTCATGTCATGAATCCTGGGAAAAGCCAGGCATCAGTAACTGACTCTCGATGAGGGCAAAAGAAAGGTCCATCTGAAAAAACTGCTTTCTGTTTAAGTTATCTGCCTGATTCAGACTCTATGGCTATATTTGCTTTTGTCCAAGAATTCTAGTTCCCACTGAAAACCCCAAGCTGTATATTTGGATAAATAACAAGAGCAGCATGTCCCATGGCAATCCTTGATAAAGTGAATTATGTGTTATAATGTTTTACCTAACTGTTAATTCTCAAAAGGCTTGGCATAGAAAGAAACTATCAATAACCATCAATGATAGATATTGATAGTGTCTTTCAATTTTATTTAATCAAATATATTGTTTTACCCAATTATGCAAATTTATTAGAAACTATCTAAATCCAATATAAGTAATAGATCTAAGGCATATCACTATTAAAAATATTGATATAAATTTAATATCAGGTAAAAACATGAAGGGCTTCCCAGGTGGGGCAGAGGTAAAGAGTCTGCCTGCCAATGCAGGACACACAAGAGATGCAAATTCCATCCCTGGGTCAGGAAGATCTAGAGTAAGAAATGGCAAGCTGTTCCAATATTCTTGCCTGGAAAATCCCATGGACAAAGGAGCCTGGTGGGGTACAGCCCATGGGGTCCCAAAAAGTTGAACATGACTGAGCACACACACCCACAGAAATGTGAAATTCTATGATAAATTTTTCAGGAAAGAAATTCAGTCTTCCTAGAACAATCTATGTCAATTTAATCCTCTTCCTGCAATTCACAACCTAAATTCAAAGACATCAGAGAAGACAAAGATAAAAAATTCATCATCCTATTGTGTTTCCTACTTTCCGATCTCCTAGCTTTTTATTTCATTTCTGATAAAGCCTCATCTGTTGGAAACAATTTTTCCTGTAAGTTGATAGCATTGTTTGTATTGCTGCCTGCCCATTCACCATCATCATCCCAGTCTGAGACATTAATACATTTAGAATATATTTTTAAAAAATGACCAGCAACTGATGAAAGTAGTCTAAAAATGAATCAAATAAGGTTTTATGAAATTCCAGTGAGATAACATTCTTTTTAAAGAATCCTATAGATTTAACACACTGGAAGAGAGTTTAGAGATATCCTTTAACACCCCTAATTCACAGAAGAGAGAACTGAGGTTCACAAAGTTTAAAATGGTCAAAGGTCATATTATTGCAAGTTAATGGCAAAACACTTGGAGCCCAAGTGGTCCACCTCCCATCCCTGGAAATTTTTTCATTGTAAAATCACCTTGAGTTTTTCAGCTTCTTTTACATTCTGTGTTGTATGTTTTTGTTCCCAAGACTAATATTATTTCCAGACAGAAAACCATTCTAAGTAATATTTCATTGATAAAATTTTTCTTGGATATGAAATGATTATTCTACTAATTGATGAACAACTTTTTGTCCTTATGTTTTTATTTTTAATTTAAACTTTTTATTTTCTATTGGGGTATAGGGTGAACAGCTTTTTATTGAGCAATTACTATATTCTAGTCACTATTTTAAATTCACAGAATATGGAGGTCAACAAAACAAATTAAAATCCTTGCCTTCTTTGGAACATACACATTATAATTTATGATTATCATATTCCACCTTGGTCAGTGGAATTTTCTTTTGTTAGAAGAGTTTTAGATCAGGAGTTTATTCCATTTCTAAGAAATCTCTCTGAATTACAAGATCAGCAATAGTTATTCTAGTTTTAAATCAGAATCACTGATAACGGAGTATAGCAAGTGAAATATAGGATAAAGAGAAGGAGAGCTTGCACAGAGCCAGGCCTATGGAGAGACAGTGTTCTGGCTGACTTACACAAAAGCAGACAAATACAACTGAATGACAAACATTTATCCAATTCCCATGTGACTTTTTAGCCCTATAACCTGCTTGCTATTTAACTACAAGCACCTAAAATTGTGTGTGCCACACCACAAGTGCTCAATAAATATCCTGGGAATGAAAGAATGGATAATGTAAACTAGATGTTGTTTACAAAGAGATGCAAAGATAAATAAGATATCTTGTAGATATTAGAGGCAAGAGGACCAGTTGGGCAAGTCTCTGTAATGACCAAAACAGGAGATAATTCGGGTTTAACCTGTTGCTGCTGCTGCTAAGTCGCTTCAGTTGTGTCCAACTCTGTGCAACCCCATAGACGGCAGCCCACTAGGCTCCACAGTCCCTGGGATTCTCCAGGCAGGAACACTGGAGTGGGTTGCCATTTCCTTCTTCAATGCATGAAAGTGAAAAGTGAAAGTGAAGTCACTCAGTTGTGTCCGACTCCTAGCGACCCCATGGACTGAAGCCCACCAGGCTCCTCCGTCCATGGGAGTTTCCAGGCAAGAGTACTGGAGTGGGGTGCCATTGCCTTCTCTGAGGATTTAACCTAGGATAGTGCTAATATCAACCATGGTGGAAGGAAAGATGGCAACTATGTGAGGTGATGGATGTGTTAATTACCTGTGGTAATCATTTAACAAAGTATACTCGAAATTTCTTTACATTTATGTCACTTTGGATTATTAATCCTATCTGATTTTTAAAGTTTGTGGCAATTTTATAAAGACTATGGATAGCATTCTGATTATTTTCATATCATTGTGAAAATCAAAAATCTTTAAATGCAGTAATAATTGAAAGGCAAATTTAACACAAGTAGCACAATTATTGAAAATCACATTGCAACCTGACTGATCAGCTCTCCTGACTGATCTCCACAAAAAAATATTCATGTTGTCAAACAGTGCAGGTATAGAAAGTTCAATACTACACTTCGTCTCTTGTCCTTTGCATTATTTAAAATGATGGAAAGTAATCACAAAATCAAATCATTTACAGTGTATCAAATGTGCCTCAAATGCATTCCAAAATTTACTGAGTATTAATACATAAAATATATAAATGTTGTGTTAATTTCCTGCCTAGAACTATGGCTTAGTATGTAATTTGCCCCTGGAGAAATTGCATGAAGGTACAGAGCCAGTCTTAAATCAACCAGCTGTGTAGCAATTGTCCATAATACTTTGTAGAAAAATATGGTAAAGTCTAAAAAAATTATTAGTGTTGGTACTATTCTATAAAGCTTTTAGTCCTGAAAGATTTCAATGGGTAAATTATCATTTGACTTTAGTATCCCTTAGAAAGAAAATATTCCAGAATCAGCCCAGAATATGAGTTGATAATGGCAGTTCTCTTTCTCACTTGATTTTTCTGACCTATTTTATCCGTTTGGAGATAAATTGACATCAACAATGCTAAATCATATCAATTGCCTTTATTACTTGTGCTGTGAGTTTGCCTTACATGAATCTATGGAAACATTTGAGAAATGAGGCTTCATCTTAAAAGAGAACAGAGAAGAGGTCATTTTGTTACAGGGAATTCCTAGGAACTGTCAATCTAGATTTGATCAATCCTTTGGAAAAGGAGAAATCTCTTGAATTTTGTGTTTCGTTCAGTTCCCATTTTTAAAAAATTGAGGTATAACTTGCTTTCCAATGTTGTGTTAGTTTTTGCTGTACAACAAAGTGAGTCAGCTGTATGTATCCACATATCGGGCTTCCCAGGTGATGCAGTGGTAAAGAATCAGTCTGCCATGCCGGAAACGCAAGAGGTGTGTGTTGGAAGATCCCCAGGAGAAGGAAGTGCAACCCTCTCCAGTATTCTTGCCTGGGGAATCCTGTGGACAGAGGAGCCTGGCAGGCTACAGTCCATGGGGTCACAAAGAGCCACCCATGACTGAGAGACTAAGCACAACACACAACACAGTTGTATGTACACTACTTACGATTCAATTCTATACCATAAACAATGTTAAGAAAAAACCTTGGCTGAAACTCTCAAAGATAAAGAATGCCGTTACTTCTCTAGACATTAGTTTGGTTTCAGCTGCACATGAGAACTCAAACTATGTTCATAAATCATATAGTTTAAAATTTTGTATACCAAGATGAGGGGCAGAGCTAGCAAGCATGAAATTTGTCTGCGAACTATTAAATCTATAGTTGTTCCCTCCACTGTGGTGCAAGCTCAAGATGATGAAAGTTACCAGAAGTTCAGGAGAAGCTTTTCTCATTTTTCACACTTTTTCATTTTTGTTTTTAAACATGATATACTCTATCTGATCAAAACTATTTAAATCCAATTCTGTCTAATGGCAGGTTAAATAAGAGACACTCTCATTTTTAGGATACTAGAATTTAAGAGCTCCAGAGATCCACAAAGATGATACAATCCAAGTATCCCATGGAAAAATGAGGACCCTAGAAGTTAAATGGCTTGCCCAAGTCATACAGCTAAGACAGTCAGACTAAATACTTTGATCATATACAAATCCACAATTTATTATGTCAGCAACTTTCCTTTGTTTAAAAAGTCACTGCAACTAAAGGTATTTACTCATGGTAATAACTTTACTTTTCTCTCATTAAATATGCATATATAAAACTTTTCAACTTTTAAATGATCTTCTACTCAAATTTGATAATCATCTGAGTTACCACTAAAATTTTTAGACTCTTGGAACTTCATTGGTTACAAAAATAATTAACTTCTATAAAAAGCCTGCCATAAATTTTCCAGCTTATTGGAAAAGACCCTGATTCTGGGAAAGATTGAAGACGAAAGAGAAGAGGGCAGCAGAAAATGACATGGTTAGATAGTGTCACCTACTCAATTGGCATGAATCTGAGCAAACTCCAGGAGATAGTGAAGGACAGGGAAGCCTGGTGTGCTGCAGTCCATAGGATCACAAAGAGTGGGCCATGACTCCGCAACTGAGCAACAACAAATTTTCAGTATATACCAGATATAGGACAAATATTTGATTTTGTTTCTGAAGTATCATGCAAATGCTATAAAAAATTAATTATAAGATATTTCTAGCTACTCTCCACATACATTCCATAATGAAGCAGGATGCTGATAATATATTAAGAAAAAAGGCATTGTTACTTTCCTTTTATGATTTGTCTAGACTTTCAAGGCAGTGTAATTGTAAACCTCCATGGTCTATGAGGCTAAGATTCTGGCTTTGGTAGAACTGTGATTCTCTTCTCATAATATTCTCTACCAATTAGAGAACTTGGGATGTATGTGAGAGCGCTACATAGACCCGTAAGGACTAAGAGAGCAGTAGGCTTCGGTTTTAGAAAAAGAAAACACTTTGTTTGTATATAGAACATAAAAGTTAAGATGGGGGGGGGTGTCTATAAGTAGCCTACAGCAAAGGTTTTAGTAAAATCTGTTTAGTCAGCCTGCAGGAGACAGATGTGTGGGTGTGTGTGTGTGTTTATACTCACTCATGTCCAGCTCTTTGTGACCCCCTGGACTGTAGCCTGCCAGGATCCTCTGTCCATAGAAATCCCCAACCCAGGGATCAAACCCATGTCTCTTGTGTCTCCTGCATTGATAGGTGGATTCTCCACCACTGTAGCACCTGGGGAGCCCATAGGAGACAGATGCAGGGCCCTAACCACTCAGGAACACAAACAACTGAGTGTGTCTACCTTCTACATGATTCTATTTCACTCTTCTAGCACATGCCTGTTATTCTTCTGAATTACCTGTGCAGAGGTGTAATATAGGATCTGCCCAATATAATCAAGCTTTCTTCTCATCACATTATAGGAGACATAGAGATGAAAGTTGTTCTGATCATACCTAAACTGTAAAATAGACTATAACCTATAAGGGAAGAGAACCTGAAAAAGAATAGATAAATACGTATAGATAGCTGAATTGCTTTGCTGTACACCTAAAACTATCATGGCATTGTGAATTAACTATACTTCAATTTAACAATAGACATGAAAACCAGAAAAAAAAAATTGAGAGGGAGGATAATATGAGCTCCTGGAACTCTGAATTTCTTTTAGTTTTGTCAGAAAATAGTTTTGGGGATTTTTAAAAAATTATTATTTATTTATTTTAGGCTGTACTGGATCTTCCGTTGCTGCAAGGTGAGCAAGGACTATAATCTCTAGTTGTGGTGTGCGGGCTTCTCCTCACAGTGACTTCTCCCATTGCGAAGCATGGACCCTAGAGTACAGGCTCAATAGACATGGCGTACAACCCAGCTGGCCCACATCGTGTGGGATCCTTCCTGATCAGGGATCAAACCCGGTCTTCTGCATTGGCAGGCAGATTCTTCACCACAAGCCACCAGAGAAGCCCAGGTTTTGGTTTTGATTTAACTTCTTTGAGTTAGCTCTCTGTTATTTACAAAGGAATGAATCCTGAGAAGTAGACTTTCTGTCTCTGGACTCCCCCATCAATGCAGTTTACTTATCTTATTAGTAGCAAATTCAGAACCATGTCACAACCAATTCTGCAACAAGGGTGAACTCGTCAAATGCTCCTAGCTTGAAATATCTCTTAATCTAAACAGCCTTTTGAAGTCTACAATGTTTTGTGCCAACATATTCTTGAGAAGACTGTGTCTAATCACTAAGTGGTGAATAATACCTTATTAATAGCTCCACTAATCACTAAATGTTCTTTATTTGATCCATATGTTGACACCATCTGAAAACGGAAATCAACTACCTAATGAAATTCCAATTTAAATTAAAAGTTTGAAGGCATTTGTAAATCAGATATTATATGTAAATGATTTATTCATTGCCATAGTTAATGCTAAGGGAAGATTTTATGAATTGAGAAGACGTGAGCAAAATTTTTGCCCTAGACAATTGTGCTTAAGAAAATAAAGAACACAAAGAGAAGGCTGAATATACTGAGCATGTAAATTTGCAGTCATTTTGTATTTGCTTGGAAGAAAATGATAACCAAAATCACTGTCAGTTAAAATTCTAATTAATATGTTTTCTATCTCTGGAAATGAAAATTTTAAGTGTTTTTAAGTTTTACTTACACAATAAATTTTAAAGAAGATATATTTAACAGTAAATTCATACATATTACACCTAGAAAAACAAACAAAAAACCTCTTTTTGGTGAGAGAGACTGTTTATCTTTTTTAGACTTTAGCTTTTTTTTTACTGTTGGTAATGATGGCTTCCCTGGTGGCTCAGATGGTGAAGAATCCACCTGCTAATATAGGAGACATGGGAGATGCAAGTTAGATCCCTGGGTTGGAATGACCCCCTGGGAAAAGAAATGGCAACCCACTCCAGTATTCTTGCCTGGAAAACCCCATGGACAGAGGAGCCTGGCAGGCTACAGTCCATGGGGTTGCAAAGAGTCCAACATGGCTTAGGGACTAAACAGCAGCAAAGAGATTATCTTACTAAGTAAAGTAAGTCAGAAAGAGAAAAACAAATACCACATGATATTATTTTTATATGAAATCTAAGATATGACACATCTACAAAACAGACTCAGATACAGGGAACAGCCTTATGGATGACAGCACAGAGGGATGGATTGGGAGTTCAGGATTACCAGATGCAAATTATTATATGTAGAATGGATAAACAGCAAGGTCCTACTGTATAGCAGAGGGAACTATATTCCGTATCCTGTGATAAATCACAAATGAAAAGAATATGTGTGTATATGTGTGTGTCAGGGGGGGCTTCCCAGGTGACACTAGTGGTAGAGATTCTGCCTGCCGATGCAGGAGACACAAGAGACGCGCGCTTGATCGCTGGGTAGGGAAGAAGATTCCCCTAGAGGACGAAATGCCACTGTACTCCAGTATCCTTATCTGGAATATTCCAGGGGCAGAGGTGCCTGACAGGCTATAGTCCCTGGGGTGGCAAAGAGTCAGACACAACCTAGTGACTAAACCAATCTATATATATAGAGAGAGAGATGGATGGATGGATGGTTAGATAGATAGATATTGCAGGGCAATCACTCCACTAACACTGGGAGTTTCACTTATATATCACCGAGTTAGTTAAATAGACTGGCCTCAAGTAGCATCAGTTTCCTCTTATACCTTTGTATACTGGCTACATTCCCACCTTCTCATACCAGCAAATCCATAGTATCAGGCAAAGTCAAATGTAGATCTTTCCAACCTTTTTTCAAACTAAAGGAATGTTACCTAACTCTTTTCAGAAAATGAGACAGACTTAGGTGTTCAGCCTTGCATGGTGAGTTTTTTCCCTACTAAAATTTAGGAATAACATATACAATAAAGCACACACGTGTAGACACCCTGCCAACTACCATGCAGAGCAAGAGGCAGCTGACTTCCAGCCTGAGGAATTCCCCTACTGCCCCTTCTCAGTCAAAGTCCTCCACAAAGGTAAGCTTTATTCTGATTTCTATGACCATAGACTAGTTTTTCATGAAGTTATACTTAACATAAATGAAAGTATAATGTACTCTTTGGCTTCTTTAACTCAGTATTATGTCTGAATCTATTCATGCTGTTGTATTATAGCTGTGTTGCATTCCATTATATGAATTTTCCATAATTTATTTATCCAACCAATTGTTGATAGACATTTTGGTTGTTTCCAGCTTTGGACTGGCAGCATTTTTGCGTGGCAAGTGTATTAACACATAGCATAAAATGTGCTATTTTAATGATTTGTATATGTACTGTTCAGTGGCATTAAAGATACTTACATTGTAGTGTAATCATCACCACCGTTCATCACCAGAGATTTTTCACTTTTCCAAACTATATCCCTGTTCTCATTAGGCAATAACTCCCTATTCCCTCCTTTCCCTTGCCCCAGGCATCCCTCATCCTACTTTTTGCATTGATGAATTTGGCTACTCTACATAACACATACAAATGGAATCATATAATATTTGTCCTTTCGTGACCGTCTTATTCAAGTCTTACAAGTATTCAAGATTCATCCATGTTGAAGCACATATTAGAATTTTCTTCCTTTTTAAGGTAAAATAATATTCCATTGTATATACTACATTTTGTTTATTTTGTCCATTTGTCTGTTGATGGACACTTCGGTTGCTTTCATCTTTTGACTATTGTGAATAATGCTGCTATGAACTTGGATTTACAACCTCCTAAGTCCGATTTCAATTTTGGAGGCTATAAAACCAGCAGAAGAGTTGCTGCATCATATGGTAATTCTATGTTTCATTTCTTTCAGGAGTCACCTTATTGTTTTATACAGTGGCTGTACTACCTTACACTCCTATCATTCTGCTTTTCAATTTTACATTCCACATTACATATTCTTCATGCACAAAGGCTGCAATCCCTCCATATCTTTGCCAATATTTGTTATTTTGCTTTTATTTTTGTAATAGCTATCCTAATGGATGTGAGGTGGTATCTAACTACAGTTTTAATTTGAGTTTTCCTAAAGATTAATGATGGTGAACATCTTTCTATTCACTTATTGGCCACTCATATATCTTATTTGGAGAAATATTTATTCCAGTCCTTTGCCCACATTTTTTAGGTTCTTCTTCATTATTACTGGGGCAGAAGCCTTTTTAATCTTCTTTTTTTTCTATAAAGCTAGAATTCTTCTATTCTGCTTCACTCTGTAGCAATAAGAAAACAGTCCATTTATCTCTGTGGGATTCCTCTCATTTCTTATCTATAAAAGTATTAATTTTATTTTAAACACAGTAATGAATTGTTGCTGTTTTCTTTCATGTGCTATCCATTATTGTTATGTGTTTGGAACAGAGGACGATCCATAGATTGTAAACTAAAAACTCCTGAATTAGAATTTTTTCCCCACTTACAGTTTTAGAGAGGTTTGAAAAACATATTTGTCATGGTCACTTTAAAAAATATTTGTAACAATAAATACTAAACAATAAACATCCAATACATGAACATAAATACTGTTAAGTGAGCATCATCCTATCATCCTGGAGAGATCAGTAAATGAGGAAAAAACAGCACTTCCAGCAGAGCTGTCCACATGCGGAGATGAGGAGCTACCAGAGATAAAGCACATCTACTTCAAAAATAGTACTCCTCACAAATATTCAAAATATTGTATTTTTACAGAACACCAAAAACTTTAGGGCAGGGTTTCTCAAATGTGGCATTATTGTTATTTTAGATCAGATGATTCTTTGAAGAAACTGTCTTGTGCACTATAGGATATTTAGCAGCATTCCTGGTTTTTAGCCACTGGTTTCCAGAAGCACCCCCTAAAGTGTATTCCCTAAAAGTATTGCCAAGTGTGCTCCAGGAGACCAGATTTTCCCTGGTTGAGAACCACTCCTTTTGGGCTATGAATGTTACTTTAAGTTGCAAAGTATACTTAGAGTGATTCGCTCATGATCCCTCAACAGTGAGAAAGTAGGTGCCCATAGCCAACGTCATGTCACACAGAGGTCACGGTGACATATAGGATGATATAATTTAAACCACAAGACCTCTGTCTGAGTGCTAGATGCCCGTGTCAGTTGATTCAATCATGTTGCCTTTCAGTTGTTTTTTTTCTTTAATCAATGAACAGAGGGATAATTCTGTGTAACCATTCTGTATACACATGCTAAGAGTAGGCTCAGATTAATGAAAATATCCAATTAGAGAAAACACTTGGACACATCAAATAGAATCTCCTCATCTAAAAGATCCAGAAGGTAGTGGTATGGTGAAGATACCTGGCAGATAAACAGCATTCAAGGCAGAGGGAGATCTTCGCCCTGGAGGTAGGATGGGAAACAGAGTCGTGCTGCTCCAACTGGGGGGAGGATGCATATATGGGGTGGATAATGCAGTGAGGACGTAAGAAACACAGCTGCTGGAGGCTGAGTGTTCAGGGTTTTCTTACAAGTATGCTGCTGCTGCTGCTAAGTCGCTTCAGTCGTGTCCGACTCTGTGCGACCCCATAGACGGCGGCCCACCAGGCTCCCCTGTCCCTGGGATTCTCCAGGCAAGAACACTGGAGTGGGTTGCCATTTCCTTCTCCAATGCATGAAAGGGAAAAGTGAAAGTGAAGTCGCTCAGTCGTGTCCGACTCTTCGCAACCCCATGGTCTTCAGCCTACCAGGCTCCTCCGACCATGGGATTTTCCAGGCAAGAGTACTGGAGTGGGGTGCCATTGCCTTCTCCATCTTACAAGTATAGTCTTCCATATATGAAATTGGGGTCATCCTATGAATTGCCTTGCTTGGAGACATGCTGAAAACCTTTTTACCTGAGCTAGATGCCCCTCATCTACCCAGGAATTATATATGTGATATTTAGTCAGGCTTGAGTGAACATCTCATCATTTCCTAGCAGCCTCCCCAGGCTAACAGAGCCTGGTCCAAGCAGCTTCAAGAACTCCCGGGTATGGAACTAGAATGATGAACACTTACTCAGAAGTCTTTAGGAGTTGTGCTACCAGGCTTCTCTTGCCCTTGAATTCCAAAAAATTTCGCTTTGAGGGTTAAGTAGAATTTAATGAAACAATGGAAGCAAAGTTTTTGGTTCCCGGATACTTAATGAAAAGCAGCATCATTACCGTTATTACAGCTATAATTTTGTTGTCCTTAAGGTAGTAGACGCAAACATTTGATACTGAGGTCACTGGTGGCAATGGTGCGGCACACTGACTACTTCTGGCTTGGCTTGGCAATGGCCTTATAAAAGATCAGAAATCAGGTCTCTGTTGCCTCTAGAAGAGAATATGTAAAGGATGATTTCTGCTTAACAGTCTTTTAGCAATGCATCCAGGAAAGAAATAATTAGAGCGTAAAAATATCTGAAATGATTTCAGGAACAGAGTAAGATTATACGACTAATAGAAATAGAAATACTCTTTAGGCCTCCACAAAAGACTTCCAGAAATCTGTCTCTGACCAGGTTAGTGATTTTTAGTTTGTTTTTATGATGACTAAACGTTTTAAAGTGCATTTTTGAAAATGTTTTAGTCCTGCAGTATGGAAAAACTCAAGGGATGAAATGCTATATAGTCACACTCCATTTTTAAACTATTATAGCTACAGTTAAAAGCACTGTGTGTTTTCTTTGTACAAACCAGGCTAATTAGCAGAATGCGATTTGTTCTGTAGTTAACAGTACTGTATATTTACTTCTGTAAACTGAGCCAATGGACAGTAAGTTTTTCATACATTATTTTTCTAGAAGTTGCTGATACATGTTAAGGAAAACAATTAAACTTAGTCTTCATTTATCACTTGTAAATTTTATCTTTATTACCTTTCATCTCATTAAATGGTTCCAAGCTGAAAATGACAAATGATTGTAAAATTAGGGGAGAACCAAGAAATTATGACATTTCTTAATCATGTTAATGATTTATCTACATCATAAACTGATTCTGTTAGAGACATGATCGATCTCATTTGGCAATCTATATTGCAAGAATGTGGAAAAGAGGAAGGTTGAAATTGCCATGTGAGAATTAATTATGAATCCGCCCATAAGGGAATGAAGTAGAGACAGGCAAAGCCTCTCGGTGTTACATAATGGGACTCAGGTTAAATTAGTTTAAACAGAAAACTGTGTCGTTTGAAAGAAGGTGAACAAGCTGGGAAAGCGGAGAACAAGTTGAAGTGATGAACACACACTGAGTGTGCAAGAGTCACTGCCATCCAAAGCTAGTACCCTGGCCCAACTCTTCTGGTATCTTTGGCCTTATGGCAAAATAGTACCTGTTGTCAAGGTTATTATACCACCTCTGCAAGGCCATTTCTCCTACCTCCTAAAAACACACACATGATATATGAGCATCTAGGTCACACCAATATATTTAAAAACGTACATGTTGCAGTTACTCTGAATTCATGATTATCAGCTGCAGTTTGGACCCCCAGCTGCCAGATACCCTACCATGCTGCTCTGATCAGTTTACTCTTCCAAAATCTAAGTAAAGTATCTTCCTTCTTCTTCACTCACAGCAAACATCAAGCCCCACCCCTTACCAACCACTTTCAGTGGGTGACCTTCTTTTACAATCCCCAACAGAAACAGAAGACATCAGAAATTTTCTCCCCTTCCCATCATTTGATCCACAGATTTATCTGTACCCGCAACTATTTCAGGGGAAGGAGTCTTCTGTTTCAATCTCAGAAGTGCAAACCTTTCTCCCTGAGATCAAACTTGTCATAAACTTTTTTATTCTACCCCAATCGGCATTCTTAGGATTTTTGTTCCATCAAGTACCCTGCCTCCTTCTATCTACCTCTGAGAGCTCTACTGATCTTTTCCTATGAACATTTAAATATTCTTGCTTCTAAATTAAAACCAATAGGAATAAACAACAAATGTACCCCTGCACCCTACACCTCTTAGAAAGCCATCACCCTATCTTTCAACTTGCCTTCAAGCCAAGTTTCTCCAAGATATCATCCCTCTCCACTTCTTTGCCCTCCATTTATGCCTCAGGGGCTTGCCTGGTGGCACAGACGATAAAGAATCTTCCTGCAGTGCGAGAGACCTGTGTTGGATCCCTGGGTTGGGAAGATCCCCTGGAGGAGGGCATGGCAACACACTTCAGTATTCTGGTCTGGAGAATTCCATGGACAGAGGAGCCTGGTGGGCTACAGTCCATGGGGCTGCAAAGAGTCAGACAGGACTGAGCAACTTTCACTTTCACTTTATGACTCAATCCATTTTATTATATCTCCATTAAAAGCCCAGCTAAATTTCACATTTTTCCTTTTAAAGGAACTATTTTAAAAAATTATTTTTCATTGTAGGAAATGGTGTACCATTTAAAACAGCTGACGTATCTCTTCTTAAGACACGCTCCCTTCCCTCCCATGATTCTCCACTCTCCTGGTTCTCTGGCCCCAGATTTTAGGCTCCTTGGGGTTTTTTCTTCTCCACTAAGACTTAGCAGCAAACCAGGAAAAATTAGGTTAAAGTCTGAACTAAGTCAGATCAATTCCTACTGCCAGCAGCTGAGTAAAAACCATTCCTGAGATGGAAAACATTAAAGGAGGAAACTTCTCAGCAATGCGATGTAGAGCCCTCCTCTAGGACAAATTTTGAACATGCTCATTTTGAGATAAGAAACTAACGAGAGATGCTTGATGGGCAGATGGAAAAGAAATTGAAACTCAGAAAACAGAGTGGACATGGGCAAGTCGGAGAATCTTTTGCTGATAGATAATGTTTGAAAGCTTGAGATTAATAACATTGTCCAGGAAATGAGTGCATAGTAATGCACAGTTAAATGGTTTGAAGTCCAGTTCCAAGTAATTCTAAAATACAAGGTTTAATAATGGTATTTGGACCCTGGAACCTGATGGCAATAGAACCAGAGATCAAATTGCCAACATCTGCTGGATCGAAGAAAAAGCAAGAAAGTTCCAGAAAAGCATCTCCTTCTGCTGTTTGACTATGCCAAAGCCTTTGACTGTGTGGATCACAACACTGGAAAATTCTTCAAGACATGAGAATACCAGATCACCTTATTTGCCTCCTGAGAAATCTGTAGGCAGGTCAAGAAGCAACAGTTAGAACTGGATATGAAATAACAGACTGGTTCCAAATTGGGAAAGGAGTATATTATGGATGTATATTGTCACCCCACTTATTTAACTTATATGCAGAGTACATCATGTGAAGTGCTGGGCTGAATGAAGCACACGCTGGAATCAAGACTGGGGGAGAAATACCAATAACCTCAGATGACACCACCCTTTTGGCAGAAAGTGGAGAAGAACTAAAGAGTCTCTTGATGAAAGTGAAAGAGGAGAGTTGAAAAAGTTGGCTTAAAACTCAACATTCAGAAAACTAAGATCATGGCATATGATCCCATCCCTTCATGGCAAATAGATGGGAAAACAATGGAAAGACTGACAGACTTTATTTTCTTGGGCTCCATAATCACTGAGGATGGTGACTGCAGCCATGAAATTTAAAGATGCTTGCTCCTTGGAAGAAAAGCTATGACCAAACTAGACAGCATATTAAAAAGTAGAGACATTACTTTGCCAACAATGGTCCATCTAGTCAAAGCTATGGTTTTTCCAGTAGTCATGCATGGATGTGAAAGTTGGACTGTAAAGGAAGCTGAGCACCGAAGAATTGATGCTTTTGAACCATGGTGTTGAGAAGACTCTTGAGAGTCCATTGGACTGCAAGGTGATCCAGCCAGTCAATCCTAAAGGAAATCAAACCTGAATATTCATTGGAAGGACTAATGCTGAAGCTGAAACTCCAATATTTGGCCACCTGATGTGAAGAACTGACTCATTGGAAAAGCCCCTGATGCTGGGAAAGATTGAAGGCAGAAGGATAAGGGGATGACAGATGATGAGATGGTTAGATGGCATCACTGACTTGATGGACATCAGTTTGAGCAAGCTCTCGGAGTTGGTGATGGACAGGGAAGCCTGGTGTGCTGCAGTCCATGGGGTTGACAAGAGTTGGACATGACTGAGTGACTGAACTATACTTAACTGGAGCCTGGAAATGGAATAAGATCATCTAGGGAGAATCTAAGGTTTCTAAAGGTCAGGAAGAGTAGGCTCAGGTAAAGTGATCATCAAATTTTGAGGAGGCTCCAGCAAGAGACTGATAGGAAGCAAGTATTGAGCTATAAGTGAAGCTGGGAGACTATAGTTCAGTTCAGTTCAGTCGCTCAGTCATGTCTGACCATTTGCAACCCCATGAGCTGCAGCACGCCAGACCTCCTTGTCCATCACCAACACCCGGAGTCCACCCAAACCCCTGTCCATTGAGTTGGTGATGCCATCCAACCATCTCATCCTCTGTCGTCCCCTTCTCCTCCTGCCCTCAATCTTTCCCAGCATCAGGATCTTTTCAAATGAGTCAGCTGTTCGCATCAGGTGGCCAAAGGATTGGAGTTTCAGCTTCAACATCAGTCCGTCCAATGAACACCTAGGACTGATCTCCTTTAGGATGGACTGGTTGGATCTCCTTGCAGTCCAAGGGACTCTCAAGAGTCTTCTCCAACACCACAGTTCAAAAGCATCAATTCTTCTGCACTTAGCTTTCTTTATAGTCCAACTCTCACATCCATACGTGACCACTGGAAAAACCATAGCCTTGACTAGATGAACATTTGTTGACAAAGTAATGTCTCTGCTTTTGAATATGCTGTCTAGGTTGATCATAACTTTCCTTCCAAGGAGTAAGCGTCTTCTAATTTCATGGCTGCAATCACCATCTGCAGTGATTTTGGAGCCCAGAAAAATAAAGTCAGCCACTGTTTCCACTGTTTCCCCATCTATCTGCCATGAAGTAATGGGACCATGTGCCATGATCTTAGTTTTCTGAATGTTGAGCTTTAAGTAACTTTTTCACTCTCTTCTTTCACTTTCATCAAGAGGCTCTTTAGTTCCTCTTCACTTTCTGCCATAAGGGTGGTATCATCTGCATATCTGAAGTTATTGATGTTTCTCCCAGCAATCTTGATTCCAGCTTGTGCTTCCTCCAGCCCAGTGTTTCTCATGATGTACTCTGCATAAAAGTTAAATAAGCAGGGTGACAATATACAGCCTTGATGTAATCCTTTTCCTATTTGGAACCAGTCTGTTGTTCCATGTCTAGTTCTAACTGTTACTTCCTGACCTGCACACGGTTTCTCAAGAGGCAGGTCAGGTGGTCTGGTATTCCCATCTCTTTCAAAATTTTCCACAGTTCATTGTGATCTACACAGTCAAAGGCTTTGGCGTAGTAAATAAAGCAGAAATAGATGTTTTTCTGGAACTCTCTTGCTTTTTCGATGATCCAGCAGATGTCGGCTATTTGATCTCTGGTTCCTATGCCTTTTCTAAAACCAGCTTGAACATCTGGAAGTTCATGGTTTACATATTGGTGAAGCCTGGCTTGGAGAATTTTGAGCATTACTTTACTAGTGTGTGAGATGAGTGCAATTGTGCAGTAGTTTGAGCAGAGACTGTAGATTCAAGGACAGCAAGAGAAGAAAGTGTTTCATTGTGGAAGAAAGGGAGGAAAGGATGAAGGAAGGGGAATGAAGGAACAGAAGGACAAAAAAGAGAGGGAATACTTTTTTGATTTGTGTCCCCAGAAAGATAATGTTGAAGTCATAGTTACTGATACTAATACAATCAGTGTGCCCTTATTGGGCAATACGGTCTTTGCAGATGTAATCAGTTTAAGATGACTCTAATATTCTTGCCTGGAAAATTTCATGGACAGAAGGAGCCTGGTGGGCTACATATAGTCCATGGGGCTACAATGAGTTTGACATGATTAAGTGACTGAACACATACTAGATTAGAGTGGGTATTAGAAGGGGAAATTTTGGACACAGAGAGGGAATATAAGAGGCAAAAATTGGAGTGATGAAGCTGTAAGCCAGGAACTCAAAGGTTGCCCAGGAATTTCTCTCAACCACCAAAGACTAGGGAGAGGCAAGGTAGGCCTAAAACTCAACAAGTAAAAAACTAAGATCATGGCACCCAGTACCATCACTTCATGGCAAATAGATGGACAAACAATGGAAGCAGTGAGAGGCTGTATTTTCTTGGGCTCCAAAATCACTGCAGATGGTGACTGCCGCCATGAAAATAAAAGATGCTTGCTCCTTGGAAGAAAAGCTATGACCAACCTAGACAGCATATTAACAAGCAGAGACATTACTTTGCCGATAAAAGTCCATCTAGTCAAAGCAGTGATTTTTCCAGTAGTCATGTTTGGATGTGAGAGTCGGACAATAAAGAAAGCTGAGTGCTGAAGAATTGATGCTTTTGAATCCTTGAGAGTCCTTTGGCCAGAAGGAAATCAAACTAGTCAAACCTAAAGGAAATCAACCCTAAATATTCATTAGAAAGACTGATGTTGAAGCTGAAGCTCTGATACTTTGGCCACTTGTCATGAAGAACTGACTCCTTGGAAAAGACCCTGATACTGGGAAAGATTGAAGGCGGGAGGAGAAGGGGATGACAGAGGATGAGATGATTGGATGGCATAACTGACTCAATGGACATGAGTTTGAGCAAGCTCCAGGACCTGGCGATGGACAGGGAAGCCTGGAGTGCTGCAGTGCACAGAGTTGCAAAGAATAAGACATGACTGAACAACTGAACTGAAGGTAGGATACCCCCCAGAGCCTTCAGAAAGAGCATGGCCCTGAAGACAAGTAGATTTCAATCTTCCAGCCTTCAGGATTGTGAGAAAATTAATTTCTGTTAAGTCACTAAGCTTGTGACAGTTTATCAAGCAGCATCAAGAAACTAATATAGCAATGGAGAAATATCAAATTGACATTCACAGCACATCCACATTAACATAAAATGTATTTTTGCAGGGAGGAATAAAAGTTTTTACTCAATCACTTGTATGCAATCTTGTATCATTTTGGTCTAGTAACTGACTTTCTTCCCAAACTTCAAATCTCTTACATTTTATGTGAATTTTAAAATAGAAACTCCTGCCTTGAAATAAAACTCACAGTGTAAACTAAACTACTTAAGGAACTCAGGCAGGAAAGCATGAATTCTTATTCTCTTAATACTAAGCACATTTCTTTCCTTTCATATATCATTCATACCACGTTTCTTGGACTTTATGAAGACCCATGCTTTTTGAAAGTGCTAAAGAAGCATTAAAGTATGAAATGATCTTATCGGAAATAACAATAATTATGGATTTCTTTGATATTGCCTCTCATTTCCACATTCAGAAGGAACTAAAATTGTGGGTAGTCACAGGAATGACTGGTGTTGAATATGAATGGTAGTAGAAAAGAAACTAATTTACTTTTTAAAAAGTTACATCAAGAGCAATAGTCATTTTTTAAAAGTAGTTTGTTTCTGGTTATAAATGAAATGCATACCCACTCAATTACAATTTGAAAATCCAATAAGCACTGAGAATAAAGTGATGATCATTCACAATTCTTACCACTCAAAAAAACAAACAAAAAAAAAAACCCTACTATTATCATTGGAGAGTTTCTAGTACTTTATTCTATGCACACACTTTTTTATGGTGGTTTAGGTTATGTTGTATTAATAGATTCCCTTTGGAGCCCTGGTTTTCACCTACAATATTGCAGTCTAAGAATTTTTCCATATCACAAAAAGATTTGAAATTATCTTTAATAGTGCAATAATATTCTGTGACATGGGCTCTTAGAATTTATTTCTAGTCTAATACATGTAGGATTTTTTATATTGTTATACATGCTATGATGAACACATACAGATATGTCATTGTCTACGTATTTGATTATTTCTTAAGATGGAGAATCACTGCATTAAAAATAATCTGTTGAATGACAATTATATTAACATTAAAAATGAAAAGTGAAAATATGAAACATATAACTATTATTTTGAGAAACAAAGCAAATGTGTATGTCCTAACATTTTCCAAGACTTAATGTTAAAACATTAGCTCTGATTAAAGAAAAAATTCTGTACAAAGGGATAAGTTATTCCCCCACCACATGTCAGAATGGCAAGACAGAATATTCTGAAATTGATAGGCACTATGTAATGAAACTCTCATTTCACTTCACTTCAGTTCAGTCACTCAGTCATGTTCATCTCTTTGCAACCCCATGGACTGCAGCACACCAGGCTTCCCTGTCCATCACCAACTCTGAGAGCTTGCTCAAACTGATATCCATCAAGTCAGTGATGCCATCAACCATCTCATCCCCTGTCATCCCCTTTCCTCCTGGCTTCAATCTTTCCCAGCATCAGGGTCTTTTCCAATGAGTCAGTTCTTTGCATCATGTGGCCAAATATTGGAGCTTCAGCTTCAACATCAGCCCTTCCAATGAATATTCAGGACTGATTTCCTTTAGGATTGACTGGCTGGGTCACCTTGCAGTCCAAGGGACTCTCAAGAGTCTTCTCCAACACCACAGTTCAAAAGCATCAAACATCGGTGCTCAACTGCCTTTATAGTCCAACTCTCACATCCATACATGACTACTGGAAAAACCATAGCTTCAAAGCTATAGACCTATGTTGGCAAAGTAATGTCTCTGCTTTTTAATATGCTGTCCAGGTTGGTCATGGCTTTTCTTCCAAGGAGCAAGTGTCTTTTATTTTTATGGCTGCAGTCACCACCTGCAGTGATTCTGGAGCCCAAGTAAATAAAGTCTCTCACTGTTTCCTTTGTTTGTCCATCTATTTGCCATGAAGTGATGTTTTCTGAATGTTGAGTTTTAAGCCAACTTTCTCACTCTCCTCTTTCATTTTCATCAAGAGGCTCTTTAGTTCCTCTTCACTTTCTGCCATAAAGGTGGGGTCATCTGCATATCTGAGGTTATTGATATTTCTCCGGGCAATCTTGATTCCAGCTTGTGCTTCATCCAGCCCAGCATTTCACCTGATGTACTCTGCATATAAGTTAAATAAGCAGGATGACAATATGCAGCCTTGACAATACTCCTTTCCTGATTTGGAACCAGCCCATCGTTTCATGTCAAGTTCTAACTGTTGCTTCCTGACCTGCATACATATTTCTCAGGAGGCAGGTAAGGTGGTCTGGTATTTCTATCTCTAAGAATTTTCTACAGTTTATTGTGATCTACACAGTCAAAGGTTATGGTATAATCAATAAAGCAGAAGTAGATGTTTTTCTGGAACTCTCTTGCTTTTTCTATGATTCAGCATATGTCACCAATCTGATCTCTGGTTCCTCTGCCTTTTCTAAATCCAGCTTGAACATCTGCAGTTTCACAGTTCACATACGGTAGAAGCCTGGCTTGGAGAATTTTGAGCATTACTTTGCTAGCATGTGAGATGAGTGCAATTGTGCTGCAGTTTGAACATTCTGTGGCATTGCCCTTCTTTGGGATTGGAATGAAAACTGACCTTTTCCAGTCCTATGGCCACTGCTGAGTTTTCCAAATTTGCTGGCATATTAAGTGCAGCGCTTTCACAGTATCATCTTTCAGGATTTGAAATAGCTCAACTGGGATTCCATCACCTCCACTAGCTTTGTTTGTAGTGATGCTTTCAAAGGCCCATTTGACTTCACATTCCAGGATGTCTGGCTCTAGGTGAGTGATCACACCATCGTGATTATCTGGGTTGTGAAGATCTTTTTTGAATAGTTTTTCTGTGTATTCCTGCCACCTCTTCTTAATATCTTCAGCTTCTGTTAAGTCCATATCATTTCTATCCTTTATTGAGCCCATCTTTGCATGAAATATTCCCTTGGTATCTCTAATTTTCTTGAAGAGATCTCTAGTCTTTCCCATTCTATTGTTTTCCTCTATTTCTTTGTATTGATCACTGAGGAAGGCTTTCTTATGTCTTCTTTCTGTTCTTTTGAACTCTGCATTCAATTGGGTATATCTTTCCTTTTCTCCATTGCCTTTTGTTTCTCTTCTCAGTTATTTGTAAGGCCTCCTCAGACAACTGTTTTGCCTTTTTTTCTTGGGAATTATCTTGATCACTGCCTCCTGTACAATGTCACAAACCTCCATCTATAGTTCTTCAGGAACTCTGTCTATCAAATCTAACCCCTTGAATCTATTTCTCAACTTCCACTGTATATTCATAAGGGATTTGATCTGAATGGTATAATGGTTTTCCCTCCTTTCTTTCATTTAAGTCTGAATTTGGCACCTTCCATTAATTTAGGAAACACCATTACACATGGAACTTCTTAGGAGCTTGCCATTAAAATTACAATTGAAATTGGTTTTCCCTTCTCTTGCTATCAGAGTGAGCCACTTTGGTGAGATGACTAAATTTTTTGTCCAGGAGGAAATATGGATATGGGTATATAATTAAACTAGGGATTTCCACTTCCATTGAGGAATGTTTTTAATTATAATCCTTAGGTGGTCCTTTTGCAAACAACATAATATGTTCAATTTGAAGATATATGAATGACCTTCAACAAATCATTTGGCACTTCAGCTTCCTACGTGAAAAACACATAAGAAAATGATTTGTGAGATGCAAATGAGGAAAATGTGAAAGTATAGACTTATTTTTAATGACATAATTATTACCATTATAAACAAATAACTGATTATCATAATTAGAATATTGCCAGATTTTGCAAATTTTATCTACTGAAATACTACATCCAAAATTGTGGTTCCCGATTTTCTCCCTAAATTCTTACATTAAGAGGAAAGAAAGTGTGAATAATGTATCAGTTTTACTTTGAAGTTCATAAAATTTTTATGTGAGAAAAATCACTGAAGCAGTACTTCAGGGATATTACATTCTGGACTACTGTTAATAACTTGTGTGGAGTATTGGAATATTCAACTAATATAGCATATCAAATCCATAATCATTGCCAGAGGGGTTGTCAGAGTATTTTTTCCTCCATCAATTTAATAAAGTTGACCAAAAAGGGCAGAATTCATAAAACATCACAGATCAGACTTTCTATTCCCCTGTAAAAATATTTTTTAAAGAATTTAGTAGTTTGCTTTCAATCTGAAATAATAGAATATCTGCTTTTTGGAAATTTTACTTAAGAAGACAAGATTTAACATAAACTAGAAGCCATCAATTAAGAAATACCTTCTGCAGAAAACATTGATAACTTATGTAATTTGACTGTTCTAAACATAAAAAAGAGTCTACTATGCTGGCAAACAAACAAGAATAATTTTTTTCAAAGAAGGTTTTATCAGAAAAAGAAGTGTTGTTATTTTTTTAATGGCAGCTGTTTAGAGTGACAGAAACTTTTACATAGTCTACTTAAGATTTTGTTGTTATAAAAAGATCATTAGTAGCAAGTTTAACAAATAGTGATCCCAACTATTCTGATTTCAAATATTCTGGTTTCAATTACAACACAATTTTAAAACTCTTTCCAACAATCTTCATCCTTTTTTCTCTTTTTTTGTTTATCGTGTATACTATTCTTCCATTATGTAATCTGGATATTTATTTTGAGACAGCTGATATTCCAAGTTGAAATTTTTAAATCAATTTTTTTTTAACTCAAGCTTACAATTTTCTACCCTTCGATTTCTTCTAGTCACAGTTGTACATGGCCCACATGAATCCTACCCTTACGGATTTGACTGCTCCTTTCAGCTGTTCTTCCAGGTTGCAGTTCCCACTGTCCATAAATAAAAAATGAAAAACAAGATTCTACTCAGTTTTTCATCTCATCCTTCCCACCCACTATTGTTACTGCCTTTAAGCAAGCAAATCAGGGGCAACCTTTGATCATTTTTCTTTCATCTAACTTGGCTAAATTTACTTTTCCTTCAGGAAACTTCTGAAATTTATCCCTTTCTCAATGAAGCAATTGCTGGGAAAATTTTCACACATATTTTAATGTGACCATTTTGAGTTTTGAAAAATTTTCCTTCATGCCATGTATGCTATCAAACTTCAGGGTGGTTAAAATATGTATATAAAAATAATTTTCCCATTAAAGTCATCATTTAATTCATTCGCATTCAGTCTTTCAGATTGCATAATTATTGCATTTTTTCATTCTTGCGTGCTAAGTCACTTCAGTCATGGCTGACTCTTTGTGACCCTAAAGACTGTAGCTCCCCAGGCTCCTCAGTCCATGGGATTCTTGAGGCAAGAACACTGGAGCGGGTTGCTGTGCCCTCCTCCTGGGGACATCTTGCTGACCTAGGGATGGAACCTGCAGGCAAATTCTTTAAGACTGAGCCACCAGGGAACCCCTTTTCATTCTTGTTTTTAATTGTACTCCCACTATTCAGTTTTTGTAATCAGTTTATTTGCTGGTTTTGTTTTTCACTCATATGTATCCCCTTTAGACTCTTCATGTCTACTTACTTATTCCTACTGTTAAAATAAAGGAAGATAAATTAGGTGATACAAACTAACTTTATTTAACACTTCATGAAGTGGACTGCAAAGAGATCCAACCAGTCCATTCTGAAGGAGATCAGCCCTGGGATTTCTTTGGAAGGAATGATGATAAAGCTGAAACTCCAGGACTTTGGCCACCTCACGTGAAGAGTTGACTCATTGGAAAAGACTCTAATGCTGGGAGGGATTGGGGGCAGGAGGAGAAGGGGACAACAGAGGATGAGATGGCTGGATGGCATCACTGACTTGATGGATGTGAGTCTGAGTGAACTCTGGGAGTTGGTGATGGGCAGGGAGGCCTGGCTTGCTGCAATTCATGGGGTCGCAGAGTCGGACACGACTGAGTGACTGAACTGAACTGAACTGTACAGTCTCTTTTCAGAGACCTGCTGAATGGGGTAGAAGGCAAGAAACTCTTACAGGATAAACAAAGAAAAAGAAGCAACAAATCGAAAGAATCTGATTGGTTGGGGCTACACAGACATCCTTGTTTGGTGTAAGAAGGAGCAAGGAAATAAACTTAGAGCCCAGAGTTGGCTTGGTATCTGGGGATCAGTTGTACAGCTACCTTGTGTTTCTGGACAAGTAGAGAATTGACAGTGACTCGGAGGTTATCTAAGTTTCAGCAGGCTGATGAGACACCTCGGCTGGAACGGCTCCATCTTAAGCCAAGAAATTTATTTCAACACTACTGAGACACATTTGAAATTAAGCAGACTCGAAAATTCTCCCAAATAATTTTCATCACTTAATCCATTTCATCAAAATACAATCAGCAACAACTCAGATAATTTCCTGAAGTCCAAGTATTTTCTTTGCTTTTAAGGAAATTGCAGTTTAACTTAACATTTGGTTTTATACCTTTAGCATCACATTTTTTTCTTTCCTCTCTCTAGCCTAGCACTCAGTTTTGAAGCAGGCTCTCTCAACTTTTAACTGAGTAGTGTATTCTAATTTTTTTTGCTTTTTTTAGTTAGTCTTTTTGTTGCAGGAAGGGGGACCCCTTCCAGGGCCTGAGATGGGCACTTGTCTAAGAATTGTCCGAGGAGACACACATGCTGACAAAGCAAGAGATTTCATTGGGAAGGGGCGCCTGGGTGGAGAGCGGCAGGGTAAGGGAACACAGGAGAAATGCCCTGCTTTACGGCTTGCAGTCTCGGGTTTTATGTAATTGGGTTGGTTTCCGGATTGTTGCTGGCCAGTCACTCTGACTCCGGTACTTCCTAATAGTGTATGCATCACTCAGCCAAGATGGATTCCAGCGAGGAGGATTCTGGGAGTTGAGTAGGACATATGGACTGGCATCTCATTCTGACCTTTCTTGAATTCTTCTGGTTAGTAAGTATAGCTTGTTACTTCCACATTCCTTACAGGACCTCCTGTTTAAGATAACTCATACAAGTGGTTAGTATGGTGCCTGGCCAGAGCAAGAAGTTTCAGTCAGCGGTTCCTCTAACATTTTGAACACAAGAATGTGCTTCCCCATAGGAATGTTTTCTGGAAAGAATCCTTTGAAATCTAGGGTGGACCTCAAAACCCTTATTTCATCTTGTCATGTAGTTAAGCATGTACTGGTACTACTGTTGTACTTAATTTTGTGACATTAATTCCCAGAGAAAACGCATTCTTTAGTGTCAGCCCCTCAGGGTAGGCATTTGCAAGATGGCAATGAGAATAGTGCCTATTTAATAGGATTGTTGTGAAAATTAAATGAAGAATCCACACATAGGTAGGTTTCTGGAGGAATCTGGGAAACTTCTTTATTGCTTTTCATGACCAAATAATTTTTTTTTTTTAATGTACCAAACCCTGCTGGTGTATCCAGTGTCTGATTTCTTATTAAAATACAAAAAGGTATTTGGGCAGACTATATACAAAATTTTTAAACCAATTTTTATTGCTTTACAATGTTGTGTTAGTTTCTGCTGTACAGCAAAGTGAATCAGTTACGCGTATACATATATCCCCTCTTTTTAAGATTTTCTTTCCATTTAGGTCACCACAAAGTACTGAGCAGAATTCCTAAGTGGAGGAAGTCAACACTCTCCTTCACTGACCTTGAATAAGAAACTGTATGACACTGACTGTTTCTGAGAGCAGTCTTATAACCAGGAACTCTGCCTGAAGCTGGCATTAGGAAAGGGAGAAGTGAGAGATGGAAAGAATCTTGTTCCCTAAAAGACACTGTTCAACTGCTGACTCAAGCAATTCCGAAATCCACGGTAGTTACAAACACCTTGTTTATCGTGGTCCATATGCAGGTTGTAAAAGAATTTCCAGACATGAGATAGCATGAAGGGAGAATGGTTAGTAGAGGTGGGGGTGTCACTGTCAGAACAGCAGGCCGGCCTCCTGATTGTCAGGGGCAGGGGACCTGGAACATGGGTCATCCGCCTGTCCTTACATGCTTTGTGCTCAGTTGCTTCGGTCGTGTCTGACTCTGTGCGACGCTATGGACTGTAGCTCGCCAGGCTCTGCTGTCCTTGGGGATTCTCCAAGCAAGAATTGGAGTGGGTTGCCATGCCCTCCTCCAGGGGATCTTCCCCACCCAGGGAGCAAACCCAAGTCTCCTGCATTGGCAGGCAGGTTCATTATCACTAGCGCCACCTGGGGGGACTCAAAGGTAAAGCCGTTGGAATAGATTTGCTTCCTAGCTAAGGATTAGAGAGTAAACACTGACTCTATTAATAATAGCAGGAATGAAGGGTATAGTCTTATAAAAGTTATAGTCATTTCCTATCACAGAATGTAAAAAACTATCAGTTTTTTAAAATGATGCAACAATACTTAGCTTTCTAGACATTGTTCAGGATAATTCATCTTATTTATCCATGCTACAAATAATCAGTCTCTATGTTTTGAGGTGGAAATACTATGAAAAGCTACCGAGCTACAGAACTACAAACCTTCAAACCAACATGTAATAACAGATTTTTTACTCTTCCTTGTTTATATTCCAAGGAAGCTATGTAACTTAACAGATATTTAAAACATATATGACTATCTATAGAATTTAGGCACTGCCTGTTTTCAAAATTTTATTTTTCTAATAAAGATATTGCCCCCAAATATATTAAAGAATGAATTACCTTCCTGCGTGAGTGTGTGCATGTGTGTGTGAGCTCATGCATATGTTCAGTCATGTCTGACTCACTGTGACCCCATGGACTGGAGACCTCCAGGCTCCTCTGTCCATGGGATTTCCCAGACAAGAATACAGGTGTGAGAAGCCATTTCCTTTCCAGGGTATATTCCTGACCCAGGGACCAAGCTCATATCTCCAGTGTCTACTGCATTGGCAGATGGATTCTTTACCACTCAGCCACCTGGGAAGCCCTTAAAAGCCTAAACTTCCTACAACCAACCTTAAATGCTACTATTGTTAATTTTAAAATAGCATTATTTTTACTGGTGGAAAATAAGCTGAAGTGACAGACTGGTAACATAGATAAAAGGTGTTTATAATCATGTGCTTAGATGGCTAAAAACTTTGTCAATATATTGATTACATGTCAAAATTCCAAAGAAATACACATTGGATTGCAGTTTGCCATTTTCCAGGTAGTTCAGAGATTGTAAGTAAGGAGTACTGATTGCTTTGCAGAGACATTTTCTGTGCACAAAATAAGGGTGGTGTTTGGATAAGCAGTGAATTTCAATGCATGGACATGGTATATGAAACTCTAAGGCATAGTTATATACTGTATTAGTGCTAGGAATAAAAGCAGCATGGGCTAGAATATGGTATCATGTTTCTGGAGCCTGACTGCCTCAACCCAATTTATTTAAAGCAATGTGGAAGGTGTGAGGGTATTGAAGGATCAACTTTTCAAAGGAATGAAACTTGCATATTTTTTTTACCTACTCTATCCAACGTATTGTCATATATTAAGTTTATAATTTGTTGAATCAATGAATAAAGATGATTATAAAGTGAGAATCAAAACAGTCAAATGATTTGTGAAGCAATAGAACTAGCGAGGGGAAAAAAGGAATAAAGAGTGGGAAAACATCCACCTGATTTTCAGATTTCAATTAAGACATCTGTTAGAACACTACACCCAAGCCTGTCTTTTGGACAAAGATAATAGGCATAGACACTGAAAGCTCTGAAAAATCAAATATATTTCTATTACAAGGAGACAGGAAACACTTACCAACAGAAAGATCTTTTGATTTAATTTAAAACTATAAAGTATTTCTTTTCACTTTCAAGGGTCTCCTCTGCTACTGCTCAGAAGTAGTCAGATTCCCTAAAAGGATGCTACATTTTTGTAACTTTATTCAGAGCTTTTTCTGCATTGAGCAAAAGTGACTCTCCTTTATTTTTCCTGGAACTGAGTCAGTGAATAGCTTATTCTATTCTGAAAAGAAAAGAAAAAATTCAGATATGATCATTATTCAAAGCATTTGTTATTGAAAATTCAGGAGCATTAAATTATCTAAGCATCTCAGCAATTTTTTAAATTTCTCCTAGAAAATGAATTCTGAAATAAATTTTTTCTGAATTATTTTTCCCTTGTATCTTTGGATTTCTTTTTTGCATGTAATGAATCATTTTGTGTGCAAGTCTTTTCACTTTTACTGTGACAAGGCAGCCAAGTACCCAAAAGCTTTGATTCAAACAGAAATGCATTTTTGTGCTCACAGTCCTATGTTGAACACAGACTACTGTGTGAGACAAGCACATTTTCTATTATTCTTCCTTTTGATAAGCCAGTATGAACATATGCTGGAAATGGAAACTCATATTATACCAAAACAAGCAGCATATCTGCTGTTTGATGATTAAATTTGTTAGAATTTGTAACAAGCTTATAACAATACCTGGCCACAGAGCATGTACTCTGTATGAACTTGAAAACCAAAAATACAAACACAGTAGGAAATTCGTGGATGTAGGGTAATTAGAGACCTGAATTTTAAGGAATAGCCATAAACTTCTACACCTGCAATATACTTATCCTATGAAAAAATATTCTTTCTCGTTACTTTTTACTTGATTCTGGAGGCAGTAATCAATAGTTTATAAACTATTATTTATTTTTATTTACATTCTATGGCGGTATTTTTATAATTTTTTAAGTTTTATTCATTTTTATTTTATTATTCACTTATTTTTTACTACACCATGAGGCACCTGGGGTCTTAGTTCCCTGACCAGCTGTTGAACCTGAGCTTTCTGTGGTGGAAGGGTGGAATCCTCACCACTGGACTGCCAGAGAAGTCCCTATTGTTTTATTCTTTAATTTTCAACAAAGTATTTAGGTCTCTGAATTCTGTTCCAAGAGGAAAGAATGCTTTAGCTTCTTCCTTCACTCCATCATTAACAGAAACTCCGAGGACCAGTGACTCTCAGAGCTTAGACTACCTAAGAACCACATGGGGAGCATCTTAAAAGATAGCTTCCCAGGCCCAGCCTGAGATTTCAATTCAGGAGGCCTGATCTGGGCCCTGGGATGTGTTTGTTGACAAACCCCATCAGGTGCTCCTGATTCAGGGGTTGCAGAAGCACAGAACATCGTTGTCATCCTGTTTTACAGATGAGGCAAAATGGAAACCTGGACTGGTTAAAACTCAGGATTAAAAGTAACACTGTTAATTGTTTAAAAGTTAAAATAACACATGCTGAATGCATCTGACTTTCTTTGCAAAGTTAGAAATTCAATTAGAAACTCAATGCTCTCCACAGGACCAGGGTTATAGGTCCAGTTTTAAACTTCTGCTAAACTGCCTCTCACCCTTAAATCTTTGTTCTTCAATCTACTTTGGTTATTCTGAACCTCATTTTGTATATTTCAGTTCAATTTAGCAAACATTTACTAACCACCTACCATGTCGCATGGCACTACCCTAAAACACATATATTGTCTTCTCTTTTTTACATTTTAGTAGAAGTATTTTCTTTGACTATTTATAATTTGTCTTAATTTACAAATGAGTGAATTATAGCTTATCAATTTTTGATATTAAAAATGACTAGTTATCTAACAATCTTTGTAATTTGAGATTGACTCAATAAATTGACAAGCTACTGAGACAATATAAAACCTTAATGTGTTGAGCTATGAATTTTTAATACAGCAATTTTTCTGTTCATAGTTATAATATGCCTTTGGTGATAATTTTTGAAGTACATAACATTTATACCTAATTTCTCTTCTGTTGTTCTGGTCTAAATTTAGAAATAATATTTTAAATCCAAACTTCTAAAATAAGTTGGGCTTGTGGACGTAATAAGCAAAAATCACAATCAAATGGATTGCCCAGGGGGAAAAAGCTGAATATCACAGATGGTTTGAGAATAGGGATGTTGTTATCTACCATCTCTGCTGGTTCACATACATTTGCCCTGATACATACTATATGCCACTCACAGCTCTAATAGACACTCTGCAGGCAGTCTGGAAAATCCCATGGATGGTGGAGCCTGGTGGGCTGCAGTCCATGGGGTTGCTAAGAGCCGGACACAACTGAGTTACTTCACTTTCACTTTCCACTTTCATGCATTGGAGAAGGAAATGGCAACCCACTCCAGTGTTCTTGCCTGGAGAATCCCATGGACGGAGAAGCCTGGTAGGCTGCAGTCCATGGGGTCGCACAGAGTCGGACACGACTGAAGCGACTTAGCAGCAGCAGCAGCAGCAACAGGCAGTCTTGAGCATAGCAAAGGTATTAATATGCCCTTTTCTGTTAATAATAGTTAACATATGGGACATTTTCTGTGTGCCAGACTCTATGTGCTTCAAGTGAATTATTATCTTTTAATTTACATGATAAACCTATTGCCATCTTCATTTTATAGATTATGAAAACTGAGTTGGGAAAGTTAAGTTTTTTAAAAAAAATTTAATTGGAAGACAGTTGCTTTAGAATGTTGTGTTGGTTTCTGCTATACAACAGTTGGAGGATAATTGCTTTATGACATTCTGTTGGTTTCTGCTTATAGCTGTGAATCAGCTGTAAGTGTGCGTATATCCTGTCCCTCTTAAGCCTCCCTCCCACTCCATTCCCCATCCCACACCCCTAGGTCATCACAGCCCTGAGCTGAGTTATCTGTGCTATACAGATACTTGGAAAAGTTAAGTTTTTAAGGTGACACAATCATCAAGTGGCAAAGCTGGCATTTGAGTTGAAATTGTCTGATTCTAGAATTTGCATTTTTAACCAGGCCTGAAAGTCTCCAGTACCTTTGAAATTCTTACTTCATTTAGGGAAATGACCACTTAATTGGAGAGAAGGGTTATGTGCCTTAAGCCTAAAGCAGGATCCAATTTGAAGAAGAATTTTCCATAATTCCCTTATTGTTCTCTTGAAACATTTCTCTCCTATTAAGCATATTTTAAATACATTTGGACAAGAATTAACATAAGAATAAAAGACTTGTTAATATCATAACTTTCTCTTACCAAGCTCTTCAATCTGCACTGCTATTTCTCCTTTTTATAAAACACCTGAGTGCCTTTATTACTCTCTAGCAGGAATCACTCCATTTTGCTTCTTCAGAATATTTCAAATAGAAATTAGATGTTTTGAAAAATAGTACTCCTTTTTGAAGCAACAAATTGACATAATAATATTTGCATAGATTTGATGTTTAAAGTGTGATCACTCACCTAGAGCCAGACATCCTGGAATGTGAAGTCAAGTGGGCCTTAGAACCATCACAATGAACAAAGCTAGTGGAGGTGATGGAATTCCAGTGAAGCTATTTCAAATCCTAAAACACGATGCTGTGAAAGTGCTGCACTCAATATGCCAAAACATTTGGAAAACTTAGCAGTGGCCACAGGACTGGAAAAAGTCAGCTTTCATTCCAATCCCAAAGAAAGGCAATGCCAAAGAATGCTCAAATTACTGCACAGTTGCACTCATCTCACACGCTAGTAAAGTAATGCTCAAAATTCTCCAAGCCAGGCTTCAACAGTATGTGAACCATTAAATTCCAGATGTTCAAGCTGGTTTTAGAAAAGCCAGAGGATCCAGAGATCACATTGCCAACATTCATCGGATTATCAAAAAAAAAAAAAAACAAAACAAGAGAATTCCAGAAAAACATCTACTCTGCTTTATTGGCTACACCAAAGCCTTGACTGAGTAGATCACAGCAAACTGTAGGAAATTCTTAGAGAGATGGGAATACCGTATCACCTGACCTACCTCCTGATAAATATGTATGAAGGTCAAGAAGTGACAGTTAGAACTAGACATGGAACAACAGACTGTTTCCAAATCGGGAAAAGAGTATGTCAAGGCTATATATTGTCACCCTGATTATTTAACTTACATGCAGAGTACATCATAAGAAATGCCAGGCTGGATGAAGCACAAGCTAGAATCAAGATTGCCAGGAGAAATATCAATAACCTCAGATATGCAGATGACACCACCCTTATCTGCTGCTAAGTTGCTTCAGTCGTGTCCGACTCTGTGCGACCCATAGACGGCAGCCCACCAGGCTTCCCGTCCCTGGGATTCTCCAGGCAAGAACACTGGAGTGGGTTGCCATTTCCTTCTCCAATGCATGAAAGTGAAAAGTGAAAGTGAAGTTGCTCAGTCGTGTCCGACTCTGTGCAACACCATACACAGCAGCCTACCAGGCTCCTACGTCCATGGGATTTTCTAGGCAAAAGTACTGGAGTGGGGTGCCATTGCCACCACCCTTATGGCAGAAAGCAAAGAAGAACTAAAGAGCCTCTTGATGAAAGTAAAAGAAGAAAGTGAAAAAGTTGGCTTAAAACTCAACATTCAGAAAACTAAGATCATCTAAATCTATCATAACTTAATAGCAAATAGATAGGGAAACAATGGAAATACTGAGAGACTTTATTTTTGGGGGCTCCAAAATCACTGCAAATGGTGACTGCAGCTGTGAAAATAAAAGACGCTTGCTCCTTGGAAGAAAAGCTATGACCAACCTAGACAGCATATTCAAAAGCAGAGACATTACTTGCCAACAAAAGTCTGTCTAGTCAAGGCTATGGTTTTTCCAGTAGTCATGCGTGGATGTGAGAGTTGGACTATAAAGAAAGCTGAGCACTGAAGAAGTGATGCTTTTGAACTGTGGTGTTGGAGAAGTCTCTTGAGTCCCTTGGACTGCAAGGACATCCATCCAGTCCATTCTAAAGGAAATCAGTCCCGAATATTCACTGGAAATACTGATGTTGAAGCTGAAACTTCAATACTTTGGCCACCTGATGTGAAGAACTGACTCACTGGAAAAGACTCTGATGCTAGAAAAGATTGAAGGCAGGAGGAGAAGGGGATAACAGATGATGAGATGGTTGGATGACATCACCAAATCGATGGACATGAGTTTGAGTAAGCTCTAGCAGTTGGTGATGGACAGGAAAGCTGGGCATGCTGCAGTGCATTGAGTAGCAAAGAGTTGGGCTGAACTGCTGTTTAAAGTAGTTTCCAGAATATTCTTACTCCTCCTTAATTCTGAGATACATGCATAGAGATTTCAATGAACATTGTCTGTGCTGAACTGAACTGATGTTTGAAGTAGTTTCTAGAGTATTCTTACTCCTCTTTAATTCTGAGACACATGCATAGAGATTTCAATGAACATTTTCCATGTTTTATTCCTTTCATCTCTAGAGATGCTGGAATAAAGATGTATGTCAGAGATCACAGCCAAGGCTGGTACCCCATGTCTTTCAGAACTGGAAGAAACAATTATGGATGGCAGAGGCTTCTTTTCTTAACGCACAAAGACATGGCAACTCTATGAAGTGTTAGCGTAGAACAATTTATACATGAAGTTTTAGCTCTCCCAAATAAATTTGAACACTGTTGCTGCATCTGTTCCCTTAATATGCCCCAGCAAACCAGGAGACGAACAAAAGGAGAGGATTTGCTTGAGGATGGATTTAAGCTAGAGTAAGAAAAGAATGAAGACAATAAGCCTCTGATGAGTCTACCAGGAAGGCGAACACTCACCTCCAGCTGGGATTTTAAAATTTGTTTATCTGGTTGAGGCATTAGATAGAATAAAAAGCAATCCTCAATAGGAAAACATTTCTAAAAGATTGTCAAATAGTGAAATCATTGAGGACAAAGAGCCTTAGTTATCTCAAGAGACAGCATCAGATCTTCAGTTTGAACTCTTAAAATGAATTATTATTTGTGAACAAAAGCTACTGATTTTCAGTATGAGGAGTACAATTTGAAAGGACAGGTAAGAATTAGAACAAATAAGAAAACTGTAATTTCTGAAGAGCTTACAAAAGGCTAAAGATCTTTTCACAATAAACAACTGGAGATGACTTTTCCAGCGGGGAGTTAAGTAGTAGGTAAGGAGAAGAATATTCAGGTATTATTAATTTACCAGCACAGCTTAGTTTATTTTGATATTATATATCAGTGATATGAACTGGAAAGTCGTTTTTGTTTCACAGGGTTAACAGTTAGGTCTTCCCTGGTGGCTCAGATGGTAAAGAATCTGCCTGCAATGCAGGAGACTTAGGTTGATTACTGGGTTTGGGAGATCCTTTGGAGAAGGAAATAGCAACCCACTCCAGTAGTCTTGCCTGGAGAATTCCATGGACAGAGGAGTCTGGTGGGCTGTAGTCCATGGGGTCACAAAGAATTGGACACAACTGAATAATATTTTCACACTTTTCATAGATATAATTTGATACACAGTCACATACACCAGACCCCACTGGACTTGGGATTTGGGACTGGACACTTTTTCCCCAAAAGAGTGTTTATCCTCCATTGGCATAGCTTCATTCTTATCAGAATTCACATTTGACATTTAGCTCTTCTAAAAAGCCACTCCTAATTCTCTCCCCCTAAGTCTGGTGTCTGTTCCCATATTTCCCATGGCATCCAGTGTTGGCTATCATTAAAACCATGCTGCACTGTGATGCTTGTTAACTGTGGTCCCCTAGACTCCAAAATTCTTAAAAGCAATTTCTGCATTGTTTGCCCAGTATTTGTGCATAACACCTCATAGGTCTAACCAGCCTGGGTCACCAAGAAATGAATACAGGGTTTTCAGTCTTTCCAATGCCCCGTGGCACAGCAGTTTCAAGTTATATATTCCAGAAGCAGATAAGGCAGCCTGAGTAAGCCATATACCAAACACTTGAAGACTAGTAACTAATTAAAATTATTTAAAAATTATCTATAATATTAAATTATAATATACAATATTTCCCCGTTTAAGTAGATTTATTCTGCTGTTGCTCTGTCTTAATGTACCATGTATATTTCCTTCAAGATACACATTGGTCCAGGGCTTCCCAAGTGGCTCCATGGTAAAGAATCCACTTGCCAATCCAGGAGACACAGGAGACTTCAGTTAGATCCCTGGGTTGGGAAGATCCCCTGGAGTAGGAAATAGAAACTTACTCCAGTATTCTTGCATGGAAAATTCCATGGACAGAAGAGCCTGGTAACATACAGTACATGGGGTCAAAAAGAGTCAGATACAACTTATTACACCTGCATATATACAATCAATACTATATATTTATCAATGTTTTTTCTTAATAGGGTCATATGTGACTTTTTTTTAAAAAACAAGGAGTGTGGAAATTCTTTCTTCTAGAAAAATAGTGGGAAATGTCGAGATTATGCAGAAGGATAAGATGACAATTTCAGAATTTGAAAACTAATATTATGGTCTGGGCACAATTACAATTTCAGAGCTGAGAGGAATTTCTGAGGTCATCTTGCCCAAATCCTTTATTTTACAGAGAGGTAAAGAGATTTTCCTAGGGCCACAGTGAGATAAATGGCAGAATACAGATTAAATCCCAGGTGCTCTGACTCTAAACCCACTGTCTTTTTCAGAATACCACAGACCCCACAAACAGTGAGAATAGAAACTGCATATTTCTGGCTCCAAGTTAGCAATAGGAATAACATAAGTTCATCGCTTTGTGTAATGTAAGTGAAGATGAAAACCTCTGCTGCCATTTGTGATGCAATAAGGCAATACCATTAGAATCAAATGAAAAACCCTTTATACAAGATCATTTGCTGGCTAACTAGTAGAATACACAAGGATATGGTTTTAGGGCACAGTTCGTCTCAGTTTGTCGGGAGATACAACTGTGTTTCACTTGGCCTTGAGGATGGTCCATCAGAAAGTCTGGCCTGAATTAAGTCTTTGGACACAGACCAAAGTCAACAAATCTCAGAGTATGTATGAGCTGTGTATGTGTGTATGTGTGTTGGTATGTGTTGGGGGAGCTAGAGGGGCATTTGCTTTAGTTAGAAGAAACAAACCTGAGGGTGAAAGTGATTGTGTTTTATTCTGTGAAAGTTGCTCAGTCGTGTCCAACTCTTTGGGACCCCATGGACTATACAGTCCATGGAATTCTCTAGGCCAGAATACTGGAGTGGGTAGCCTTTCCCTTCTCCAGGGGGTCTTCCCAACCCAGGGATCGAACCCAGGTCTCCCGCATTGAGGGTGGATTCTTTAACAGCTGAGCCACTTACTTCAGAGGATAAAGCAGTGTCTGAAATGTGTTGGAGCCTTGGTTTTGTTGCTTAAAGTTCATGAGTGACTTCTGGAATGTTACTCACCTTCTGTGATTTGTTAACGGAGGGAAACAAAAGTAGGAATACTTATCTCCTAGAGTCGTCAGCTCTACATGAGAAAAGGCATGCAAAGTCCCGAGCACAGGGTCAGGCATCAATAAACAATAGATATTGCAGTTACTTGCTATTGTGTGCATATTTCAGAATTGCAGATTAAACAGACTTGGCTGAGGTTTGCACCCAAAAAAGTACTTTAACAAACAGAAGTTGAAACGGAAACTAATGTATAAAATTTGTCTTCAACACATCATGACTGTTTAGATTCTTTTCTTTCTCTTCTCTTGGGCTGCATGTCATTAAAAAAAAAATTTGATACTGTTGGTTATGTAAACTTCTCTTTGATTAAATACTGGATTTTAGATTATATTTACACAGCTTTTTAAAACTTACATTTTGAGGACACTATGAAGAAGTTTATTTTGGCTGGTTGGAATACCTTTTAAATCTCTATTACACCTTTCTATAACAAATCTTATTTTAAAAGATGTTCTCAAAGATAGTGTTCTTCTATGGGATTCTGAGAGGCTCAATGCATAGGAAAGTGGTTGGGAAAATTCACTGAAAAATTTGTGTTCTATTAGGAGATCCAAATTTACTTATGAATTCTTGTTACTGAGGATAAAAGGAATTGAGGGTTTTGTTATGGATAGTAGATACTATACTTACTGGCTGATGGTCAGAGAAACACAGCAAAATGAACTATAATAATCTATTTTTGTTTATATTTGGGGGCTGCTAAATATATTTTGTTTATATTTGGGGTTGCTAAAAAAATCAGTATGCAAGGAGGTCAAAATTCAGGTAATAATAATAGCTAATATTTATGTAAAACATGGTGTGTGCTAAGGACTTGTGAATGAAAATATTGCCTGCCATTTCAGTAAACAAAGAATGTTGCAGCCATCAGATCATCACATTACAACCACCCTGACAGTAAGCCTTAATGGAACTTAGGATGGAGGCAAGATGCCCTCCATCTACCAGTCAGCTGCTGCTGCAGCCCCAGTCCTGAAGCACCTGAGGAGGCTTGGGATGAGAAAGCACAAGATACTGGCCCCATAGCGCTGAGGTGCAGATCAAAGGAATGATATCAGTGAGCCTGGACTCTTGCATCGTCCTATGCATAGAAAAGTGCTAAATTCCTTAACTTGAGATCCCTGGATTTCTTTAAGTGACAGTAATTTTTTTATGTTCTGTCTATCTGATCTTTATTGCAAAAACTTCTATATATCCTGGTTTCCCCCTTGCCTCTTCAGAGCAGTCTCTCAGAGCTATCTGAGATGCTGTGTCCCAGGCTTAAGTCCTCAGTTTTGTCTACTGAATGGAACACAGTTCCCAACTTTGAGGTTGTGCATTTTTTTCCAGTTGACAGACTGAACTGTTTGTATGAATTATATCATTTAATACAAGGGCAATTGTTATCATCTCCATTTTATAAATTAAGAAGTTAAAATCTTAAATTCAAGCAATTTATCTTGGGTCACTGGCAAGAATACTGGAGCGGGTTGACATTCCCTCCTCCAGGGGTCTTCCTAATCCAGGAATTGAACCCATGACTCCTGCATCTCCTGCATTGCAGATGGATTCTCTACTGCTGAGCTATTGGGGAAGCCTTAGGTCACTTGCTAAGAATCAAAACTAAAAACTGAAACCAGGCAGTCTTAGTTCATAGTCATGCCCATAATCTCTACACTCTATGCCTCCTATTAATGTAAAAAAAAAAAAAAAGAGAGAGAGAGAAATTCATCTCAATTAAGGATAAATCAGATGTATTGCTAGATAAAACAATATAAGGGATGAGTTTTTCTCTTCTCAGTATTTTTAATACTTGTCTTTCATACTCAAGCAGTTTCCATTTCTTTTTCTTTTTTTTTTTAAGCATAGAAATTTATTTCTCACAGTTTTGAAGGCTGAGAAATCCAAAAACAAAGGGCCAGCTTAGTGGTTTGAGAAGAGTGCTCTTTCTGGTGTGCAGACAGCCATCTTCAAGTTATCTCTTCACATGGTGGTAAGGAGTGTTGGTGTAAGGGTGGCAAGAGTGTCTTATTTAGGGATATAGAAAATAATTGATAGCTAGAAATGTTAAAATATTGTGGAACCATCTTTCGAACATTGTTGGGTAAAAGTTCTGGAGACTCCTCTAAGATGAAATGTGCCCAGATTATAATAAAGAACTAAACCAATAACAGAATTAAAATTTTTTCACCTTAAAAAAGTAAATTAATGAGAAATGAAAAACTTGCTAAGTTAATATCCGAATTTAGATTCTTAAATATCTGTTTTGTCTAGTAATGTATTGCTAGGCAGCAGCTACACAAAGGTAGCAATTAATGTGACAGCAGTTGAGGTTAAGACCAGATTAGGGGGAATTATTTACTCTCACTGCTATAATTGGAAGTATATAGGAGACACCCAGAAACTACTGAAAGGAAAGTATGGATAACACATACTACTTTTATATTCATCTTGAAATGTACAATTTCCATTTCTTACTATTGCAACTGTAGTTAGACACTACACTCTTCAACTGGTAGATTTTCCACTGCTCTACTGAATACAATTTTTTTCAGATAATCTCACTGCTCCTTTCTTTAACATAATATTTTATCCAGAGTGTTTGACACAGATTAATACTCCTGTTATTAAATAAGATCAAAATATTGTCACTTTAAAATGCTAACCATTACTAAATTAATTTTGTTTGCATTTTTAATGGTTGAGCTTACCAGCATTCATTTTGAGTATTCCTTGATATTTCTGCCTAATTCCTATATTTCTTTTATATAAAATTAATGCTTTAAAAGTGAAATACATCTTTTTTCATAGTATCTATTATGCCTTACTGTTCTTTGTTAGCATTTGTTACCTAGCCTTTCAGAAAATCACAATAAATCCATAGGAACTGAGAAGTCTGCACTTCAGCAAGCTCTCTTTCACTTCCCAGAAAGCTTTCTATATATAGTGCCTCTAAAATGGCTTTTCCAAATTGTTAACATACCTAAGTGATTTCCAAGATTAGCCCAAGCTTCTTTTACACTTGATAACACAATAGAGTAACTTTATTTCCTAACAGACCTAAAATGGCTTTTTGTGGTGTTTAGAATTCTGCTGGATTAGTCTAATTTATTTTGTATATCTTTTCATTAATTCAAGTGATAAAATTGAAATTTTTCAATCTAAAAAAAGCACAAAAACTCACTAATATGCTCTTTGGAGAAAATGAAGAATGCTAAAAATTGAGTTTCAGTAAAGTTCAGTCAGTCAGCTATGTTCAAATCTTTGTGACCCCATGAACTACAGCATGCCAGGCTTCCCTATCCATCACCAACTCCTGGAGCATACTCAAACTCATGTCCATCGAGTCAGTGATGCCATCCAACCATCTCATCTGTCATCCCCTTCTCCTCCTGCCTTCAATCTTTCCCCAAATCAGGGTGTTTTCCAATGAGTCAGTTCTTCACATCAAGTGCCCAAAGTATTGGAGTTTCAGCTTCAGCATCAGTCCTTCTTCCAATGAATATTCAGGACTGATTTCCTTTAGGATGGATTTGTTGGATCTCCTTGCAGTCCAAGGGACTCTCAAGAGACTTTTCCAACACCACGGTTCAAAAGCATCAATTCTTTGGCGCTCAGCTTCCTTTATAGTCCAACTCTCACATCCATACATGGCTATGGGAAAAACCACCGCTTTGACTAGACGGACCTTTGTCAGCAAAGTAATGTCTCTACTTTTCAATATGTTGTCTAAGTTGGTAAAAGTAATGCTTAAAATTTTCCAAGCCAGGCTACAACAGGATGTGAACCTTGAACTTCCAGATGTTCAAGCTGGATTTAGAAAAGGCAGAGGAACCAGAGATCAAATTGCAAACATCTATTGGCTTATTGAAAAAACAAGAGAGTTCCAGAAAAATATATACTTCTGCTTTATTGACTATGCCAAAGCCTTTGACTGTGTGGATCTCAACAAACTGTGGAAAATTCTGAAAGTGATGGGAATACCAGATCACCTGACCTGCCTCCTGAGAAATATGTATGCAGGTCGTGAAGCAACAGTTAGAACTGCACATGGAACAATAGATTGGTTCCATATCGGGAGAGGAGTACGTCAAGGCTGTATATTGTCACCCTGCTTATTTAACTTAATGCACAGTACATCATGCAAAACGCTGGGCTAGATGAAGCACAAGCTGGAATCAAGACTGCTGGGAGAAACAAATTGAGTTTACAATCACATAAATTAGGAAATAGTATTCATAGGAAAAAGAATCACTCATTTTATGAACAGATTTTTGCTTTGTTTTTCAGTGTTTCTTTTAAAGCCAAAGATTCTCTGTGAACTCAAAATAAAAATGTCTTCAGTTCAGTTCAGTTCAGTCACTCAGTTGCGTCCAGCTCTTTGCGATCCAATGGACTGCAGCACACCAGGCCTCCCTGTCCATCACCAACTCCTGGAGTTTACTCAGACTGATGTCCATTGAGTCAGTGATGCCATCCAACCATCTCATACTCTGTTGTCCCCTTCTCCTTCCTCCTTCAATCTTTCCCAGCATCAGGGTCTTTTCAAATGAGTCAGCTCTTCCCATCAGGTGGCCAAAGGATTGAAGTTTCAGCTTCAACATAGCTCCTTCCAATGAATATTCAGGACTGATTTCCTTTAGGATGGACTGGTTGGATCTCCTTGCAGTCCAAGGGACTCTCAGGAGTTTTTTCCAACACCACAGTTCAAAATCATCAATTCTTTGGCACTCAGCTTTCTTTATAGTCCAACTCTCACATCCATACATGACTACTAGAAAAACCATAGCCTTAACTAGATGGGCCTTTGTTGGCAAAGTAATGTCTCTGCTTTCTAATATGCTGCCTACGTTGGGCATAACTTTTCTTCCAATGTGTAAGTGTCTTTTTAATTTCATGGCTGCCGTCACCATCTGCAGTGATTTTGGAGCCCCCAAAAATAAAGTCTGCCACAGTTTCCATTATTTCTCCATCTATTTGCCATGAAGTGATGGGACTGGATGCCATGATCTTTGTTTTCTGAATGTTGAGCTTTAAGCCAAATTTTTCACTCTCCTCTTTCACTTTCATCAAGAGGCTCTTTAGTTCTTCACTTTCTGTCATAAGGGTGGTGTCATCTGCATATCTGAGTTTATTGATATTTCTCCCAGCAATCTTGATTCCAGCTTGTGCTTAATTCTGCCTGGCGTTTCTCATGATGTCTTATACTTTAAAAATTCTTTTCAAATATAATCATTTAGGCAACAGTAACATTTTCTAATTTTTGGAATAATTATTTTTACAATATGTAATTTTAGGTATATTAAAAAGAGATATATCCTCTCTTCTTTATGTTAAAGAAAGCAATAGTGAGATTATCTGAAAATGTTCTCAATTTTTCCTCTTTTCTAGAATTCTAAACTCTAAAATACAAAATTAAATGCTTTTAAAAAAACTTTTAATTTTTTTCCTGAATTTGACATAGTTTAATGTTCTTAAGGTCTTCCCTGGTGGCTCAATGGTAAAGAATCTGCCTGCAATGCAGGAAATCCAGGTTGATCCCTGGGTTGGGAAGATCTTCTGGAGAAAGGAATGGCTTCCCACTCCAGTATTCTTGCCTGGAGAATTCCATGGACAGAGGATCCTGGAGGGCTAACATGGGGGTGCAAGAGTCGGACACGACTGAGCAACCAACACTTTGACTAACACTTTTCACTGTGAGTAGTCTTAAACAGTTGGAAACTTTTATGGGTTTTACTCTTCTTTTTTCAAATATTTATTTGTTTGGCTGTATCAGGTCTTACTTGGGGCATACAGCATCTTCAGTCTTCACTGTGGCATGTGGGATTTGTAGTTGCAGCATGAGAACTCTTAGTTGAGACTTGTGGGATCTAGATCTCTGACCAGGAATCAAACCCAGGCCTCCTGCATTGGGAGTACAGAGTCCTAGCCCCTGACCCTCCAGGGAAGTCCCAAGGTTTTATTCTTCTTAAAGCAAAGATACCAATCATATTGACAAAGATGAGGGAAAAGTTGCAAGATGCCAATCTGGACTATAACTAATAATTATATACATGACAATACAAATTACTAATTTTATGTTAACAGTAGTTGAACTATTAGAGATAGTAGTATGTAGAATTTTGTGGAATAATGTTAATTTTAATAACCATGAGATCGTAATCTGCTGAAAATTATGTTATGCTCTTGCTGCTGCTGCTGCTAAGTCGCTACAGTCGTGTCCGACTCTGTGCGACCCCATAGACGGCAGCCCACCAGGCTCCCCTGTCCCTGGGATTTTCCAGGCAAGAACACTGGAGTGGGTTGCCATTTCCTTCTCCAATGCATGAAAGTGAAAAGTGAAAGTGAAGTTGCTCAGTCATGTCAGACTCTTAGCGACCCCATGGACTGCAGCCTACCAGGTTCCTCCGTCCATGGGATTTTCCAGGCAAGAGTACTGGAGTGGGGTGCCATTGCATGCTCTTAGATCCATTTAAATAAAATATGGGGCACAGAAGAGTGAGTGATGACAAATACCAATATGAAATTAAAATAGATGTGAAAGTGATCAGATCTAACCAAGAGACTGAAGTCCAAGAAGTCTGATGAATGGTTAAAAGCACTGCACAGTTCACTGCCTCAGATACTGCTGAAAATATTAAAATACTAGTGGATGAAATACTCTGTACAGGGGATAGAATTAAAGGACAGCAGCTAAACAGAGTCTTAGCTGGCTTCCTGGATGTGCTAGAGTGAAGGGATGAAGTTTATGAATTTTTGTGTAAGACCATCTACTAACTAAATATCTTTGGATGAGTTAACCAATATAAATTTTAATTTCAGTTTCCTCATTGTAAAAATAAGACTGGAAAACAGTACTGTCCCTCTAAAAATTTTGTGAGGATGACTTAAATTAGACAATCCATGATTACCTAGAACAGTATGTTCAGTGTTTGCTAGTCTTGATGGTAAAATTTGCTCCCTTGCCGCATGGCAGGATCACCGAGAATAAGGATTTTCTTATTTGTGCTTTGGACACAATATATGTTTCTTGAACTACTAAATTGAACCCGGAGCTTAATTTTTTCCTGTGTAAAAGGGTGCAAACTGTGGTGTTGGGAGAAGACTCTTGAGAGTCCCTTGGACTACAAAGAGATCAAACAAGTCAATTCTAAAGGAAATCAATCCTGAATTGAAAGGACTGATGCTGAAACTGAAGCTCCAATACTTTGGCCACCTGATGTGAACAGCTGACTCATTAGAAAAGACTCTGAAGCTGGGAAAGATTGAAGATAGATGAAGAAGGGGATGACAGAGGATGAGAGAGATGATTTTATGGCATCACCTATTCAATGGATATGAGTTTGAGCAAACTTTGGGAGATGGTGAAGGACAGGGGAGCCTGGTGTGCTGCAGTCCATGGGGTTGTTGCAAAGAGTTGGACACAACTGAGCAAATAAACAACAACAAATGGGTGTTGGTCTAGGAATTATTTAAGTTTATCTATTTCTTCACAGAACAGTTTACTACCATTTCCACAATTGTATATTTTAAAATAATGCAAATCTTTATGAAATCAAATAACACTTTTAAATCATATATTAAAAATATGATTTACATTCTCATTTGGCATTTTATCAGATATTCTACTTTCTGTTCTTTGTGGTTAAAACAGCTATTTAAAATTCAGCATTGATGGACTTCCCTGGTGGTCCAGTGGTTAACGGTTCACACTACACACTTTCACTGCAAGGGGCATAGGTTTGATCCCTGGTCAAGGAAGTTCCACAGGCCTCCCAGTGTGGCCAAGAAAAAAAAAAATAGCATATCATGAAAAATAAGAAACATGAACCCGTTTTTAAAAATTAGCATTGTTCCTTGATTACATCTTTTGTACTTATTTTATCCAGTTACTTATTTTAATTTATATTAAACTGGCTGGTAGTAACTTAATATTCTCCTCCATGTAAAGTTTCATATTTTGCACAGAGGTAAACCATTTTTCCTTTGTATTTTTATTTGGACCTTGAAAATTTGTAGCTGCCATTAACAATTTCCTCTTTTATGTACAGTTTGGCAATCAATGAATTTGTTATCTTGAAACCTTACATGAGAGAAGCATGATTTTCTGACGTTCTACTCAAGCCCCCTTCAAATACGCTACATTTAAGTGCAATGAACAATGAGAGCTAAGATACTGCAGGTGCATTTTTGTACATTTTTACCTTTCTTTGGTCTTTATAAACTTGTTTAGAAAAGTTGTTTGGGCTCTGGTACACACAGCCAGATCACAATATTTATAGAAAAGTCTCTACTGCTGCTGCTAAGTCGCTTCAGTCGTGTCCGACTCTGTGCGACCTCATAGACGGCGGCCCACCAGGCCCCCGGTCCCTGGGATTCTCCAGGCAAGAACACTGGAGTGGGTTGCCATTTCCTTCTCCAAAGCATGAAAGGGAAAAGTGAAAGTGAAGTCGCTCAGTCGTGTCCGACTCTTCGCGACCCCATGGTCTGAAGCCTACCAGGTTCCTCCGTCCATGGGATTTTCCAGGCAAGAGTACTGGAGTGGGGTGCCATTGCCCTCTCCAAGAAAAGTCTCCAAAAAGCACAAATTAAATGTTTTAAGATACATTTATTTTTTATTCGCCAAACATTTAATAATGACTTATTACATACGTATTATATACTAGCACTAGAAATAGCAATCCACTCCAGTGTTCTTGCCTGGGGAATCCCAGGGACGGGGGAGCCTGGTGGGCTGCCATCTATGGGGTCGCACAGAGTCAGACACGACTGAAGCGACTTAGCAGCAGCAGCAGCAGAGATGAGTAAGACAAAAAGCGGTATGAAAACTTGTACAATTCTCATGGAAGTTATTTTCTACTATACTTTTTTGTAAAATCCATAACCACTCCATGTTCAGAAGCTTTAAAAAAACGGTAAATGTCAGATTAATGGATTAATAGATACTTACCCATGGTTTGGTGAGAAAGGATAAAATTTTAAAACTGACTCTGCAGTTTTCCAATAGAATTTCAGTGCTTGCATTGTATCTTGATTGTTTACCCATTTGTTTTAATTACCAGACTGCACAGTTGCAAACGGCAATGATCATGCCTCGCTTAGTGTCTGGCACATAATAGGAGTTCAGTCCAATTTGCACAATAAATGAATGAGTGGAACTGAAAAGCGTTTCGCACTTGCACCATCAGGGACAAATTTGCATGATCTGTGACCCTAGATTATGTCTGTGATCAAAGCACTATGATTGGATTTACATGTCTCCAAAAGAACAGCAAATACAGTAAATAGTAATCGAGGGTTCATTAATTTGTAGTTCAAGATAATTCTGTCTTCGCCTACCTGAAATCCTCTTTAGGATTAATAAAGAACATATTAAACAAATTATAATGGACTTTACAGCATTGATTGTCGTTAAGGGGCAGAAGGCTAGAACAACGATGCTAAACGTTTTAAAGAAATGTACAATAACGGATTGGATGCAGATGTATTATCTTAATAAGAAAGGTTCGTGCTTTTAGTTAAATTCAGATATACAGATATCCACGTAGACATGCTCGCTATTTTATACCATAAATATATGCTGAGATTTCTACCCAATAGCGATCAAGCACTGCGTGTAACACCAAAGAAACCTGCCGAGAATCTGTCCTCAGGATGCTTGGAATCGAACTGGGATTGGAAATGATGGAAGCATTTTTTGTAAGATGTCAGGCTCCTACCCCCGACCCCTCCCCCAATAGACAATACATATGACGCGAAAGGTGAACAGAGAGCAACATCATTCTGTAATGACCACAATTTCTTGGAAGAAACACAAGTTTAATTTCGTTTCTGGGAAAAGAAAAGTCGTTTTCGATTTCATTCTGTCCAAGTCGCTCCCCTTCCCCCGCTGGAATCACCGTATCTCCTTCCAGAAGTCTCCCCGAGGGCTTGTTCTCCTCCGAGGCCTCGATTTCCCCTTCCGGCTCAAAGCTGAGGGGGCGCAGTCCTCGGGGAGGCGCGCGGCCTCGCCTTAGCTTTTGCCTGCGCGGCGCGGACCCTCGCAGGGGCCGCCGGGCCGACCCGCTCCCACCCAGGCGGCGGGAAGCGCGCTCCCGACCCGGACCGACCCCGCGCCCCGCGGCCCCGGCGGCAGGCCGAGCGCGCCGCGGGGCCTTGTGGGGCGCGCGGCCCGGTCCTCCCCGCGCGCTGCCCGAGCGCGGACGGAAGCCGGCGCCCGGCGACCTTCCCTGGGCGGTCGGCCTTGGGCCGCCGGCGACGTCGCAGAGTTCCAGTCCCCGCGACCCCGTCCCCGCCTGCACCGGCTTCCCGCGGGTGGAGCCCTCCGTGCTCTGCGGGGTCCCCGAAGGTAGGTGGGGAGGCGCCGTGCACCGGGTCCCCTGTCTCCGCCTCCTCGCGTGCCTGGCGCGTGGCCTCGTTCGGAGACTCGTATCCGCGCCATGGGCCGCCCCACGCGGAGCTCTGCACGTGTCTCTCTACTCCATGCAGTGGATCGCGGCGGCGCTGGAGCTTTTGGAGTTAGACTCCGACCTGTGCCTCCAAATGTGTGGGCGTCCCGGGTGTGTTCTAACCTCCAGGTGTGTTCAAGCCTGGCTTGACGGCCTCCCCCGCCAACCGCCCCTCCCCAAAACAAAAGAAAAAAATGGTTCCCTCCTGGGGGGAGGAAATGCCTTTGTTTGGAGGCCATTGCTGAGGTTGGTAAATCACTGCCTTGTGCACATTTTTTAATTTATTTTTTAAAAAATATTTATTTGGCTGCCTGGTTCTTAGTTGCAGCACGTGGAATCTTCCTTGAGGCCTGGGGATCTTGGGGTTTGTAGGAACTAGTTCCCTGACCAGGGGTGGATATCCACCCCCCTCTGTTGAAGTGTGGAGTCTTAGCCACCCCAGGGACCACCAGGGAAGTCCCCAACACATCTTTTATTGAGCCCCCATTATTTTGAAGGAACCACAGTCCATCCTAAAGGAGATCACTCCTGGGTATTCATTGGAAGGGCTGATGTTGAAGCTGAAACTCTAATACTTTGGCCACCTGATGGGAAGAGCTGACTCATTTGAAAAGACCTTGATGCTGGGGAAGATTGAGGGCAGGAGGCGAAGGGGACAACAGAGGATGAGATGGTTGGATGGCATCACTGACTCAATGGACATGGGTTTGGGTGGACTCCGGGAGTTGGTGATGGACAGGGAGGCCTGGCGCGCTGCAATTCATGGGGTCGCAAAAAGTTGAACACGACTGAGTGACTGAACTGAACTGAACTGATGTAAGGTGCTGTAGATGTCAGAGATGGCACACACATGGTCTCCTCCTTGAAAGACCTCCCAGGCCTAGGATAGAGATAGATGTAGAGTTAGGTAGGAAACATTCAGGGGCAGGGTGGGATTGCATTAGGAGATTCAAATAAAATGCTGCGGGGCAGATGGCTCCCTGGAGGAGGTGGTACCCTGACAGTGGCCGTAGGTACCAGATATTTAGGAAATAGGGGTAGAAGTGGGGAATACATTGCAAATGAAAAGGATGATAAGAGTAAAGGCAGGAAGGCAAGCATATGTGGAGGAGACAGTGTTTTAGTGTAAGTTGAATGTCTAATAAAAGTGGCAGCCAGTAAGATGGGACCAGTGGTTTGTACTGAATCATGAAAGGCTTTGTATAGCTTCATAGGCTGGAAGTTCAGAAACACATTTTGGACTTGTGGTCATCAGGAGCCATAGATTATAAAGACATGTACTGTTATTTAATATTCATAAAATGCTCATAATGTAGAAAAACTCATAACCTGGACCGTGTTCCTGAGCAGGGCATATTTTTCAAGAGCAATATTTGTCTCTAATTACATACACATTGATCACTTTCTTGGGATTGTTTGCAACTGCCTTTTTTCTACTTAAAATCAAGAGATTTACAGTGTTTCATGTGGCTATAGTGAGACTCAGTCACTTGGCAGAAAATTGTGTTAGCAACTATCCTACTTGTTCATATTGGGGAAGACTTACTGCTTTAGAAGTAAGTCTTTAGATCAAGTGCAATAAAGAGCCTGTATAATTTGGAACATGCGTAATCTGGATGACTTTCAGAGCAGGAATATGGACCCCAAATGACAAAATTAAGAGAGAAACCGGCAATGATGGTCAGGAACACAAATTGATGACTCTGAATAAGATTTTTGCTCTTTTTTCATGAGTAATGGTGGGAAAACCAGTATTTGGAACCAGCCTTCCAAAACCAGTATTTTGGAGGCCTTGTCAAGATTTAGAAAACATTACCTTGAATATGTTTTAACATATATAAAGATGTCAGGAGTCCACTGGATATTGTGGTGAAGATCAGACAGAATAGCTCTTTCATGGGGCCTATATTTGTCATATGTAGGTTAAACTCTGCAATACAAAGGCACTTGAAGGTGAGGGCCAGAGTCACAATGTAATAGAACCAGTGAAGTTACTTTGGAGCATTATTGAGGTGAACCTATGACTTCCCTGTGCAGAATGGATTGGAGGGAGCCGAGAAGTCTGGCAGAAGACTGATGCAACCATAAAGACAAGAGGTGTTAATGGTTTGAGGAAGAAGATCAGTTTTTAGATATATTCGATTATAGAATTGACAGGGTATGGTATAGAAGAAGAATCAGGGGAATAGTGGCACTAAAGTCAGAGAGCAGAGCATTTTAAGAATAGAGGCATGGTTTTTAGAGTGAGGTCTGCAGAGTAATGGCAAGAGAATTTGCAAGTAGGCATCAGGTTTGTCTTTTTCAGCCTTTGTAAGAACAGCTAGGTGAGGTGGAGGTGATGGGATACTGTTTTGTTTTTTTCTTTTTTGCAGCTGGGAGCAACTTGTTTATGATTATATATCAAAAGAAGTTAGGACAGAAGAAGAGAGTGAAAGAGCAGAGAGGAGGTAGTTTGGTGGTGAGGATACCAGGAGCTGGTATGCAGTTTGTGCATTTTCCTAGAGCCTAGCTCAGGACAGGAAGACATGGGCCATTAGTTTTGAGGAGCATATCATAGAATGACCAAGGTATTCTTACAAGCTATCGGAGTGCCTAGGATCCAGCTTGCTTACCTATCTATTCATTCATCAGGTCAGCCAGCTAATATATATATATATATATATATATATATATATATATATATATATTTTAGTGCTTATTGTAGGTTCGCTGTAGCAATTTCTGCCCTGCACAGGCAGGTCAGGAGCTCAGTGGAACTCACTGAGGATCATTGCCATCAAAGGACCAAGGAAGTAAGGGATGACCCACCTGCAAGTGTGATACAGGAGTATGGTGTGTTAAGAGCTATGTATTGAGGGAAACGACTTGATCTAAAGATATCAAGGAAGGTGTTTTCAATGATAGAATGTCTAAGCTGGTACTTAACAGAAACCTCTCTTATTACCAGATCAGCCAGGCCTTCTCCATGCTGCCTCCTGTTATCATCTCATTCTTGGTTCTGAGTTCACTGGTGGACTCAAGTCTCCTTTCTCTCGACACTTGAAATGTGCATTGTGGTTAGTGGATGGGAAAACTTTCAGGAAACAAGGCTTGGCAAAGATCGTTCTCAAGCCAGCTATTGCTTCGTTATAGTGACTAAATATGAACTAAATGGCCGATTAATTTTATTCATGCTACATTGATTCCCATTTAGGGGATGAAAAGGGTTTGGGGAGTGGCAAATCAATGGTCAGCCACAGCCACCACTGAGCCTCTTAACATCCTTCAGAGGAACCACAACCGGCACAGATCCTGTCACTTCATATTAGGAAATCTTGGTAACAGCCAATGAAAGCTAGTTTTTTTTTTTTTTTTTAAACATTTAAAATTTTAATGCTCTGTGGGTCAAGTGATTGGGGAATAAGGATCCACTCCTGTTTCTCTCTGCAGGGAAGTGAAGGTACTATTGCTGCTATGATTTTGCATTTATATAGTACTTGAGTGTTGGCTAAGTGCTTTTACAATCAATTTTATTGTTCAGTTTAAAAGATAGCCTAAAATCACCCCTGTCAAAACTTGTTTGGTGTGATTCAGTGAAAAGGATCGTTGGAAAAATGGGCCTTCCATGATATGGAAGAACTCTGATCGATCCAAAGACTAGATACAATATAAGAGAATGTGAACATCCTCTGAACAGAGTTAGCTGTTAATAGAAGGCATTAGCCATGTGACATTTTTTTATCTGCCTTTATAATGAAAGAAGAAAAAAATACAGAAACAAAACTTACGACAGTAGAAATGCAACTTGGCAGAAAGCCAACTTCCCTCATGACTTGGTTTGTAGCTAGGACACCCAGAGATGTTTGATGAGTGACAGTATGTTTCCTTTAATATATTTATTATTAAAGCATTAGGTTTTATTTAGAGCAAGTGTTGGCAAACTTCTGTACAGGACCAGTTAGTAATATATCAGGCTTTGCAGTCCTCCTGTAGCAACTCTGAGGCTGTAGCACTAAAGCAGCGATAGACCACACATAGGCTAATGGACATGGGTATTTCAATAAAAGATGGCTGATGGAAGCAAGGTCACACAGATTTGGCTTGTGGGTCATAGTTTGCAGTTCTCATCCATAGCACTTCTGAGGTTCCTTTACTGAACAGAGGGTGTTGTAGATTGGAATGATTGACAGTCAGCTGATGGACTTCTCTTGTTGGCAGTTGAGTCCCCAGGTCCAGCACAGCACCTGTCCAGTAGGAGATCATTAAATGTATCTGGTGAATGAAGGGTCGCCTAACTAACATAGGCTAGATGGTTCTATATTCAGATTTTCAGGTCCTGTGCTGTGCTGTTCTGATTGACTTTTTGCGACCCTGTGGACTGTAGCCCTCCAGGCTCCTCTGTCCATGGGGATTCTCCAGGCAAGAATACTGGAGTGGGTTGGCCATGCTTTCCTCCAGGGGAACTTCCTGACCCAGGGCTCAAAACCTCTTCTGTTACCCCTCCTGGCAGGCGGGTTCTTTACCACTAATGCCACCTGGGAAGCTCTTGTCTTCTATGGCACTTCTGTTTTGGGTAGAGCTATTACCTTGCAGCTGACTGCTTAGTTCAGAAAACAAATCCCGGAGAATGCCTGGAGAATCAGAAGGAAACAGCACTATATACACAAGGATGGTAAAAAAAAACTTGGGTCTGTGACTCTCATTTTCACTGTGTCCACTGAAAAGGCATGTTGCTCTATTTGGAAAGGATGTAGAGAGAAGGCAGTCCAGCCTCTTCCCTCATCTAGGACTTTCCCATTTGCCCTGTTTTCCATGGCTTTGCTGGCATTTGTGCTGGAAGTCTTCGTTTGGCCTCCCAGATCTCTCTGCCCCACCACCCTGCAGGTCCCACACCAGCCCCTGCTCCGCCTGCAGTCATGAGGACGATGCTGGAGGATGGAAGGTCACAGCTCCTGCCGGGTGGGCCTGTGCTCCGCGGGTCTCTCTCCCAGTCCTGGTAACTGCCCCCTCCTCTCCTCCCTTTAGATCCAAGGGAAGTGGAGGATGCCCTTGGCCTCTGCTGTTGTTTCTGGTCCCCTGCACATTGTGTTTCCCCCTTAGGCTGCCCACACCTTTGGAAGTAGCTCTTTATTAAGCGCTCCTTCACATTACCCAGATTGAGGTACCAAAAGCTTTCTGCCTGGACCCTCATGGGTACCGTGTCCTCAACACTTTTTCAAAGGCATCTATTGTATATCACTGTCACTGAATGACTTTTAAGTCTCCCGATGTCAGTGGCTGTGGTTTCTGTTTCTTACAATCACAAGATCTCAGGGTGAAAATGGTCCTGATCCAGTTAATTTTCAAAGTTTGGGTGCATTCTGCCCCATGCCTGTCATCTCTCTCTGTGCTTGAATACCTCCCACAACAGGGAACTCACTCCTCCTAAAGCTCTCTCTCAGTCTTTAACACATCTGACAGAATATGTATCCACAACTTCCCCTCCCATCCTTGTCCGCTTCCTTGGGGTTTCATGGAACAAGCCCAGTTTACATTTTACTCCTCTGTCCCTCAGACAGCAGGTTTCTGAGTTCCTTTACCAGCTTTATCTGTTTAAACGTGGCGTGCCTAGGACAGAATCTCTTTTCTCCGGTGTTACCTGTTGAGTGTATGAACATGATAATTTTACCTAGAAGGCTTACTCCCTCCAGAGGTTATGAGAAGGTCTGTACTTCATCATTCCTTGCTTGGAAATATAGACAATAAATCCACCTGCCCCCCGCCCCCGCCTCCACCACCACACACATTCATGCTCCCCATTTCTGCTGATAAAGTGTCACATGTCATATGAACAGGGCTTCCCTGGTGGCTCAGCTGGTAAAGAATCTGCCTGCAATGCAGGAGACCTGGGTTCCATCCCTGGGTTGGTAAGATCCCTTGGAGAAGGGAACAGCTACCCACTCCAGTATTCTGGCCTGGAGAATTCCATGGACTGTATAGTCCTTGGGGTCACAAAGAGTCAGACACAACTTTCACTTGTTGTATGAACAGCTAGCTGTCTTAGATGAAGGTTTAATATTGTCCCTGTTATTAGATTTATCTATACTTACAGATTATCCATCAAGGGAGTAAAGTAATTCATAAATTGTAGATCTTTAGAGGGCTGTGTCTGCTATCAAGTTTTCTTTTGCTTTTCCTCAAATATAAAATTTACTTTAATTATCCTCTAGTTATTTTGGTGGCACTATGTAAAATATTTTGCCTAACTTTTTGTTTAGGTTTCAAATCTGAACATCAGATATCAGAATCAAAGATTTCTTAGTATTTCTTTGTTTCTTTTTATTTTCTGGGCATTTACTCTGTATATGTCCTTCCTGTACCTCTTGTATTTTGGAAATATAACAAAATATATTGAAATGCAATATTTTGGGGCTGATAATCAAATTGACTTTAAGGAAATGTTCTGAAGTGGGTTCTTAAGTGTATAATTTATTTAAGTCAATTTTTATAATGAAAATCCAATTTATTTTCTAACAGGCCTCCAAAATATCTGTCAGCTTCTTTAATTCTTCCTTCTGATTTATTCACTGAGCTCATTCCCCATTTCGTTTTTGATTAGATTGCTTTCACCCTGGCAGAACTCTGGAAAATAAATCTTTTTGTATTTAATGTGTGCTTTGGTTTAATCTGGATGAATAGTAGAATGAAAACAACTCATTAGAAAGTAATTTTGATTGTTGGAAAGAGAGATGTGACTTTCTTAATCTCTAATAATTGCTAGGAAATGTATTTCAGAGACTGCTTGCTCACGGTCGCTTTACCCACACGTTTCTTCTACTTTCATGAATAGCTTTTTTCTCACAGGATTAAAAAAAAAAAAAAACATACTTATGATTCTTTACAAATCCCCACAAATGGGTTTAGAGTAGGAGATTATGACCCATTTCTTTTTATCTCTGGAACAATGGTAAGAGAAAGCTACTTTCTTTCTCTTCTGAACTGCTTTTATACTTTATCCAAAGTTGCTATTCATGCATTCAGTTCAATTCAGTTCAGTTGCTCAGTCATGTCCGACTCTTTGCAACCCCATGGACTGCAGCACATCAGGCCTCCTTGTTCATCACCAACTCCCAGAATTTACCCAAACGCAATGTTCATTGAGTCAGTGATGCCATCCAACCATCTCATCCTCTGTCGTCCCCTTCTCCTCTCACCTTCAATCTTTCCCAGCATCAGGGGCTTTTCCAGTGAGTCAGCTCTTTGCATCAGATAGCCAAAGTATTGGAGTTTCAGTTCAGCATCAGTCCTTCCAATGAACATTCAGGACTGATCTCCTTTAGGATGGACTGGTTGGATTTCCTTGCAGTCCAAGGGATTCTCAGGAGTCTCCTCCAGCACCACAGTTCAAAAGAATCAATCCTTAGGCGTTCAGCTTTCTTTATAGTCCAACTCTTACATCCATACATGACCACTGGAAAAACCATAGCCTTGACTAGATGGACCTTTGTTGACAAACTAATGTCTCTGCTTTTGAATATGCTGTCTAGGTTGGTCATAACTTTCCTTCCAAGGAGTAAGCGTCTTTTAATTTCATGGCTGCAGTCACCATCTGCAGTGATGTTGGAGCACAAACAAATAAAGTCTGGCAATGTTTCCACTGTTACCCCATCTATTTGCCATGAAGTAATGGGATGGGCTCAATAAAGGACAGAAATGGTATGGACCCAACAGAAGCAGAAGATATTAAGAAGAGATGGCAAGAATACACAGAAGAACTATACAAAAAAGATCTTCATGACCCAGATAATCACAATGATGTGAGCACTGACCTAGAGCCAGACATCCTGGAATGTGAAGTCAAGTGGGCCTTAGAAAGCATCACTACGAACAAAGCTAGTGGAGGTGATGGAATTCCAGTTGAGCTATTTCAAATCCTGAAAGATGATGCTGTGAAAGTGTTGCACTAAATATGCCAGCAAATTTGGAAAACTCAGAAGTGGCCACAGGACTGGAAAAGGTCAGTTTTCATTCCAATCCCAAAGAAAGGCAATGCCAAAGAATGCTCAAACTACTGCACAATTGCACTCATCTCACATGCTAGAAAGTAATGCTCAAAATTCTCTAGGCCAGGCTTCGGCAATATGTGAACCGTGAACTTCCTGATGTTCAAGCTGGTTTTAGAAAAGGCAGAGGAACCAGAGATCAAATTGCCAACATCCACTGGATCATAGAAAAGGCAAGAGAGTTCCAGAAAAGCATCTATTTCTGCTTTATTGACTATGCCAAAGCCTTTGACTGTGTAGATCACAATAAACTGTGGAAAATTCTGAAAGAGATAGGAATACCAGACCACCTGACCTGCCTCTTGAGAAATTTGTATGCAGGTCAGGAAGCAACAGTTAGAACTAGACATGGAACAACAGACTGGTTCCAAATAGGAAAAGGAGTACGTCAAGGCTGTATATTGTCACCCTGTTTCTTCAACTTATATGCAGAGTACATCATGAGAAACGCTGGACTGGAAGAAACACAAGCTGGAATCAAGATTGTCAGGAGAAATCTCAATAACCTCAGATATGCAGATGACACCACCCTTATGACAGAAAGTGAAGAGAAACTCAAAAGCCTCTTGATGAAAGTGAAAGTGGAGAGTGAAAAAGTTGGCTTAAAGCTCAACATTCAGAAAACGAAGATCATGGCATCCCATCCCATCACTTCATGGGAAATAGATGGGGAAACAGTGGAAACAGTGTCAGACTTTATTTTTATGGGCTCCAAAACCACTGCAGATGGTGACTGCAGCCATGAAATTAAAAGACGCTCACTCCTTGGAAGGAAAATTATGACCAACCTAGATAGCATATTCAAAAGCAGAGACGTTACTTTGCCAACAAAGGTCCGTCTAGTCAAGGCTATGGTTTTTCCAGTAGTCATGTATGGATATGAGAGTTGGACTGTGAAGAAGGCTGAGTGCCGAAGAATTGATGCTTTTGAACTGTGGTGTTGGAGAAGACTCTTGAGAGTCCCTTGGACTGCAAGGAGATCCAACCAGTCCATTCTGAAGGAGATCAGCCCTGGGATTTCTTTGGAAGGAATGATGCTAAAGCTGAAACTCCAGTACTTTGGCCACCTCATGTGAAGAGTTGACTGATTGGAAAAGACTCTGATGCTGGGAGGGATTGGGGGCAGGAGGAGAAGGGGAAGACAGAGGATGAGATGGCTGGATGGCATGACTGACTCAATGGATGTGGGTCTGAGTGAACTCCGGGAGTTGGTGATGGACAGGGAGGCCTGGCGTGCTGCGATTCATGGGGTCGCAAAGAGTCGGACACGACTGAGCGACTGAACTGAACTGAAATGAACTGAATGGGACCAGATGCCATGATCTTCATTTTCTGAATGTTGAGCTTTAAGCCAGCTTTTTCACTCTCCTCTTTCACTTTCATCAAGAGGCTCTTTAATTCTTCTTCACTTTCTACCATAAGGGTCGTGTCATCTGCATATCTGAGGTTATTGATAATTCTCCTGACAATCTTGATTCCACCTTGTGCTTCCTCCAGCCCAGCGTTTCTCATTATGTACTCTGCGTATAAGTTAAATAAGCAGGGTGACAATATACAGCCTTTATGTACCCCTTTTCCTATTTGGAACCAGTCTGTTGTTCCATGTCCATTTCTAACTGTTGCTTCCTGACTAGTTGATGTTTCATTTATTTTCTTATTTATTGGCCTCCCCCAGAAAGAAAGCTTCTGAGGGAAAGTGAAAGTGAAAGTGAAGTCGCTCAGCCATGTCTGACTCTTTGCAGTCCAGTGGACTGTAGCCCATCATACTCCTCTGTTCATGGGATTTTCCAGGCAAAAGTACTGGAGTGGGTTGCCATTTTCTTCTCCAGAGGATCTTCCTGACCCAGAGATTGAACCCAGGTCTCCCGCATTGTAAGCAAGATGCTTTACTGTCTGAGCCACCAGGGCATCCTCATTTCCAGTGCCTGGCACAACTGATAAATGTGTTGTGTGTTTGTGGGCAGAATATAAGTTTCTCATGATAATCTGCCTTTTTATGCCAGTGCACAAAAGCTTACATATTTCCCAAGAAATTGCTGCTTTCTAAAAAGCTGTTTCTTTTATAAATATGGTTCCTAAAGCATCCACTCTTGTAAGATTGTCTTGTTTTCTAACTAAAAAAAAAATCATCTGTTATCAAATTATCAAAATAAACAGATTATCCATCTATTTATCTGATAATAACTAAGCACTATTTCATCTATATAATGAATAGAGTTTTTAAAATTACGTATATTACCAATAAATTCTTTTCATCAAGGTCAGTTTCCCAACACCAAAATTGTGATTTAGAATGTACTGCATGCATACAGGCAAATAACTGTAGCATCATTACATATAGCAAATAAAGCAGTGTTTTGGCTTAAAGACCCCAAAGGTACATTTCTCACTAGGTTGCTGATGTAAAAATCTTTCGTGATAAATAATGGACAAATTCCCAGTTTCCCAGCGTACTCCAAAAATATGACTACAGCGTAAGATCACCGAGAAGGGCACTGATTCAAACTACTTGGCAGTAAGCTGGCTTCTTTCATTATTAATGTGCTTACCTCCTTTTCATCACTCATTGATAACAAGTGAAACTTCAGTAAAGAATTAAGGAAACAAACTTCCGAGAATAGTTACAGTGTTCTGAATAAATATTTTATCAGTGTTATTTTGCATGTTTTCTACTTTCCAGTAATTTTAGTATGATTTTCTGATTGGGGTCCGTCACATCGCTGGCCTAATATGGGAATCATATGCAAGTATCCCCTTACTTTCCCTCTTTCCAATCAGGCAGGAAGCCCCACCGTGTTATGGACATCTTTGAGGGCATCTCGTATTCTGTGTGTACATGTTAGCACCTGGCCTGGCTCTCCTTCCAGTCCTTCTTCCCTCTTTGGTGTCAGCAATCCCTAACTCCTTCCTGCCTAGCAAAATTCTCTTCCTAAAACATTACTTGGAGTGTTGCACTCATCCACTCCGAAGACCATGCCTGTTTCCAGCCATCCACAGCAGTGAGTTCAGTCTCCTCTAATTGACCTTCAAGATCCCAACTTCCCTATTCTATATTATTTCCCTTTCATTCCCAAAATACCGTATTCTTCAGTCAGAAATCCATGCCCTCTCCCACAAAGAGGCATGCTATTATCTACTGGCTGCCCGTACTGTCCACCCCATCAAAGTTTGTCCCTCCTTTACCTGAGTCCTTCTCATCCTTCCGATCTTCCAGGCTGGCTGCAGAGTTCTGTTCCTCCTGTTCGCATGAGCCCACAAGTGTCTCTTTCCCTGAGTTCTTACTGGGTTTTTGCTGTGCAGAGAGAGGCACAGGCTTTGGAGACAGCGGGCTGGCGTTGACTCATTGACCCATACAAGCCTCAAGTGGACCAAGTGTTGCATTGTTTACTGTGTGCCTGACAGAGTACGTAGGGGTCATGTGCCTTGATTCACTTTGTCTCCTTAGTTTAGAAGTTGAGTATTCTTTGAGTTCCATTTTACAGATTAGCAAACTGAGGCACAGAGAGGTTGAGTAACCTGTCTAAGGTCACACAGGGAAGCCTGCCTCCCAAACCTGCTCTCCTGTTCCCTATGCTGTCCTTGCCTCCTGAACACGTATTTGAAATTATTTCTGATGGGAGTTTTTCAGAGTTGATTAGTATGCAGTACTGCGCATGCCTGTCTCACTAGGCCGTCTTTGGGGGTGAAAAATCCCTTATCTAGCAGTGCTTGTGGAGATAGTGGCCTGCCATTGTGTGTGTGGGGGGGGTGTGTGCACACGCGCACATGCCCGCTGCTGTGGTGAAAGCCTGAGATGAATGTCAAAGTAGACACAAGGTGACCACACGGCAATTCAGGGAGGTCCACTCCTGGCCAGGTTACATTCAGTTCCGACGGCCAGGCTTCAGAACTGTATCGCAGAAAGAACGTGCGGAGAGATGACAGTTAAAAAGTCCAGTTCCATCACTTGTTAACCAGATAGCCTTGAGAAAGCTACCTTCTTAACTTGTTTCCTTAACTTCAAAAAATGATACTAAATTCTACAACACATAATCATTTTTTCAAATTTTCTTGAAGTGTAGTTGACTTACAATGTTGTGTTAATTTCTGCTATATAGCAACGTAGTTCGGTTATGTACACATTCTTTTTTGTGTTCTTTTCCCTTTTGGTTTATCACAGGGTACTGATAAGGATTGATAAGGATATTGATAAGGATATTGACAGGAACTGTAGTTCCCTGTGCTGTACCCTGGGAGCTTGTTTGCCCAGTCACAGAATTATTAAATGAGGTCTTACACGAGGCGCTGGCTGTACAGTGAGTGCACAGTGGCTCGTGGCGGAGGTGTTCAAGAGATGTTGATGTTTCCCTTCAAGGCTTCACGCTGAGGTCGGGCTCAAGGCCTTCCTGCCGCTGATACCTTTTCCTTTGTCCATATATATCTAAGTAGGCCTTCAGTTCCGTAACTCCTCCGGGTTTAGCCTTGTTTCCGTGAGCTGTTTCACTTCTAACCTTTTCTGTAGTTATTCACGTAGGGCATGGCTTGATCTTCCCAAGCCCAGCGCTGGAAATAGTAGCCGATGAGGGCAAAGTCCACAAATACGGTGCGCTCACTCTCTTGTCTAGTAGAGGAGCAAGACCCCCAAATAGCTGTTGATCCTGCCTTGGGATCTCTGTGTTTCCCAGTGCTGTGGAAATGCAGACGAAGGAGCAGGGGGAGCAGGGGGTGGTGCCTGGGTGAGGAAGGCAGGAGGGGTGAATTCAGAAGACTTGAGACCAGGCAGCGGAAAGAGGCAGTGAAGGGCGAGTGGGGAGTTTGCAGGCAGGGCTCAGGGAAGGGTGTTGCTGTCAGGGCGGACACACCATGGGTCACGGAGGAGGCCCACCATCATGAGAGTGTGTGCTCTGTTCCTCCAGGACTAGATTGCAAACCTGAGAAGTCAAGTGTTTGGTTCTCAGCAGAAATCAGTTGTGCAAGTAGAGATCTAGCTTAAAAGAAATTTTGGGAAAAAAAAGATTTTAATTGTTTTTCCATTATTCCATCTGAGTCATCACTGAGACCTGACAGTTCAACAACTTAATACCATCTGGTGACATGAAGAGAAAGGTTCAAGGGTCGTAATTGATCATGTTCATCATGGGATTGGAGGTTTAGTGCTGAGTGTCACCGAAGAGAGATTTTGACAAATCACATGCAACCAGGAGAGGCCGCCAGAGTGAAAAGAGGCTTACTGTTCAGATGTTATGAGAAATGGGTCTGGGGGATTTTATAAAGGGAGACAGTGATTGCTTACTTCAAATCCTTGGAGGGTGATTTGGGAAAGTGAACTTTACATTATTTTTGCTTTCAGGGTGGACCTGGGATTAATAGAAGCAGACATTATAGAGTGTCTGGCAGGACTGGCTAAGAACTGATGGTTAGGGAATCACATTTTCAGTATGGTGTTATCTGTTGAGACTGGGCTGGATTCCTGATGCTGTCTTTGGTGACAGGCTGGATCATCCCTTCTGTCAGTACGCCCTTGAGAGTCCATGACATATATCCAACAGAGTTTTGGTACGAAATGTACTTATTGAAATAGATTATCTGTGCCCAGATATGCTAATTTAATGTGATCGCATGGCAGATGATACAGAAAGATGGAAGTTTTTAGAATGGGATTGTATCTTCATTTCCTCCTTTGAGGCTTTGAGCAGTTTACTCCCTGAGCCCCTGTGTGCATACTGATAGAGCAGGGTATTAATAGCAGCTATGTCACAGGGCGATTGGGAGGATCAATATAATGATGGATATGCATCCATACATATCCTGTTGTCTCAAACAAATACTGTTATTGGAAATATGTTTTCTGTCTGTAATGTATCATACCATGACTTTCTAAAAGTATTGAGCACCCTGCCGCAGAAATAAAATATTGCCTGAGTTTTTCCTAAAACACACTTTTTTTTTATCAATCATATCCATTCTTGAATGTTTTCTCAATGAATAATAAATGTTAGTTTATCCCGAATGAGAAAAGAATGATGGAAATAAATCTAAAATTGCATAACTCACTCTCTGCCGTCCAGAAACATCTCCAGATTTTAGCCTAAAGATGCCACATTCTATGGTTATTTCTCCTTTATTTTCTATTAGCACACACACATATGCATAAAATGCTTGACCCTTATAAGAAATATATGAAATCATTTTGCTTATTAAAAGGTAATTTAAAAGTAACCATGGGCTTTCTAGTTTATAATTTTGAAGTAGATGTTTAAGAGTGGGTGTGTTTGTGTATACACAGACACTCAAGAATTTGCATATAAATGCACATTAAATACAGGTGTAGATTGTTAGGCGTTCTTTTTATGCTGAAGTACTGAGTTTTTAATAATTGTTTCATTTAAGAAAATGTTGATATTTCCTTTCATAAGTTTTAAATTGGCACTTCATATGTTTAAAAGATGAACTTTTCTGCATATTTCCTGGTGATTAAAAGAGATATAATATGAAAGGATCAGGCTAAGAAGCTGGCTGTTTAAATATTTTTTAAAACTATTATGGTTAGTATCATCCTGTTGTCATTTAATATTCTATAGCAATTCAGCTTCGGATATTGAACTCTTCTCACCACTGAGTGTAAGAGTAAAAACAGAAAAACAAATGTGCACACATTATTTATATCTATTCATATTTTATACACATGCTCCCAAACACACATGTCTGTATTAGCTGAACTGACTGACCTTTGTGTGCCAGGCCCTGTGTTAAGTCCTTTAACATGGATTTTCTCCTTTAAGGCACCGTGAGGTGACTTACGTAATTTGCGTCATTTTTCAGATAAGCAAACCGAGGCTTGTAGAGTGTGCAGAGCGTGTATAAATAGTGGAGACTGGGTTCTAACCCAGCTGTCTGACCTCTGGAACTTCTGATTGCCATACTGCCCTGCCCGGGTGCTTGGGTAATCATGGAATTGGAACAGCTGTCTGTCCATCCGTACGTATAGCCTGCACATCAATGCTAAAATCTGTCTTCATCTCAGACAGTAGATGGCCGCTCAGCCTCTACCTGAATAACTCCTGTAATTGGCACTTCATAACTTCACAAGCCAGCCCATCCCGTTGTTGGCTAGCTCCTGTCACTGGATTTCATTAGTCCAGTTACTGGAGAGTTGTCTGCCTGTGATTTCGAGTTATTGGGCCCAGTTCTGCCTTCTGGGGCATGCAGAACGCCAGTGTCTCCTCTTCCTGAAGGCAGCCCTTCAAATTCTGTGCTTCCTGGAGGCTTCTCTCTTCAGTTCCTGCTGCCTTCCGAGCCCTCACCCTTACAGTCACCTTTCTGACATCCAGGTTTAACGGGTTGTTTCTAATAAGTTGCGATAACAGCACTGGAAGCAGTGGAAAAACTGGGTGCAGTTGAAAACCTTCTGGACGGATCTGGAACCCCTGGAGGAGGGTGTCAGCACTGCCGCTCCCTGTGTGATGGGCAGGTGGTGACATGGCTGAGCGTCAACACCCTCATGAAACAGTGGTGATACGTGCCCTAAAACCCCACTTTGTTATGGGGGTCACATCAGGTTGTCCTGGGGAGAGTGCTCTGTGCACCCCAGCCCCAGCCTGTCCTTGGCCTCCTCTTTCACCCTCCCTTCTGCCTGTTTCAGCACAACTTGCTCCCTCATCTTCCGCTGCATCTTTGCTCAGTCATGTCATCTGCTCATTGATGCCTTTCTTGACCTTTATATTTTAAATGGCAGCTGATCCCCTATCTTCTCTTGCCATCGTACCTACAGTAGTTTTCTCAGCTGTCTGTGACAATTCAGTGTACATCATTTTACATGTATTTATTCTGTGACTCTCCCTGCTTCCCCCGCCACCGCCCCCCAGGAGAATGTAAGAAATAAGAAATGTGAGCTCCAGAATGCATCTGTTTTCATCACCGCTATATTCTCTGGACAGAGCAGGTCATAAAAAATACTTGGTGAATAAATGAATGAATTACCATTATGTTTATGTTTCTGATGTGGTTTCACCATCAAAAAGCCCAGTGAGGTGCTACTGTTTTTTTTTTTTTTTTAACAGAAGAAAAGTACAGCTGGCAAATTTATTAATTGCTCTTTTAATATTTCAGTTTCATAAATTCATTTGTCAGTTGATTTCCTTGTGCTTTAAGGGTATTTTCTCACAGAGAAGTTATCTGAGCTGGACTCCTGGAGTGAAATATTAACATTTACAACTTAAAATGTTACTGAAAATGAAGAAAATGTAATTTATCGTGGGCTTCAATTTCAGATGACTCAAGGTCAGACTTTGGTGGGCAAATGCATTCAAATTTTTTTTTTAACGTAGCAGCAAGTCATTGAATTTCCTGTTTATATGCTCACTGTAGCTGTTCCATCATTCCCATTTCTGATGGTGTATCTCACAGCTACAAGATCTCTCTTTAGAGTGATCACAGCCCCCATTTGTTAGCTGGTTGTGTGTTAGTATGGTTCTGGAGTTACTGGATGAACGGGAATTAACAGGGCAAGAGTGGCAGAAATGCAGATGCATTCAGACATCTGAAGGGTGCTGATGTCTCAGCTTGATCCTCTGGATTAACAGTCTAGAAACATGTTATCTGCCTAAATCAAGTTCTCAGGGTTGGGATGAGAAAACCTCATTCATCGACATGAAGGAGGTGGTGAAGTCATGGTTATTAGGAGGGCACGAAGTGCCACGTTTCCAGACTGCCTGTCTCTTGTGGTTCATAGACTTGTATGTTGAAGCCTGGTCGGCCTGGACTAAAGTGACCTAAGTTAGCAGAACACCTGATTGTAGCAGCTGATCTGACTCCTGGCAGACTGAAGAGGGAGGAATTAACTCAAAGCAAAAAAAAAAAAGTCTTGAGTTGCAGGAAAAAAAAAATCCACTCTCCTTCTGCTAGAGAGTTGACTCTAGACCTATGAATTATTGACACATGCTTGTTTGTTGTTGAATGTTTGCACGTCTCCCCAGATCAAATAATGCTGTCAGCAGTTAGTGCTGGGGCACACTGTCCTGAATTTAAAGCTGCAGAATCAGGTTTATTTGAAGTGCCCGAAAAATCCCACAGCTGCTTATTGAAACTAATGTTCAATTTGCTCTTCAGTGTATTTAATCACTGAGGAGCTTTCAGTGCTGCAAATCTGTCATTGCTAAATACCAAACCATTGCAAATACCCTTGGAATGGGAGAATAATGACCCAATGAATGAGTTTGTTTACATTCTGTTTTAAATGAGAAGGGAGATATGTTATAGAAGAATATAACATTTGCAGTAGATGCATGAAAACTGTGTTTATGATTTTACAAAATATATTGAAATTAAAGTAATTTCATCATGGATACAAGGTCAGTATAAACTTTAATTAATAACAGCGATCATAGTAGAAGCTCTTGTTAAGTAAACAAATACCTTGTCTAGGGAAGGAACATTTGGGGACAGAATTGAATAATTGTTTTTCTACTTACACCAGAACTGCATTTGGAGTCAGACTTACTAATTGGATGTCAAGGAAGACGTTGATCACTGTAATGGGCAAACTTAAAAACTGGGTAGAAGAACACAAAGTTAGGAATCATGTGGTTGCAGGACTCATTTTTCCCCTCCACACGAATGGGGAGCCTGGTGGGCTGCCGTCTATGGGGTCGAACAGAGTCGGACATGACTGAAGTGACTTAGCAGCAGCAGCAGCAGCAGCATACACACTCCAGTGTTCTTTCCTGGAGAATCCCAGGGACGGGGGAGCCTGGTGGGCTGCCGTCTATGGGGTCACACAGAGTCGGACACGACTGAAGCTATTTAGCAGCAGTAGCAGCAGCCATTACTCTGTCATCCAGCTGGCAAAGGGCAGAGCTGATTCAGACTGCAGGCTCTCTATTCTGACATCTGGCCCTTAGTCCCTCTGCTCTCTAATTCATTTAAGAAAATTTATTTGGACCCTTTTGGGAGTGTTGGTGAAGGAGTGAAAAAATGGAAGGTGAGATAACCCGTGATCCCCACCAGAGAGAAAAAAAGCAAGCAGATAGTTAGTAAGAGTCAGAATCAGGGGTTCAGGTGAGGAGTACTCCAGCAACTGTTGGGAAAAGAGAAAATGACTGTTGGCTGAAGTGATTAAAGAAGGCTTCCTGGAAGAGGGGGTTTATCCCCTAAGTGCTCAGTAGCACTTTTGGCCACACACATTGTATCCTTTAGTGTTCAGGTTCTGATAATTTTATGAATTGCACCCAAGTAAAATTCTAGCCTTGTTTATCTTTAAGTGGGTTTTTTACATTAAAAAAAAAAAAACCAGTTCAAATATGTGCCTATGTTCAATGTTGCATATAGTTCATTTCTGACAGTTGATAGAACTTATTGATTGTGCCTCCTAAAAGTGGAAGCAGACAATATTAGCTTATTAATGATGTCTTCTGTATAGATGTGAAACAGAGTTCAGAGGGATGTGGAAGAAGCAGAGGTCATTAGAGGTGTGTAGGAAAAACTGAGAGACGGTATATAAAGACCGCTCTCCATGTTTCATGGTGACACCCGCAGTAAATACTTCCTTTAGCAGTTGGGTTGGCCTTGACTATGTTAATTCTTTTCATGAATTTGAAAACTTCACCATTGAACTCTGTTTGTATTTATTTTTAGTTATTTAAAAATAGTTTATTTATTTGGCTGTCCTGGGTCTTAGCTGCAGCATCTTCGGTCATTGTTGCAGCATGCAGAGTCTTTTTAGGTGGAACATGTGGAATCTAGTTCCCAGACCAGGGATTGAACCTAGGTCCCCAGCTTTGAGAGCATGGAGACTTAGCCACGGGACCACAGGGAAGTCCCTGAACCCTTCTTTGTAAATCATATGTAAGATATTCAGTCATTGCAATAGAAAATAAAATCTTTAAAATACATATATGCTGTAACATTTTTAGACATACAAAAAGCATAAAGAATAATGCAACAAATGCTAGTTTTTTAAGTCCAGCTTAAAAAACTAGATCTTTGCAAGGCAGGAAAAACCCTTCCTTTTTCTGATTTCACCCCTTCTTCCCCTGCAGGAATAATCAGTTCTAAATTTGGAATATATTACCCGATGCATTTCTTTGTATTTTTCCTATATGTGGTTATATATCTAACAATGTATAGTACTCCTTATATAAATTACATCAGGTAATATGAATTTTTAATTCTGTTTTATTCTTTTAACTATGAGATTCCTTCATTTTCATGTGTATAGCTTCAGTTCATTTGTTTTTTATCCCTTAGTAATATTTGATTGTGTCAGTTTATTTCAATTTATTTAGGTGTTTTTCTATTAGTATATATTTAAGTTGTAATTTTCATCAGAAACAATGAAGTTGTGAACAGTTTTGAATATGTCTCGTCATATATATATATATATATATGTACATCTTTCATATGTTTACAGACCATTTTCTCACCTTTACTGTGACTTGCTTATTCATCTCTTTTGCCTATTTTTCTAATGCGTAATCTTTTCTTTACTCATTTATAGACTTTTTTTTTATAGATTGTGAATATTCATCCTTTGTTGACTATATGTGTTGAAAATATCTTCGCTAGACTGTGGGTTACCATTTGTTTTTTTGTGGTGTCTTATTCTGAACAGACTTAAACTGTTGATATAGTAAAATTTGTTATTTTGCCCTCTATCACTTATACCATGTGTCTGGTTTAAGAATTCTTTCATATTAAGGGAATAAAATTTAATGTAAAGCTACTCCTTAAATATAAAGATGGAAAACATGATTTCTTTTTTAAACATTGGAAGTCAAATTGTCTCAATGCAGTTTGACATATCTGTTATCAATACCAGTCTACTCAAAACAGAGCCCACAGCTACTAGGGAGAACAGTATGGTGATTTCTTAAGCTAGAAATAAAACTACCATATGACCCAGCAATCCCACTACTGGGCATATACCCTGAGAAATACATAATTCATAGAGGCACATGTAACCCCAGTGTTCATTGCAACACTATTTATAACAAGGACACAAAAGCAACCTATATGTTCATGGACAGATGAATGGATAAAGAAGTTGTGATATATATATATATATATAATGGAATATTATTTACCCACAAAAAGGAATGGATTTGAGTCAGTTCTAGTGAGGTGGATGAACATCACTAGAGCCTGTTATACAGCATGGAGTAAGAAAGGAAAACACATATCGTAAATTAGCACACACACATATATATATAGAATCTAGAAAAATGGTACTGATGAATTTATTTGCAGGGTGGAAATAGAGAGATGCAGACATGGAGAACAAACTTGTGGACACAGCAGAGGAGGGAGAGGGTGGGGCGAATTGAGAGAGTAGATTGAAACATATGCATTACCATATGTAAAACAGATAGCTAGTGGAGGTTGCTGTCTAACACAGGGAGCTCAGCATGGTGCTCTGTGATGACCTAAGAGGGGTGAGTACGGTGGAGGAGGGGAGAGGGGTTCAGGAGGGAGAACTGGGTATACTTATGGCTGATTCACAGAAACCAATACAATGTTGTAAAGCAATTATCCTCCAATTAAAAATAAAGAAACCAGAGCCCACCATTATACCATAATTGTTGTGTGTATAAATTTTCTGTCCAAACTCAGTAATCATTTCATAAAATGAGAGCTTAGAGAAGGGAAGCCATGGTAAAACATCAATATTTACAGAATTATTAGTCTGTTTATTAACAGTAAATTTTTGTTTATAGTAAAGTGTTCACTCATACATGTGCATATTCTTTTCTGTACAGAAAGCTCATAGTAACTGTAAGTAATTCAGGTGGGCCATTGGTAGCTGTAATGAAAGAAGAGGCTTTGGATATAATGTCAGTGGAGTGAACTTGATGTGTTTCATTCTTAATGATTGTTCTTGTTGCCTTCTCAAGCTTTTATACTTACTTGTCATCATCTTTTTCTGATAAATTTGATCTGCGTTGATTTAATGGTTAGTATCCAAAATTCCTGAAATCTTGTCTTTCTTGGAACCGTTCACAAGTGTATGGTCTTGTAAGGAGAGATCCTCATAAAAACCATTAGTTTATCTCTAGATGTGTTTGAATTTATCTGTCATGTCTCAGTTACTTGTTTTATCTCCTTTTTAAAAAGTCATCACCAGTCATAAGGTATAGCTTCAGTTTGTTCTGCAATGATTACAATTGTTATGATGACTTACGTTACTAATAAAATTTAAACTACCACTGTGACTACCACTACCCCAGTGACGCCCTCAATAGGATTTCCAAATGACCTTGGCATGCTTTGTCATAAAGCAACAATGTAATGGGATGTTGGCTTCAGTACTGCAGGCATTCTCTTTCTTAGGACTTTCGGGTGGGGAGCCTAAAGGTTATGATGATCCCGTGGGTATCATTTTTTTGTACTCTGATTAAGTCTCTATCAGACTGATTTATGTTTTTCTCTCTTTTCTGGACACCACCCCCACAAAAAGAATAAACATTATGAGCTTTTAAAAAACAATACATATAATTCATCTTTGGTCAGCTTCTAATACAGTTTTGGCCTTGAGTGTTGTATACACTCACGGTATGTTTGTGGTACTGAACTGCTGTCACCAAGTTTCCATATACAACACAGAACCCTGACCACATGCTTAGTCTTTGTAAATAAAAATATGAAGTTAATTGTCTATAGAATGGCAGATTGTTTGTGTTTATGCTTAAGACTTTTGCATTACTTTAATCCACTTACCCTAGAAAATGCTATGAGAAGTATTCTGAGGTTTATATTAATGTAACAGTTGATTGGGATATAATATACAACATGGGTGACTATGGTTAAAATTACTGTAGTGTATATTTAAAAGTTGCTAAGAAACACATACAGTGGTTAAAGAATGCCTGCCAATGCAGGAGATGCCAGAGATGTGAATTTGACCCCTGGGTCATAAAGATCCCCTGGAGGAGGAAATGCCAATTCATTCCAGTATTCTTGCTTGGAAAATTCCATGGGCAGAGGAGCCTGGCGAGCTACAGTGCTTGAGGTCACAAGGAGTCAGACACAAGTGAGCGACTGAGTACGCACACACACACGTGAGACACGTAGGAAGCACTTATTATGTTGGCTAATATCAGTTCTTGGGATAGGAGCAGTAAAGATCTACCTAAAGTAAGTTTTTATGAAGTTGTGATTTTGTGAGATGTGACAGAATCTCTCCTGCCATTCTCAATAGTTTAGTCAAATATGTATTGTTCCAGTGCAAAGTGGAATTTGGACTTTTTCATAAAGTGAAGTATTAGGTGCAGCCTCAAGGTGGGTGAGTGTCAACCGCCAAAGCCCCCATAAGAGGCATGGCACTTGGGGATTCGAGAGGGTAACAGCATGACATATGGAGAGGAGCACATGCTTTGGTATCAGATGGTCTGTAGATTAAGGATGGGTTCTTAAAAATATCTCTGAATTCCAGATTCCTAATCTGTTAAAAAGAAAAACATGGTAGAGAGGAGTGGAAGGTAGAAATATTTTCAAGGTTATTGTGAGATAAACTATGAAGCTAACTAAAATATGAGTACTTTTTATTGTTGTTTTATTCTTGTTTTGGGGCTGAAAATCCTAACAGTTTTGGAATAGATCATGGCTTAGTATCTACAGACTTTTAAATGTGGTATTATTCCAGGGATGGAGTATGTAATCATGCTGCAAGTGTAGTCCTCACACCAGCAGCATCACTATTACCTGGGAACATGTAAGAAATAGATTATCAGGCCAACTCCACACTTATTAAATCAGAAATGCCAGGGTTGGAGTCTAGGGAGTTTGTGTTTTACAAGCATTCCAGGTGATTCCATGGCAGCTTCAACTGTAAGAACTTCTGAAACACAGGATAAAGGAGAAGGAAACACCAGTTCTGTAATTTTTTGGACTTTGTGTTCTTAGCATTTGCATGGGTTGTTTTTTATTTATTGCCTCTTCTTGGCCTTCCTTTCTCAGATGTTTTGCCCACAGTGATGGCTACACATGGTCAAAGTGGAGTGCTACAGGTGGTTAATTATTTTTTGTCTAATCGTATGCAGGTCAGGAAGCAACAGTTAGAACTGGACACGGAACAACAGACTGGTTCCAAATAGGAAAAGGAGTACATCAAGGCTGTATATTGTCACCCTGCTTATTTAAATTTTATGCAGAGTACATCATGAGAAACGCTGGCTTGGAGGAAGCACAAGCTGGAATCAAGATTGCTGGGAGAATTATCAATAATCTCAGATATGCAGATGACACCATCCTTATGGCAGAAAGTGAAGAACTAAAGAACCTCTTGATGAAAGTGAAAGAGGAGAGTGAAAAAGTTGGCTTAAAGCCCAACATTCAGAAAACTAAGATCATGGGATCTGGTCCCATCACTTCATGGCAAATAGATGGGGAAACAGTGGCAACAGTGGCTGGCTATGTTTTTTCAGGCTCCAAAATCACTGCAGATAGTGACTGCAGCCATGAAATTAAAAGATGCTTTCTCCTTGGAAGGAAAGCTATGACCAACCTAGACAGCATATTGAAAAGCAGAGACATAACTTTGTCAACAAAGGTCCATCTAGTGAAGGCTGTGGTTTTTCCAGTGGTCAGGTATGGATGTGAGAGTTGGACTATAAAGAAAGCTGAGCATCGAAGAATTGATGCTTTTGAACTGTGGTGTTGGAGAAGACTCTTGAGAGTCCCTTGAACTGCAAGGAGATCCAACTAGTCCATCCTAAAGGAAATCAGTCCTGAATGTTCATTGGAAGGCCTGATGTTGAAGCTGAAACTCCAATCCTTTGGCCACCTAATGGGAAGAGCTGACTCATTTGAAAAGACCCTGATGCCAGGAAAGATTGTGGGCAAGAGAAGGGAATGACAGAGGAAGAGATGATTGGATGGCATCACCGACTCAATGGACTTGGGTTTGGGTAGACTTCAGAAGTTGGTGATGGACAGGGAGGCCTGGCGTGCTGAGGTTCATGGGATCACAGAGAGTCGGACACCACTAAGCGACTGAATTGAACTGAATCTCTTCTCATGTGCTTCTTTTGAAGGATTTGCCTTTGTTACGTTCTTAATGGAAAATCATTGGAACCACTGGACTTGAGATAGTTTGCTTTTGTGTGTGCATGTGTGTTCAATCCCGCATTTGTACCCGACTCTTTGCGACCCCATGGACTGCAGTCTGCTCTGTCCATGGAATCTTCCAGGCAAGAATACTGGAGTGGATTCTGTTTCCTACTCCAGGGGATCTTCCCGACCCAGGGATGGAACCTGCATTGGCAGGCAGGTTCTTTACCAGCGAGCCACCTGGGAAGAGCCCCAGTTTGCTCTCATACATGCACAAATAAGTAGCTAACATTTTGAGGGACTCCTGCAGATTTCCAGAGCCGTCCTTCCGTGCCAGTCCCTTCTTTCTGGGACTCTGCCCTGACAATTCCTGTATCCCTGGCTTCTGAATCTGACCTCAGTCTGCTCAGCTTTCTGAGATATTCAGGCTCTGTTTGGCTTCCCCTTCTTGCATTGTGGCCTGGAAACTGCCTTCAGGCAAGAAGCTGGTGCCTAGCAAGGTTCACCTTGTTTCTGTTCTGTTTTCTGTTCTAGGAAATTAGAACCCTACATGCTTTCTGTCCAGTGTTTGGAAACTTTTATGTATTTATTTATTGTTTATATGTTTTTCTGTCTACTTGTTTAAGGTGGAGTGTAAATCTGGTCATTTCAGCTCTAGTTTTGCTATAAACCCCCTATTTGATAGAATGAAATTTAAATACAAGGAAATGGAAAACATGAAGTATATCATTAGTGGCTCTGATGACTTAACACACCCATGTATATCTGCTGCTAAGTCAGTTCAGTTGTGTCCGACTCTGTGCGACCTCATAGACGGCAGCCCACCAGGCTCCCCTGTCCCTGGGATTCTCCAGGCAAGAACACTGGAATGGGTTGCCCTTTCCTTCTCCAGTGCATAAAAGTGAAAAGTGAAAGTGAAGTTGCTCAGTCATGTCCGACCCTCAGCGACCCCATAGACTGCAGCCTACCAGGCTCCTCCGTCCATGGGATTTTCTAGGCAAGAGTACTGGAGTGGGGTGCCATTGCCTTCTCTGGTATATCAGCCCCATGAAATACAGAATGTTACTGTCACCCTGGAAGATCCCTTCATTCTTCTTTCCAGGTAATCTCCTCCATCTCATAGAGAAAACATTAATCATATTTTTCAATGCTTTGTTTTAGAACTTCATTTAAATGGAAGCTTAGAGTTTGTGTACTTCTGTGTGTATTTCTATTATTCACATAGTATAGTGTTTTGAGATTCGTCCATGGTGTTGAGTGCATCTGTGCTTCATCCCTTGCTCAGTAGTATTTCATTGTGTGGATATGCCAGAATTTGTTTATTCCATCCTGTTAACTGATGACACATGGGCTATTTCTAGTTTTGGGCTGTTACAAATAAAGTGGCTATGAATATTCTTTTACACTTCTTTTGTCACATATCTTTATATTATCTCTTAGGTAAATAAGAGTGGATTTCCTGGGTTATAGAAAGATTATACATTCAATTTTTTGAGAAACTGTGAAACTTTTTCCAAAAATGGTCAGGCCATTTTACATTTCTGCCAGCCATGTGTGAGAGTTTCACTTATTCATACACTTCTTAATTTTAGCTCTTGTGGATGTGAAGTGGTGTCTCATTGTGATTTAGTTTGTGTTTCTCTAATAACTTTGAGTAACCTTTCATATCTTGACTATTTTTATAGCTTCTTTTATGACATATGTTTATAGCTTTTGGCCATTTTTAGTAGTTATTTTTTCCTTAATGATTTTTATCTGTTCTTCATAGAGTTGTATCCAAGTCCTTTGTCAGGTAAATATATAGTGAATATTTCTTTCCAGTTTGTAGTTTTTCTCTTTATTTTCTTAATGATGTTTTTTGATGAGTAGCAGATTTAATTTTGATGATGTCTATATTATCAGTGTTTCTTTAATGATCAATACTTTTTATGACCAATATCAATAATCTTTCTCACTCCCTAATTCATTCTGTTTCCTTCTAGTTTTTGTTTTTATGTTTAGGTCTGTGATTCAATTAGATGTGATTATTCTGTAAGATCTGAATAGATGGAAATGTTCATTTCCCATATATTTAATGAACTGTTCTAGGATTGTGTGTTGACAAGATTCTACTTTCCCAGTTGCCATGGTTTCTTGGTCAAAAATGAATTGAGTCTAAAAGTTTGGATCAAGTTTTAACTCACTGTTGTGTTCCATTGATATATTTGTATATCATTATTCTAATACCACATGGTCTTGATTGCTTTGGCTGTATATTGTGTTGTAGCTAAGCAGTTTAATTTGTTTAATGTGAAAGTGAAAGTGGCTCAGTCCTGTCCAACTCTTTGTGAACCCATGGACTGTGTATGGAATTCTCCAGGCCAGATTACTGGAGTGGGTAGCCTTTCCCTTCTCCAGGGGCTCTTCCCAACCCAGGGATAGAACCCAAATCTCCTGCATTGCAGGCAGATTCTTTACCAGCTGAGCCACAAGTGAACTTTATTCTTTTTCAAGATTATGTTTGCTATTCTAGTTTTTTTAAGTTTCAGTATAAAATTTCAAATTAATTTATCAAGTTATACAGTGAAGTTGATCAGAATTTTGATTCAGGATTGTTTAATTGGGTCAGTTTTAGGAGAATTGGAGAAGGAAATGGCAATCCACTCCAGTACTATTGCCTGGAAAATCCCATGGACAGAGGAGCCTGGTAGGCTGTAGTCCATGGGGTCGCAGAGAGTCTGACACAACTGAGCAACTTCACTTTCACTTTCACTTTCAAGATCTTAATAATATTAAGTCTTCTAGTCCATGGACATTGTATATCTTGATTTATTTAGGTCTTCAGTTTTACTGAACTGAATGTTTTATACTTTTCAAGGTGGAGGTCTTTCATATATCTGCTGTTAAATTTATTCATCATCATCATTATTCTAAAACTTTAATTGATTTTTGCATATTGACCTTGTGTCCTGAGACCTAGCTAAATTGATTGATAAATTCTATCAATTGTTCTCAGAGTCCTAGGGGTTTCCTTTAGACATTTGTGCTGTATAGTAATGAGTAGACTTTTACTGGGCTTCCCTAGTGGCTCAGCGGTAAATAATCCGCTTGTGATGCAGGAGATGCAGGAGACACTGGTTCAGTCTCTGGTTTGGGAAGATCCCCTGGAGGGAGGGCATGGCAACCCACTCCAGTATTCTTGCCTGGAGAATCCCATGGACAGAGGAGCTTGGCGGGCTACAGTCCATGGGGTTGCTAAGAGTCGGACAGGACTGAAGTGACTGAGCACACACACACACAGTTTTACTTCTGTATTTCCAATCTACATATCTTTTCATTTCTGTATTTCACTTCCTGTTGGGCTTCCCTGATAGCTCAGTTGGTAAAGAATCTGCCTGCAATGCAGGAGACCCTGGTTGGATTCCTGGGTTGGAAAGGTCCCCTGGAGAAGGGATAGATTACCCACTCCAGTATTCTTGGGCTTCCCTTGTGGCTCAGCTGGGAAAGAATCTGCCTACAATGCGGGAGACCTGGGTTTGATCCCTGGGTTGGGAAGATCCCCTGGAGAAGGTAAAGACTATACCGACTCCAATATTCTGGCCTGGAGAATTCCATGGACTGTATAGTACATGGGGTTGCAAAAGAGTTGGACACAGCTGAGTGACTTTCACTTCCTGTTATATCCAGTAAAGTATTTAATAGAATTGAGGAGAATGTATACCCTAGTTATATTTCCAGTCTTAATGATAAGGCATTCAGTGTTTCATCATTAAGTATAATGTTTCCTGTGGATTTTTGTATAACTTTATCACAGTGAATAAATTCACTTGTATTCTTTTGTTGTTTGCATTTATGAATTTTTTTTCAATTATGAACCAGTTTGAATTTTTTAAACATTTCTTATAAAACTATTAAAATGATTATATTTTGTTTTTAAAATAATTTATTTTGCTAATATGTTGAGTTATGTGATCTTTTAACTTAATTTTTTTTTACTTTTTAAGTTGAAGGATAATTGTTTTACAATGTTGTGTTAATTTCTGCTCTACAACAGCATGAACCAGCTATAAGTATACATACATTCCCCTCCCTTTTGAGCCTCCCTCCCACCCTACCGTCCCATCCCTCTGCCATTACAAAGCAGCTTCCTGTGTTGCATAGCAGCTTCTCACTAGCTGTCTGTTTTACAGGTGGCAGTGTTTACATGTCAATGCTACTATCTCAATTATTCCCAAAGTCTCCTTCCCCTGCCTTGTGCACAAGTCCGTTCTCTATGTCTGCATCTCTGTTCCTGCCCTGCAAATAGGTTCATCAGTTACATTTTTCTAAATTGCATATATATGTGATAACATACAATATATTTTTCTCTTTCTGATTTGCTTCACTCTGTATGAGTTTAATTTTGAATGTTAAAGCAATCTTGGAAAACTTTCCTTGGTGATAATGATTCCTCTTTTTATAAAATGATGTGTTTTGATGTACTAATATTGTGCAAAGGATTTTTGAATCTGTTTTTATTACATGTATTGTTTTGCAGTGTTTCTTTTTCCCCTATAATATTTTTGTAATTTTAGTATCAGTGTTATTCCAATATATATATCAAATTATAAAACAAGGTGTGGTATTTTCTCTTTCTTCTGTTTTTCACAAAAGGAGTTTATAAAGTTTGTTTTATGCTCCCTCCATTAGTTTTTGAAAGCCTTTGTATAAACTTGGTACAATTTCTTCTTTCATTGTTAAATAGAACCTACTAGTGAAACCATAAGTAAGTAAGTAAAGTCTCTCAGTCGTGTCTGACTCTTTGCGACCCCATGAACTGTAGCCTACCAAGCTCCTCTGTCCATGGGATTTTCCAGGCAATAGTACTGGAGTGGATTGCCATTTCCTTCTCCAGGGGATCTTCCCGACCCAGGGATCGAACCTGGGTCTCCCACATTGTAGACAGACGCTTAACCGTCTGAGCCACCAGGGAAGTCATATGGTGAAACCACATGGGAATGAAATTTTGTATGAGTGCGTGTGTGAGATGTAGGGCTAGCCAGAGTTCTTTGTCTTTTGTCAGTGTTGGTCAGTATATTTTTTTCAAGAAATATATCATCATAAGTTCTCAAATATTAAAATAAATCATTCATAATTTTGCCTTATTTCTTACTAGCTGAAGGATACACTGTAGTGAAATCGCTTCTGTTATTCCTGATCATAGTATGACTGGTGTTATTTCTCTTTTCTTGATAATTCTTTCTGGACTATTATCAATTTTATTAATATTTAAGACTAAATTTTGCTTCTTAAATTTTTAATTGTTTGTTTTCTGTTTAACTGCATTCTGATTATATATTTATGATGTCCTTCCTTCTACTTCCTCTGGTTTTAACTTGCTATTATTTTTCTAATTTTCTAAGGTGGGAAAATTGGTCACTGAATTTAAACTCTTTTTCTTTTATAAAAATAAGCATTTAAAATAGAATTTCCTTTACAAGCTATTTTAGCTTCCTTCTTCAAACTTTGATATGTTGTGTTTCATTATCATTCAGTTTGAAATACGATTTCAAAGTAGTCTAATAACATTTATAATTTTTCTTTGACCCCTATTTTATTTAGAAATATATTATTTATCCAACAAAGGTGATTTTCTAGAACATTTCTAATTATTTTTCTTATAGTTACAAAATCTAATGAGAATTATTTTATCTCAGCATATGATTTGTCTTGTCGAATGTCCCATGAGAACTTGAAAAGAATATGCATACATCTGCATTTATAAGTCATGATGTTCTATAAATGCCAGTGAGTTCAAGATGGTTGGTAGTAGTTTTTCAGTCTTTTATATAATCATCATTTTATTCAAGGTCTAGTTATCATGTCAGTTACTGAAATAAGTGTGTTAAAATCTTTGCAAATGATTGTGGATTTGCCTATCCTTCTTATAATTTTTGCTTCATATATTTGGAAGTTTGGTTACTGCTTTTGTTTGCTGCAGATTTAGGATTGTTAATCTTCATGATGAATTGACCTTTTAAAATCATTATGAAGTATTCCTCTACCTCTCTGGTAATATTTTCTTGTCATGAAGTTTGTCTGCATTAACTTACCCATCCCAGATTTCTTTTGTTTACTGTTTGCATTTTCAGTTACTTTCAATCTAGATTTGTTTGAAAACAGTAAGTTGCTTTAACCTTCATATTTTAAATTTAGCTCTTCAGATACAAATTAAATAACTAAGGTGGAGCATCTAAGTAGAAGTTTTACTTTGAGATAAGTTGCCAAATATATGTGTAAATTAATGATCTTCCTTAAGGGAGTAAAACCCAAATCTTACAGTTTTCTTGCCGTAATTGAAAGGACAAATAGATTTAGATACAGAAATCATGAGTTAAAGATCTAAATTTATTTTATAGCTTGAGCTACCTTTGAGAATTTCCTATCATTTTAAACAGATGACTGTACTTGATTACCCCAGAGTAAAATTGAACCCTGATGAAGCCATTAATAAGTCTAGCTTCTATTGATAGAAGTAGATTGATATTACTTTCGATAGAAGACCTTTTATTGGCTTCAGCATAGCATGATAAAAAAGATTCTTGAAATTCATAATACAAATGATATTACTTAAAAAAAATAAAAAAGATACACTGCCATTCTGCCTATACTTCTCATGGGCACTGAGGTTCAGACCTGGTCTTGTTGTCACCTTGAGGCCAAGTCTTAGCTATCACGACTTTGGGTTGGTGGATCTCAGATTGGTCAGGTCTAAATTTTAAGAATGAAGGCAGGTTCTGATGAGCAAAACGAACAGGGAGTTTAGAAAGTTTGGTGTAGTTGCCTGGGAAGATCAGACGACATAATTGTTAGGTCACAGGATTGCTGACACTTTTGACCTGGAATGGTTCCTGCTACCTGGGTAAAGGCAGTCTTGGATACAGTGGTGGAAGGAAAGCTTGGGACCAGTTCTTGCTGCATCCCTCACCTGGTGCCCAGAGGCATGTGCCTGCTTCTGTCTTTTGTTCTCCTAGAGGGTAGCATGCTGATCGTTGGACTGGCCTGCTGCTGCTTCTCGTATTCCTTGGTTGGTTAGGGGCCCTACGGCACGGGCCACATTGACTCTGTGTTTGTTGCTGCAGCAAGTTGAGGTGCTGAGGTTTTTTTTGTTGTTATTGTTCTTTTTTTGAGATTAAAATCCCATCTTTTTTTTTTTTTTTTTTACTCTTTATTTTTTTAAAATTATGAAAAATGATAACACACTTAAAGGAGTCTTGGAAAACGCAGAACAACGTTACATCCATTTGAGGGGCTGAATTTAAAGGGGATAAAAGCGCAAAGAACATCACCTGCTAGAGGATGTCTAGAATCAAAATGCTTAATATCTGTGAAATGGTCCTCCTCTTTTATAAGCTATTCCAGGCTAGTAAAAAAGTAGACCTCTAATCTCTTTTAAATGCAAATTTAAGTAGAAAGTAAAAGAACTTTCTACCTGGTAAGGAAAAGACTGTGAATGAGGCCCTGTGAGAGGCCATGAAACCTTATCAGATGCGCTCTGAAATCTGCAGTGGTCTCCTTGGTGAGACTTCTGTGAGTGAGACAGATGGGAATTAGGGCACTTCTTCAGTGTTGAAAATGATCCTTAAAGAAGGTGTTTCTGTGCAACTGCTCCTGCTTCCTTGAATTCTTATCTCAAGTGCACTCAGTAGAGAAGTTTAAGATGGTGGGACATGATAGCAGTTAGAAAACACATCTTGTTTCCTAACGTTTACAAAAGGGGGCTTCTCTGGTTAGGGCCTTTTCCAGAGGACTCCGTGCCCACCATCTCCCAAGTTTAGTCTTCTGTTTTCCTTGAAGCTCAGGCCCTGGTTCATCTGGTCCCAGAAGCTCCACTCTCCTAACACTGCTTGAATCTCTCTCAGTTCTCTCTTCTGGTGTTTGCTTTGGTTACTGGCTCCATCCTACAGTCTTCCTCATTTTATGACATGTGACTTTTTTCCATTTCCAGAATACAGCCTGACAAAGATTCCAAATTTGTGCAGTTTGTGAACTTGAATTATGTAGATCATCAGATTTTCTAACAGAACAATATGATTGTTTTGTAATAAGGATTGTGTCTTTATAAAGTGTTTGAAATAGTTTAACTAGGAAAAACTTATAATTCTTCTAATTTATTTTCTAAATATGTGTTAATAGTAGGTATCAGGCCCCCTTTCCTTCTCTGGATTCACATAATGGAAGATGATTACTGACTGTGCACAATGTACATAGCTCTGCATTTCTGAATCAGTGTACTTTTTACTGACTTACAAAATGTGTTTTGTACTTTCCCTGTATGCAGTAGTCCTTACCAGAATTCAGAGGGAATCTTCCCTATGCCAAAAAAGAGGCATTGAGGAATCAAAAGTTGAGAGTTGGGTGGTTACATGAAAAGAAAACCATGGTAATAAACTTTGTAGACAATTTAAGTCTATGTTTCTTCAACAGCAGGAAAATTACAGATAGTTGGCCTGTTATAATGGGAATGAAACAGAAAAAAAAAGTAAGTATTCTATTATCTTTTCAAGTCTCTTGTTTTACACAGACTCTGCTGAGAAGGCTTTCAAAGGCCCCATTAATAATTAAAGTGAAGAGATTGGAGATCTTGAGTAACTCCTGATTCTTCTGTGTAAAATTTCATGTGATGTTAATCTGCAGAACACTTCACAGTACAATATGTACTGAAACTATAACAATAATTAGGGAATTTGCCAGCTGGATCTGATATAAAAATTGCATGTTAAACATTGTCCAAACTTTGCTGAACCTGTTGAAAAAGTCTTGTAATGATTTACTGTTCTGGCATGGCCATAGCTCAGCTGTCCCCAGACTGATAGTTGATAAATATATGTTGCATTCTGGTCCTTGGGATCTTCTTCCAGCATCCAGATCTTGGCTTACTGTATTCAGCTCAGTCATTTGGGGAGCATTCATTCAATGTTCTTCAGTTTTTGGGAAGGGAAGGGTTCACATGAGATACCTGTGACCTAATCCTGTGTATAAACTAGGTTTTATCTTGTATTTTCTTTACTCAAGAATTATACTGGTGAAAGCTTAAGGGTATACTGTTGAATGAGATAAGTTTAGAGGGAGTAGACTCACTGGGTACAGTTGAGAAAGATGCCTCATAAAGTGAAGAGAGACAGATGTGACCTTCAGGTTAACTGAGTTCCCCTCCTGAACCATTCTCCCTCCAGTGCTGTTCTCCCTAGTATGTAATTGACAGTCTTCCTGAGCTGCTGGCCAGGCAGCTCTCTGTGACCGTCTGACCTGCACTGGTATATTCAGTCACTTGTTCACCCCATCAAGTACTCAGTAGAGGGCCTACTGTGAGCCAGGTACAGGTTGTAGCACTGGGAATACAGTGGCAAGTATCCTGCTGCCTAGTCTTACTGGAAGGCTTACCCTGCCCCCTGCTTCCAAATCCACTGTGTGTTTTGAATTAGAAGGAACACAAAACGCATCTACTGAGGGGACATGCATCTGCTTGTGGACATGGAAGGATCTGAGGTCCACAGGCTAAATGCTGCCAAACAAAATTTGAGTCCGTTCAGCTGATGTGCAGCAAACCCAGTCTACTGACCCCAGGTTGTGAAGGAAGCACAGCGTTTACTGCGGGGCGCCAGGCAAGGGAGTGGGAGGCAAGCGTCAGATCCCTTCTAGTTTGGTCTTTGAGTTGTTGTTTTTTCGTCGCTAAGTTGTATCCAACTCTTTGTGGCCCCATGGACTGTAGCCCACCAGGCTCCTATGTCCATGGGGCTTCCAAGGCCAGAAAACTGGAATGGCTTGCCTTTTCTTTCTCCAGGGGATTGTCCCAATCCACATCTCCTGCATTGGCAGGCAGATTCTTTACTGGTGAGCTACCAGGGAAGCCCTGGTCTTTGAGTTAGGGACTTTTTAAAGGGGAAGAACAAAGGTGCTGGGACTGATCATCATCTTATGCTATTTCTTTTCTTTCCTTTTTAGTTTTTCTTTAATTTTATTTTACTTTTTAAAATTCATTTATTTTAATTGGAGGACTGTAACTTCACAACACTGTGGTGGCCCCTGCCACACACTGACATGGATCAGCCATGGGCACACATGCATGCCCTATCCTGAACGCCCTCCTACATCCCTCCCCACTCCATCTTTCTGTGTTGCCCCAGAGAACTGGCTTTGAGTGCCCTGCTTCATGCATCAAACTTGCACCAGTCATCTATTTCACGTATGGTAATATACATGTTTCAGTGCTCTTCTCTCAAATCATCCCACCCTCGCCTTCTCCCACAGAGTCCAAAAGTCTGTTCTTTACATCTGTGTCTCTTTTGCTGCCTTGCATATAGGATCATCATTACCATCTTTCTAAATTCCGTATATATGTGATAATATACTGTATTGGTATTTCTTTTTATGACTTACTTCACTCTGTATAATAGGCTCCAGTTTCATCCACCTCATGAGAACTGATTCAAACACATTCTTTTTAATAGCTGAGTAATATTCTGTTGTGTGCATGTACCACAACTTCCTTATCCATTCGTCTGCTGATGGACATCTAGGTTGCTTCCATGTCCTGGCTATTGTAAACAGTGCTTCAGTAAACATTGGGGTACACATGTCTCTTTCAGTTCTGGTTTCCTCAGTGTGTACGCCTAGCAATGGGATTGCTGGGTCATAAGGCAGTTCTATTTCCAGTTTTTTAAGGAATATCCACACTGTTCTTCATGGTGGCTCTACCAGTTTGCATTCCCACCAACAGTGTAAGAGGGTTCCCTTTTCTCCACACCCTCTCCAGCATTTATTGTTTGTAGACTTTTTGATAGCAGCCATTCTGACTGTTGTGAGATGGTACCTCATTATGGTTTTGATTTGCATTTCTCTGATAGTGAGTGATGTTGAGTATCTTTTCATGTGTTTATTATCTATCTGTATGTCTTCTTTGGAGAAATGATTTGTGACATTTCTTAATCCTTAATAATAGTTTCAGAGGTCAGGATGTTTCTGGTTTGTGGTTATCTGGCCAAGTGGTCCATGGCTTAGAGGCCTGTTAGGAGAAACAACCTGAGTTTGTACGTTAATGATCATACCTACTAGGGAATTTGAATATATTAACAATGTTATTGACAATAACACTATTTGTTCTCTGACTCTGGTTAGTTATTGTTCAGTTAGTATAGGATTGAGGCCAGGGTGCACCAGAAAGGGAATAAAGATTTGGATAGAGATTAGTAAAAACTCAGTAAGGGAACGGTTGCAGGGGGACTTGATTTCATTAGTAGAATTTGGTCAAGGCTGGTTAGGAGGGGAGACTAGAAAACCTAGGTGGCAGAATTTTCATCTTTTGGCCGTGTTTCCTCAATTCTGAAAACACTTGGAGAGTTATACATTTTTGAGCATGTTTAATGTGTGTGATTTCGTTCTTCTTTCCCTGATTTTATTGCATTTACTCTTTTTTTAACTTTTAAAAAATATACTTATTTTTATACAATTGTTAAAGGTTACATTCCATTTACAGTTACTACACAACGTTGAGTACAGTCCCCGTGTTGTACAGTACATCCTGAGCCGATCTTATATCCAGTATTTTGTGCCTCCCCCTATACTGTCTCTCCTCCCCAGTGGTGTGTACCACGCTCGTTTGTTCTACCTGTGAGCTTGCATCCTTTCTGTTAGATTCACTGCTTTGTTGTATTTTCTAGATTCTGCATATGAGTAATGTCATGCAGCAGTGGTCTTTATTTGACTCACTTCACTTCGCACAGTGCCCTCCAAGTGCATCCATGTTGCCGCAAACAGCAAATTTCTTTCTTTTTTATGGCTGAGTAATAGTCCATGTTATTTATCTATACACACACACCCCCACCCCACATCTTCTTTATGCGTTCATCTCTTGATGGACAAGTAGGATGCTTTGCATATATCTTGGGTATTATAATAATGATGCCTTTTCAAATTACTGTTCATGTTCTTGGCTATATACCTGGGAGTAGAACTGCTGGGTCACATGGTAGTTCTGTTTTTAGCTTTTTTTTTTCATACTCTTCTACAGTGGCTGTACAAATTTACAGTACCACCAACAGTGTACAAGGGTTGCCTTTTTTTCTCACCCATCAGCCAACATTTGTTGTTTGTGCTCTTTTTGATGATAGGAACTCTGACAGGTGTGAGGTATTATTCCCTTGTGGTTTTGCATATAGGAGGTAACATTTGCATTTGTAGTTAGCATGTGGGGAATAGTTTCCCATACTTTTAAATTTTCTCAACATTTTCAGTTAAATTTTATAATATGTGATAGTTTCATTAGTGTGTTTCTATTGTGTGTATATTCAGGCTGCTGACAAGTTTTGTTTTGTCTTTTGGGTAGTTATGAGTAATCCTGTACGATCATCCAGGGGCATAAAGTTTTGTTGTACAGTAGTTCTGGTCATTTCTTCAAGATAAAATTTTAGAACTTGCATTGCTGAGCTAAAGGGGAATAAATATTTTGAAGATGTTGTGTACATATTAGGAAAATATTTTCCTGAATTGTTCTCTAGTTGTTCTTATATATGAGTGACCTGGGGCTCTTGGCTTCATAGAATTTTCATCAGTGATCTTGGAGGTGAAGCAACTTCAGAATTCAGGATTATAATTCAAAACAGCTCAGACAGTACGGAGAATTGGTTAGTTGATAACAGATTGAAGTTCAGTAGGGAAATGGGGGCAGCAGATACAGGGTGGATAAAAGCTGCCAGAATACTGTTGATTGAGTAGCTGCTGCTGCACGCGTGCTTGAAAGAGAATAGAAGTCAGAGGATTTTTCTGTAACCCTGTGGGGAACTTTGCTATGGTAAGGACTGTTCCCAAATGCAAGAAAAGAAAGCCAATTTGATCAAATGTGCTATTCTAAAAAGACTGTTAAAATTTTGTATTTTAAGCTATTAAGAATTCAGTGACATTAAATACCTTCTTGGGGAACATTAAATGTTCATTTTAATTATTTACTATAATTATTTGCATGTAAAATGAATGTACAAAAGACTTTCTGAAAGTTACTACTAATTCTTTTCTCAGTTAAACAAACAGAGGGTATATCTAGGAAGCTTATCTTTTTCTCCATGAAATTTTAAGGGAAATAGAATTACCTTCACCTTGCAAATAGCACTTTGAGGATAGGAATGCTATTCTAAAATAAAGAAGCATGTGTTTATAATATACACATATAAAAAATTAAAGACATAGGAAGGGGTTTATTAATAAAAGCCTTCTCTGTTTGAATATAGGTTGTAGTCTGTGCGTTTTGAATGTGATTCCTACCATGGAAGTCTGTACCAAAGATACCTATTGGGAACTGTATTCTGCTTATTTGTGGTACATTTCATTCTGATTAATGTTTAGAAGAATGACCGTGGTATACATATGATCCAGGACAACTTTATAATTTGATCGTTTTTTGGTGACTGATACTCAGCATGGTTTTAAGACTGTTAACATCACATGAAAGTGAAAGTGTTAGGTGTTCAGTCGTGTCTGACTCTTTGCGACTCCATTTACTGTAACCGGCAAGGCTCCTCTGTCCATGGAATTCTCCAGGCAAGAATACTGGAGCGGGTAACCATTCCCTTCTCCAGGGGATCTTCCCAACCCAGGGATTGAACCCGGGTCTCTTGCATTGCAGGCAGATCCTTTACCATCTGAGCCACCAGGGAAGCCCCTTAACATCTCATCAGATAACTTAACAATCAGAACATCTAAGTAATCAGCTTGAGCTTGCTCAAATCAATTAATTAAATATCTTCACAAAATGACAGGAGTTTGCTGTGTTTTTATTATCCGGATTCCCATGACTCATAGTTGAATGTCAGATTCTTTTCTAACAGAAACACTTTACACAGGTCACTTATTATTATTATTCCTGTGATCAGTACTGTTGCCTGTAAGTGTCAGCCTTCCTTAGGGAGCGGCGTCCACGCCTGTGTGCGCTCTGCCCAGGGCGCCTTTCAGAAGCGCTGAGAGGCGTGTCTCTTGCTCGCCATGGCCAGCACAGCGGATGGAGGACGTGCCAGCCGAGTGCGATGGTTGATGCCAGGCTAAAGTCAGTGGGGCCACAGCTCTCATTAGTTTGTCCATCTTAATAGCAGCTAACCCATGGTGCATTCCACAGCTGTGAAAGGTTGGGAAAATGGCAGCTGTACTTTGCTCTTTGAAATGTTTTTCTGATTAAAATTTGATATGTATTCAGTGTAGAAAATCAGGAAAATTTAGAGAAATATGGAAAAATCAGTAATAATTCTCCCAGTAGAGAGGAGTCCTGTTTAATTTTTGTATTCCCAATTTTACACATAATTAAGAGCAACCTATTATATGTATAATTTCGTGAACTCACTCTTTTTTCCGCTCAGTACATTGTTAACACCATTTGCTAATAATAAAATATTTCTTCCAGTACTGAATGGATATGTAATTATTTGTACAATATACCATTATTTACTTAACTATTTGATTGCCCAATTTTAGATACTATAAATATTCCTATAATATACATTATATTTTATATATACATATATATATATATATATACACATACATTCTTGTGTTCATCTCTGATTATAATAAAACATCATTATGTTGCCTGTTAGATTGTATTTTGTCAGTGAAAATTTGTAGGATATCAGATAGGTAATCATTGTAGAGGAGGGCATACATCTGGTAAGACTGGATATGAGGGTATATACACTGTTCTTTGAAAGGTGTACACAGGGCCTTGGCAGCTCTAAGAGTTGGAGCATCATAATTTGGGAAAATTCAGGAGCAGAGATGTGAATGTGAGTGGCCTGGGACTGTGTACATCTATTTGTATGATTGAGATCCAACTGTAGTGGAGGAATAGCCTTGAGAAACTGATGGGAACAAAGTCTGAGATGTGGAATTCAGCGTTGTGTTAGTAGGTAGATGTGGCAGTTAAAGTCCTGAATTTTCTGGACCATTGTCCTTTTCAACCACTGATTAAATATATTAATGTCACACATTTTATGTTTAAAGCCCTGAAAGTCAGTCGTGGTGGAGGTCCACAGGCGTCTGTACTTCAGAAGGGTGATGGCACTGAGCCGCTGAATGCAGTGTCCTGTTGTCCTCTTGACGGTCAGACTGTGGTCCAGTGCTGGTTTGGAAAAGTGAGCTCACGGTGGCAGTTGGAAATCTTTGGAGGGGCAGATTCAAGTCAGAGTCACAGCTTAAATGGTGCAAATATTTGCAAGATTGTTCTTAATATGGATTGGAGGGGCCTGGTTAGAGACACAAACAGGAGGTAAAGGAATGCAGGCTTGGGAAGCATGGACTTCAGGACTTAGGATGGCTTAGAGGAGAGAAGTGTGTAAATTTAAATGAACGATTTAAGTTAGTGGTTCTGATTACTCAGCGAACTCTTTATAATATATAAAAGCCTCAGTCCTATCCAAGATTTGCTGAATCAGAATTTTGGAGGGATGGGACCAGGCATTTATGTGTGTGTGTGTGTGTGTGTGTGTGTGTGTGTAAAGCTCCCCCAGAGATTCCTATGTGTGTCTCTGGTTAGAAACCACTAAATGAATTAATCTTTGTTTTTCTGCAGTCCAAGGATTTGTCAGGTTATCTGGATCTACTGCTTTGAATCTTAATACACTTAATGTGCATGTGTTTGCATTTTTCTTCTGTTTTATTTTTTTTTACACTGCCTTCACTTCTTGAGAAATTGTTCTGTTAGATGGCTTCCAATGTAAAATTATTAATTAGTGTTATTCCATGCAATCAATTTTGAGCAAATGAAATGTACTATAAAAGTTAAAAGGAATTTCTGTAACTTTTTTATTTTTTTTAATTACATGACAAGGACAAAAAACAAGATGGATAATCAAGCATGGTATCTGAGAACTTCAAAGCTGGCCCTGGCCTTGGCAATTATCCGCTCCAAACCAGCAGACAAAAGCAGCAGAGAATATACAGAGCATCTTGCTAGGATGGTGTCCGCGCAGGAATCAAGGTGGAGATCAAAAGTCGAAGCCTTGGAAGCTGAAGTTCTACAATTACGTCAGAAACTTCTCCTGAGCAGGATTTTTTCAGGATCATTTAAGAGTGGTGAGTGGATGTAACTTGGGGATGTGTCAATCTGTTTTATGTCAGCTTCACAGTTACTTAGAAACTCATTACCAAAACACTCAAGTTGTTCGGTTTCCTAAAATTAGACTTCTTCTTGCACTATAAAGATTGTTTGCTTCTAGTCATTTATTAAAAGTAAAAAAAAAAAAAATAGCTTGTTGTCACTTTCTAATGGATGAGGCTGAAGTTAGAGACTAAAAATTGTCTAGAGATGAAGGCAATACTGCTTTAAGCCTCCCGGAGAAATTAATTTTAAAATCTCGTTCATCGTTATATCTTACTCTGTATTATATGTTGCTTTTACATTGCATAATTTGTCCAGCAGTCCTGTATCAAGTCCCAGCTCTGGACCAGCTGTGCAGTGGGTGGCGAGGACCCAGAAATACACAGGAAAGCTACTGCCTTTACCATGAAGTACCAACCATTCTAGCAGAGAAAGCAGACCTAAGATAACGAACCTAATTGTGATGAATGTTACCATAGAGAAAGTGCAGAAAAGGAAGCCATTCATTTTTCTGGTTCTTGGAGAGGCTCCTTGGATCTGGGCCCTCAAGGGTCTGTCTGATGGTGAGGTGATCAGAGCCTGTGGTCAGAAGTAGGAACAAGAGCCAGGGCAGCAGGGATAATCTATGTCCCGTCCAGCAGGCCAGTTTTGTATTCCAGAGCCCAGGACACTGAGGTGAAGATCTGATGGGGAGCAGGTTTGGAAAGACTCTGGGTGTCAGCCTTAAGAATATCCCTGCAGTGAGTTGGCCAGGGTGGTTCCCTTAAGACCCCATGAGAGAGTGAAAGGGGGGCTATAAGAATGACCTGAGAATGGCAGGGAAAATGGGCACCCCCTGGGACACACCAGAGCACATGGGCAGCTCCTTCCTCAGGATCCCTTTACCTTCTTGACTCAGAGGGATGACCCTCATATTATGATAGTAAAACTTAATTTTGGTGATTTGTTGAAAACGTAAATCATGTCATCTTACTCCTTTGCCAAAAACCTTTTCCTGACTCCCCGTTGTGCCTTGCACCAGATTCCCACTGGTGGTGATGTCGCCATGATGTCACCTCTGCTTCCCTGCATAGCGCGTGTGCTCTCGGCACCTTGGGCTTCCCGCTGACCGCTATGGGCTCTTCTTTCAGTGAATCTCTGCTGTGATCAGGTGTTTGACATATGATTGCCTCTCCCCTTCGTAGAGGTCTTTTTTCTAAGCCATACTTGCTCAGTGAACACTTTACATGCATCCCCCCACAGTTATTTTTTAACCCAAACACCCCCTTGTTGGTTATATACTTATTTGCTTAGGTGGTCCCTGCCTTATCTCCTTGACTTGAGTCCAGCTTTGCTGAGTAGAGGGTCTCCGATTTGCTCAGCACCCTCTACTCAGTACCCACCCCAAAGCCTGACTCAGCAGGTGCTTCATCCATGTTCGTCAAATAAAGTGGAGCATAGAGGATGCTTTGATGCAGGCCGTGATGGGAAGCAAGGAGGCAGGTTCTGAAAGGGTTTACCTAAGGCCACATGAAGAGTAAGGAGTCGGGCTAGATCTGTGATTATTAGAACTAAAACGAATGTTTCCAGAATAAGCACTTGAGACTTCTGTGAATGAGTTTAAAGTGGGTTAAGGCAGCTGGAGTGTGGAGGGCAGTGTGGAGGGCAGTTGAGGTCTCTAATTCATTAAGTTGATTCAGTTCAGTTCAGTCGCTCAGTCCTGTCTGACTTTGCGAACCCATGAATCGCAACACGCCAGGCCTCCCTGTCCATCACCAACTCCCAGAGTTCACTCAAACTCACGTCCATCTAGTTGGTGATGCCATCCAGCCATCTCATCCTCTATCATCCTTCTCCTCCTGCCCCCAATCCCTCCCAGCATCAGAGTCTTTTTCAGTGAGTCACCTCTTCGCATGAGGTAGCCAAAGTACTGGAGTTTCAGCTTTAGAATCATTCCTTCCAAAGAACACCCAGGGCTGATCTCCTTTAGAATGGACTGCAATGCTTTAAATCCAGACAGTGACCACAGAAATCAGGGTATATGATAAAAGGTTGAGTCCAGGCAGATATACCTAGAAGGAAGAAGTAGGGTCCTAAAACTCAGAGGGGATAAGCAGCCTGGAAATATAGACTGACAGCAGGGATCCATTGGTATCTAAGTGATAGTGACCTTGTCACTGTGGATGAGGTATAGGGTGGGTGGAGCTTTGATGGGGAGGCTGCAGGTTCCAACATTCCAGAGTGGATAGAGAAAAGGAGCCGTGGAAAGAGTATGGCTGCCATGGGAGGATGCGTAGGTGTAGGGAACCTGTGCCTGCTGTGGGTAACAGAGCACCAGCTAACTTCAGGAAAACTCTCAACTAATATCTGAAGAATTGATGCTTTTGAACTCTGGTGTTGGAGAAGACTCTTGAGAGTTCCTTGGACTGCAAGGAGATCCAACCAGTCCATCCTAAAGGAGATCAGTCCTGGATGTTCATTGGAAGGACTGATGTTGAAGCTGAAACTCCAATACTTTGGCCACCTGATGTGAAGAGCTGACTCATTTGAAAAGACCCTGATGCTGGGAAAGACTGAGGGCAGGAGGAGAAGGGGACGACAGGATGAGATGGTTGGACGGCATCACGGACTCAACGAACATGGGTTTGGGTAGACTCCGGGAGTTGGTGATGGACAGGGAGGCCTGGCGTGCTGCGGTTCATGGGGTTGCAAAGAGTCAGACAGGACTGAGCGACTGAACTGAACTGAATATCTGTATGTAACTAAAGTCTCATTATTGTCTGAGCAAAAATACTGTTACAAGATTTACAGCCACATTTTAGTCCCTCTGGTTTTTATGCAGTGGTCTCTTTGAGAATATCTAGGAATAACAGACAGTCAATATATCTTACCTTTTTTGTACAGTCATGTGATGGGTGTAATGGCACATATGTAGCAGTTCCCACTAATACTGAACTGTGAATATTATAACATCCACAGTGCCCAGCTGTTGTTTACCACTGAGGGTATGTTTACAACACCAAGACAGTGGTGTGTGTGTGATTTGTCTGGGACGTGAGTGGACCTCAGTGATAACTTGTTTTTAGTCTGGACTCTTTTCCTTACAGTGCCTGCGAGAGAAGTTTTCAAATATCATGTAGTTAAAATCTCTTTTGCTCACATCAGGAGTTGCAGGTAAAGCATTTCAGTGCAGATGTTTGGGAGTAATCTGTCTCTCCATCTGTTAGCTTAAACTTGAAAAGTGAGGAATAAATGGATAGATTCAGATAAATATTTACTATTAAGGGGAAAAAGGAAAAAAAAACTACAAGGGGGGTTATTAGAGTGATAGGAAGATAAAGGAGGAACGTAGTTGGTGTTTAAAGATGTATGATTGAAAAGACTGACATACCTTGCTCTAAGAAAATGGCAGCCCTGAAAATCATAGTATTATATAGGTGATTTATGTTGTTAAATATTTCTGTCTGGAGTTTTTAGGGCTTCTTTATACATGCAACTTTTCGCCAGTGTTCAGGGACCACAGACCCTCAATAAATGGTGAATGGAGTGCTTCCTGACCAAGAGACTGGGGAACTTAATTTACAGCATCAGCTATCCACTGAAACAACCGAGAAAACCAGAATTGAATAAGGCAGAGATGAAATGGCATGGTAAACAAATCAGGAGCATGATATGGTTTATACAGCATCTAAAGAACTTGTCTATTTCATTATTCAGATTTATTTTTCTACAGGTTCTTAAAGGAAGGAAGAACAGAAGGATGGAAGGGAGGAAAGAAGGGTAGGGAGATAGGGAGGGAGGGGGAATCAGTTCGGTTCAGTTCAGTCTCTCAGTAGTGTCTGACTCTTTGCAACTCCATGGACTGCAGCACGCCAGGCCTCCCTGTCCATCACTAACTTTCGGAGTTTATTCAAACTCACGTCCATCGAGTTGGTGATGCCATCCAACCATCTCATCCTCTGTTGTCCCCTTCTCCTCCTGCCCCCAATCCCTCCCAGCATCAGGGTCTTTTCTAGTGAGTCAGTTGTTCGCATCAGGTATCCAAAGTATTGGAGCTTCAGCTTCAGCATCAGTCCTTCCAGTGAATATTCAGGACTGATTTCCTTTAGGATGGACTGGTTGGATCTCCTTGCAGTCCAAGGGACTCTCAAGAGTCTTCTCCAACACCACAGTTCAAAAGCATCAATTCTTCGGCACTCAGCTTTCTTTATAGTCCAACTCTCATATCCATACATGACCACTGGAAAAACCATAGCCTTGACTAGACGGACCTTTGTTGGCAAAGTAATGTCTCTGCTTTTTAATATGCTATCTAGGTTGGTCATAGCTTTTCTTCCAAGGAGCAAATAAACGTCTTTTAATTTCATGGCTGCAATCACCATCTGCAATGATTTTGGAGCTCCCAAAAATAAAGCCCCCCAAAATAAAGTCCCATGGCATGGGACCAGATGCCATGATGGTAGAAGGGTAGGGGATAGGGAGAGAGGGGGGATGGACCAAAGAAATATGGATATCCAGTGTCACATTTCTCAAAGCCTTCTAGGTGATGTGTGCCAGACAGTTTGGTTGCCTACACAGTAGCCTGGTTCCTTCTTCCTTTCTAAAATACTGCAGTTTTGATTTGGCAGACACGCACCCATGCCTAGTGCATTCATCTGTGAAAGGCTTAGACTTGTTTTGCCAGTATGGTCCTAAGGTTGGACAGGACTGATGGAAACTAAAAGAGAATCTTTGGAGCTTTTGATAAATATTTGTCACTTTGTATAAAGAGATTGAAGTCCATGAATGATACAAACTTTAAAATGTTTTTACCTCAACTGCTTGCCGCCCGTGTGGGTGCTGCCACGTGAAGATGAGATAGGTCGAACTGTGGTACCCACATTACAGCCATGAGGCAATACTGAAAAAATTATGTCAGCATGGTAAGGGTGATGAAGCAGGAGGATAAGAAGAGCCTTAGTCCTTCTTGTCATTGCTGAGCAACCAAAGCAACTCTAGGGTGAAGTTATTAGGAATTTTTCAAAGGTAAACAGTGGTCACTTCCATGGATAGAGCAACCTGGAGGGCTTCAGTCCATAGGGTTGCAAACAGTTGGACATTACTGAGCAACTGATGGTTTAGGCCATTATTATACTAGGATTCTCTTCCTTGTAACTGAGCTCATCCTAACTTAGAGAGTGGAGAAGTGGGGGAGATAACAAGCAAGTTAGAGAGCTGCTTTTTTTCCCCAAGAATCTTGATTTATAGGAGAGAAAATGAGAGAGAGGCAAAAACTGTGTTCTATACAACAGCTTCCTGTTAAATGATAGCCTTATGATGTTGTAAGGATTTAGTTGGGACTTGAGTAGGTAGGTGAGGGAGACCCAGAGCATAGAGACTAGATAGGAAGACGTTAGTAGCTGTTCTTAAATGTTGGCCAGGGTTTGAATGGAGTGTGTTGACAGGCACAAGATGTTATTAGTGGAAACAATGGCCTAAGACTTCAATGAGCAGATTTAGATCTAAAATCAGAGTGTGTTTGTGTTTGTGTGTGAGAGTATGGGGCAGGCAGGGGGTGTCTGGACAGTTGCTAGGAAGAATGGAGATGGACACGCTGTCAGATATATGCTTTTTCTCCTAAAATTTAAGTACTCAGTACCTTCATAAATGATACACAGGTTACCGGACTAACAACGAGCCAAAGTAAAAGGAAAGTAGGGGAATGTCAAACCAAATTAACTCATTGATGTATCTGTTTATATAATAAATGCTCATGGCTTCCCAGGGGGCTCAGTGGTCGAGAATCCGCCAGTCAACGCAGGAGACCCAGGAGACCTGGATTCAGTCCCTGAGTCGGGAAGATCCCCTGGAGGAGGAAATGGCAACCCACTCCAGTATTCTTGCCTGGAGAATCCCATGGACAGAGGAGCCTGGAGGGCTGAAGTCCATGGGGTGGCAAAGAGTCAGACAGGACCGAGCATGCACGTACTTGGCATCTGTGGCTTCGGTATCACATGCTGTGGGCTGGGGAGCCTGGTGGGCAGGGCAGCTGTCCGTTTAGGCTGAATTTGGCTCTTTCTGGCTGTGGGTCCTGGGAAACAACTGGCCCAGCCAGATGGCTTCTGGAGCCTCCTTGTCCTTCTTGCTGCCTCTGCTCAAGTTAGTCTAACTCCCCCTTTCTGCTTCACATCTGGAGGAGCAAACCCTCACCACCCGCTGCCTCCCCCAGGCAGATCCCGCTTCTCGTTTCCTGTAAGTCTGCATTCCGGCGGAGGTTTTTAGCTGGACTCATCATGCTGAGGAAGCCTCAGAGCAGGGGCCAGATGTCAGCACGGCACCCAGTCTGGGGCTCGTCTTGGCTGCCAGCTGCCTCTCTGCTGGCCCTGTCTGCCCAGCCTCTGCCCGTCCCTTCCTTCTCACCTGGTTGCAGCAAATAACAGACTTGCAGACGCAGTGTGGGCTCAGCATTTATACGCTGGGGCCCTCCCTGTGTTACAGATGCTGAAAGAGCACAGAAAATGAAGGCCTAAGCGTTTCTTTCTTATAAGCTCTTGTAATATAAACTGTCAAATATAGTTAGAATGGGAGTTGGCCTCAAATTGCAGGTGATTTAAAACACACAGGCATAATGTGTATAAATAGCAGAGAATGTGGCCTGAATAATTTTGAGGAGTCTGAGGAAAGCCTGAAAAATAATACATTTATAATTGTACATTAGAAATGGTTTACTCATTATATATAAAAATTGGATTAAACTTTAGATATTAGAGACAGCCACCATACAAAGATATTAAAGCGAAGGCTGAAAAAAGCTCAGGATATTGAATGGCTTTCACAGAGGAAAGGTGATGAGTTAGGAATGTGAGTACCTTCCTTATCGTCAGAGGAGCTGGCTCTGAGAGGAACTGTGGAGATGGTAAGGAGGGCCTGCCAAATCCTGGTGTGGGGCTGGGCCTGAGGAGCCAGGAGCTTCCGAGACTGGGCTTGGGTAGGGCAGCTGGGCATTCCCCAGCGTGGCGTGTTCCAGATGGAGACCATCAGTCCTCCCTGTGCCAGGCTCCAGTCTCACTGTGTGGTGCAGCCTGTACTGGGTTTCAGGGTGGCATCCGGCATGTCCAGGCAGTGCCCTAGTGGGGCGTCTCTACTTGCTGGGCATCTCTGGACTCCCTCCCCTCCTCTGCATCCCCATGACCACTGCCTCGGTTTTGTCTGAAAATCCCCAACCGGACTCCACGTCTGTGATCGTAGCCTTGATGTATTCAAGTGCACGTCGCAGCCTGGTCTCAGGTCCTCTCACTCACTTTCGGGTGAAGTCCTTGCCCCATAAAATGGACCCTGAGCCTCTCCACAGTGCAGTGCTTGCTTCCAGCCCAGCCTAGCCCCTCTGCACCATGCCGTCCTTGTTCTGCTGTGTGATGCCCGAACTTTCTTCAACTTAACTTGCATCCACCGTGTTCTCTCTCGGCGCCAAGCTTTTATGCAGGTGGTTTCTCTCTGGAGGATGCGTTCCTTTTGGTCTGCTTTTGGTCTAGTTGTGTGATACAGTCTTCTTCTCTGCTGACGTAGGTTTAAAATCTCTTCTGCCTTCGTCGACTGCCTTCCATGACTAGAACAGATTCTCCTGCTGGGGATCCTGATAATATCCTGTACTGTTCACAGAGTTTGAAAACAACATTAAACTGGTTGAATCAGCCTGTCGTCTCCATCAGGCCTGCACTCCATGCCTCCAGGGAGTGTCTTTTCCCATCGCTCCCGTGTTCCTAGATTAGCACAGTCCCTCGCAGGGAGGGGGACTTTGGTGACATTTACTGACTGAGCATGTTTAGAGAGGGTTTTACGTGAGTGTTCATACCTGGAATAAAGTGGCCTTGCTGATCTGTCGTTTCTGGAGATCTCCCAGACCCCCGTGGTGATGGGAGGAGGATCAGAGAGTGAGATCCAGCCTCCTAGGGAGGGGACCCACTCAGTAGGGTGAAGATCAGGGCTTCTCTGAGGGAGCCGTGCGTGCACACAGCGGTGGAATCAGAACAGAGGAAGTGAAGAGGGGCGATGTCGACAGACCCTCTGTGGAACAAAAGCTAAAAATGCCCAAAGTACGTGTGCATTCCTAGGTCATCGCTCATTGTAATGCGTTTGGAATAGTTTAACCTGGAGCAGATGTTAATCTTGTCTTTCCATTAAGGGTTATATTTAGTTTTTTTTTTTTTAAACCAGTTTTGTGTTTTTTGAATACCCTGCTTCTGATTTTCAAATTTCAAGATTCTGTTAGAAAGATGATCTTACCTCAAGGATTCTGGATTTAATACTTGGATACTAAACATCCTAAAATTAATTTTTTTTTAGATAAGTTCAGTGTGCAGTGAAGAGAATCCGGGTGGGGAGCTGTGGACTGTAGTTTGGAGTGGGGGTGTTAATGGAATATTGTGGCTTAATATTGTAGCCCTGTGATTCGGATGAAAACTGAAGTTTGAGAACCACTGAAACCACTGACTTGAACACAGAAACATAAAATGTGTGTTCAGAGAGTGTAATGAGATCTCTCCAGAAAGGGGGTCAAGCCATCTGATTGTCACACATCAAGGAAGTTGTGGGCAAGACTCTGAAAGATTCCTTAATACCAGCTGATGATATTTGGCTCTGAGTCACTAAAGAACTCAGGAAGTGTTCCTTTAGAGCCTGACTGAGCTGAGGCAGGTAGTAGAATGTAGACAAAACGAACCAAAGATAAAATAGTGACATTAACACTAACAGACTGGTTCCAAACAGGAAAAGGAGTATGTCAAGGCTGTATATTGTCACCCTGTTTATTTAACTTATATGCAGAGTATGTCGTGAGAAACGCGGGGCTGGAGGAAGCACAAGCTGGAATCAAGATTGCCGGAAGAAATATCAATAACCTCAGATATGCAGATGACACCACCCTTATGGCAGAAAGTGAAGAAGAACTAAAGAGCCTCTTGATGAAAGTGAAAGAGGACAGTGAAAAAGTTGGCTTAAAGTTCAACATTTAGAAAACGAAGATTGTGGCATCCAGTCCCATCACTTCATGGCAGATAGATGGGGAAACAGTGGAAACAGTGGCTGACTTTATTTTTTGGGCTCCAAAATCACTGCAGATGGTGACTGCAACCATGAAATTAAAAGACGCTTACTCCTTGGAAGGAAAGTTATGACCAACCTAGACAGCATGTTAAAAAGCAGAGACATTACTTGGTCAACAAAGGTCCATCTAGCCAAGGCTATGGTTTTTCCAGTGGTCATGTATGGATGTGAGAGTTGGACTATGAAGAAAGCTGAGTGCCAAAGAATTGATACTTCTGAACTGTGGTGTTGGAGAAGATTCTTGAGAGTCCTTGGACTACAAGGAGATCCAACCAGTCCATTGTAAAGGAGATCAGTCCTGGGTGTTCATTGGAAGGACTGATGTTGAAGCTGAAACTCCAATACTTTGGCCACCTAATGGGAAGAGCTGACTCATTGGAAAAGACCCTGATGCTGGGAAAGATTGAGGGCAGGAGGAGAAGGGGATGACAGAGGATGAGATTGTTGGATGGCATCACCAACTCAATGGACATGGGTTTGGGTGGACTCTGGGAGTTGGTGATGGACAGGGAGGTCTGGCGTGCTGCGGTTCATGGGGTCGCAAAGAGCTGGACGTGACTAAGTGACTGAACTGAACTAAACTGACTATAGCAGCCATGTTTGATGCTATTCTGTACTGTTCAGTGAAGTTATTGGTAAACATAATAGGAATCCAAGGAATGAGTTATTGTAGATTTTTCTTCTAGAACTTCTCTCTTCCCTTTTTATCCCTTCTTCTCTTCATCCATCCTGCTCCCCTCTTCCTCATTAGCATCCTGTGTGCCATCCTGTATATGTGCCATATTCTCTGTATATAAGATGTACAGTTGTCCAAGGCACCCCACCCTCATTTTTGCAGGGGAAAATATTTCTTACAGCTGTTTCAAGTCATTTTGGAGATATATTGTAGGGAAATATTGCATAGGAGAACCAATAGACAGTATTTTAGAAGCCAGTAGAAACCCTTAAGTTCTGATTGCATTATACCAGTCCTTCAAAAAGTATAGAGTGTAACATAGCTAAGAAGAAATAGGTTGTTGTTGATGAATGCTAGCATGTTGCAACTTCACTTCCACTTTTCCCTTTCATGCATTGGAGAAGGAAATGGCAACCCACTCTAGTGTTCTTGCCTGGAGAATCCCAGGGACAGGAGAGCCTGGTGGGCTGCCGTCTATGGGGTCGCACAGAGTCAGACACGACTGAAGCGACTTAGCAGCAGCAGCAGCATGTTGCAGGCAACAAGACAGAAGACACTGAATCATGCAGTCTGTCGCACATGTACCCCATAAACATAGGCGCTTGCATTGTATTCTGAGTGGCTCTAAGAGGCAAACCGGCTAACCTGAATTACAAGTGAAGCTGTATGAATTCCTAAATTAAAAATGGAGACACAACCCTCATTCAGGAGGAAGAACATTATTCCGTTTCTTTTGTTGCACGTAAGTCATTGCATTTTCAGTTGAACGTCCTGTTTTAGAGACCTCATTTCTAGAATTTAAAGAATTAAATTGCTTATAAACACTTCTTAACGTTATTGTAAAGACCGAATCTGTGTTTTATGGATTAGAGTGCTCGTTGGGTGTGTGCTGTGGATGGGCTTCTGAGGCAGGGAGCTGCTTCCAGTGCCCACGGATCCACTCTTTCACATCGTCGGTTATTTCATGGTAAACATGTGATAATTTTTCTTCTCTTTGGTCTCTCCCATTGCTGTCAGAATCAGAGAGAAATACTGCCTGTGTGTTTTTAATTCATTCAGACCACATCTGCCAGGTTTTGTGTTTTGACATAAACAAGATAAAGAATGCTTCCAGAGCAGGCTGGTTCTGATGTCTTCAAAGCACAGGTCTAAGCTTTCCTCGTTCCTCTTTTAATTAATAAGTCACACGGAGAACAAAGACTCAGTTGCTTTTGTGCCCTCCCTCCGTGCTTGATTCAGTGAGATCTTACACACAGTCGATTTTCAAAGCCATTTCTTGGCTTGATACTTAATTTATTGTCTCTAATTAGGCTTGTAAGATTTTGTAGCAGAAATAATTTTGAAATTTCATGTGTAAAATGTAGTACAGACAAAATGTTAATATTCTGTAGCAAGTTGAAAGGTAACCACTTGGTGGAAAAGTAACTGGCAGAAATTTAAGTAATGCCTCTGATCCTTCTGTATGCCTTTCACTGTATTTGGAGTTTTTCGAATTATCAATGAAATAGAATATGCAGAATTTAAGCATTTTCGCCCTCCCTTGTTATTCAAATAACAGATACTTTTTTCACCCAGAAGTTAGCACGATTTGGCTGTTGTTTCTCTGAAGTAATAGTTTGTAGTAGAACGGCCTTATTCTTCAATCCAGGTCACATAGATTCAGTGGCATTTTGCTTATTTAATATCTAATTTTGTTAATAGTTGTCCCGGTAATAGCTCTGCAGTTACTTCTGCCTGGGTATTTTATAGTGTTTATCCTCATCTGATGAGGTTTTCCTCTGTGAACCACAAGGCCTCTCGTCTTACCTGTAATTTCCAAGCAGGAACTGGTCCGAAGTAGGCCAAGTCCACGCTGGTGGCTGCTCCGTGTGGCTGCACAGCTCCTATGTCTGGCAGGGCAAGGGAACCAGCGGAGCCCGCCCGGAGGGCTCGGGGGCTCAGCAGGCTGTACTTATCCAGGCCCTCTGGAGCTTCTCTTTAAAGAAGCACTTGGTTGTGCACAGGTGTGCACAGTGATCACAGCCAGTGCTATCTGCACCTGGGCCTTTTGTACCCACAGGTCTGTGTGAAGAAGGGAAAGTACCTTCAGTCAGATGTGCAGCACACGACTTTAACATTTATTTTTATTTTGAAATGTCTTAAATCCCGCACCTGCATTCGAATCCCTTGGGAGCTGTGAAAAATTCTGAGGCCTGGGTTGCACTCCAGATGAGCAATGTCAGAATCTCTGGGGGTTGAACTGAGGTATCCATATTCTTTGACTGTCCCTCCGTTATTCTGAAGTAGGGCCAGGATTGAGAAACACTGCTTTAAGGCCAACTTTTATTTTCTGTATTCAACCCATATGCCCTTATTTCCAGTTTTCATGATTAAGCCCACATAGTTTTAATCCCCTTGCTTTCTTGGAGTATCCTCTGTAGAAGGCTGCAGTTAAGGCCTAGAAAGAGTGGAACACACTGATATTAACCCTACGGGGGAGGTACCTGGTGGTAGAGTCAGTCCACAGTAATCTGCTCTGAGATTTGGGAGCGTGGATGGCACTGGCGGTGGGGATGGTGGGTGAGCAGCTGTGGGAAGGGCTCTCCATTGTCTGTGCACATGCCTGGTGCTGGTGGCCTGACTAAGGTCGCACCTGGGCCCTTGGTGGGGATCACAAGCCCTTTTGTATGAATCGTGAGCCACTATTAAACGAAACGGCATTTTTCCAAGCTTCTTTTCTTTATTCTGTAAGGATAGGGAGTTGTAATAGATAGCCTCTTTTAGAAGCTAAAAGCAGTTCAGTTCAGTTAGTCGCTCAGTTGTGTCTGACTCTTTGCGACCCCTTGGACTGAAGCATGCCAGGCCTCCCTGTCCATCACCAACTCCCAGAGCTTGCTCAAACTCATGTCCATTGAGTCGGTGATGCCATCCAACCATCTCGTCCTCTGCGTCCCCTTCTCCTCCTGCCTTCAGTCTTTCCCAGCATCAGGGTCTTTTCCAGTGAGTCAGTTCTTTGCATCAGGTGGCCAAAATATTGGCGTTTCAGCTTCAGCATCAGTCCTTCCAGTGAATAATTAGGACTGATCTCCTTTAGGATGGACTGGTTGGATGTCCTTGAAGTCCAAGGGACTCTCAAGAGTCTTCTCCAACACCACAGTTCAAAAGCATCAATTCTTTGGCGCTCAGCTTTCTTTATGGTCCAACCCTCACATCCATACATGACCACTGGAAAAACCATAGCTTTGACTAGATGGACCTCTATTGACAAAGTAATGTCTCTGCTTTTGAATATACTGTCTAGGTTGGTCATAACTTTCCTTCCAAGGAGCAAGAATCTTTTAATTTCATGGCTGCAGTCACCGTCTGCAGTGATTTTGGAGCCCAAGAAAATAGTCTCTCACTCTTTGCATTGTTTCCCCATGTATTTTCCATGAAGTGATGGGACTGGTTGCCATGATCTTCGTTTTTTGAATGTTGAATTTTATGCCAGCTTTTTCACTCTGTTCTCACTTTCCTCAAGAGGCTCTTTATTTTTTCGCTTTCTGCCATAAGGTGGTGTCATCTGAATCTTTGAGGTTATTGATGTTTCTCCTGGCAGTATCCCACAGGCATATCATTTTAAAAATTAGGAAATACTTGTATTTCTGCTCTTGGTTCAGTATTATTTGCTCACTTTAGTATATGGCTTATTGAACAGTCTGTGTGATATGCTTTTAAAATGCTTCCTCTTGGCTTAGTGCTGTATTTACTATACTGTTCAGGGTCCTTGAATTAGCAGTAATACTCCACAGTTCATGGTGGGTTAAGATACTTCTTGGGAAAGAATCAAGGATCATGCCTTCTTTTACTTATATTTGGAGGTGGAATTTCATCAGCAATCTGTGGTATATTTCTGAGAAACTCTGTACCAATTGATGCAGAGGTTCTTATTATTGCATGATTTATAAATAAATATTAATTAATAGGATTCCCAATATATATGCACACATTTCATAATGTTTTATTTAAAATTACACTATAAACTAGCAGCATAGTCTTCATTCATGTGCTCTGCTTTTAATATTGTTGACAACTTTACCAGGAATTCTCAGCTACTAAAATTACTTAAATAATTAGGATATTAGCTTTTTCATAGTTCTGAAGTAATTTTTTTCCCCCCAACTAGCTCAAATCTTCAGTATTTACTGGAAGGTAGGAGATACTGAGTTCTAATGATTTAAGTATCATGGATTTATAATATGGAAGTAAGTGAAAATGATGTGATTTTTACATCCATTCTGACATGTTTGGATAAGAAAAATGGCAATGCCTAGGAGCACCATGCTTCATATAAAACACTTGAAACATTTAACGAGTAGTCATATCCAAGGCTAGTGCTCAGTAGGTACTTGATGATTAATTTAAGAATGAACGTATAAAAATGAATGAAAAAAGAACCAACAGAGCGAGAAGACATATTATTGCTGGGGTTGGGAAAGGTTGCTGAGACCAGTCCTGGAGGTGGAAAGCTTATTGGTAGGAGCATGGATTTGGAGTTAGAGGAATCTGGATTGAGTCTCAGCTCTGCTGACATTAGCTCAGTTTCTTTGGGAAAGTCTCTTACCTCCTATGAGACTCACTTTCCTCCTCTGTGAAATGAGGAGACGGAGGGCAATGATGGGTAGTGGTGAGGTTTAATGAGGAACACTTAGCCCCAAGCTTCCTGATACACAGATGATAAATACTGATTTTCTTCACTGGCTTGAGAGGCTCGTGGGAGTTGTCATTGATTCCTTAACAGCAGAAGAACTTAAGTGTCTTGCTTTCTTGTATTTTTGTTGACTTGAGAATTTTATTGCCTAATTCTGTCTTGCAGAGACACCTGGATCTAGCTTTTTAACAGGTTATTCCAGTGGGAAAGAACAAAGGTTTTAGGGTGTGTGTAAGTTTTTCTTTCTCGTGTAGTAAAACAGAATGATTGACATAATTGCCATATTCTCGGTTCAGTTCAGCAGCAAAAGTTTGAGTTCCTCAGTGTGCAGCAGGCCTCACAGTCTGATTCTGTTAGGAGTCTTGGAACATTCTGTGGGAGTCTAGCTGTTACCCTCTGTCATTGTTTTGGCAGTTACATCAATGGAACTAGATTTTAATTCTCTGCCTTTCTATGTGAAAGTGTTCATCACTTAGTTGTGTCTGACTCTTTGCAATCCCATGGACTATAGCGAACCAGGCTCCTGTGTTGATGAAATTCTCCAGGCAAGAATACTGGAGTGGGTTGCCATTTCCTTCTCCAGAGGATCTTCTTGAGCTAGGGATCGGACCAGGGTCTCCTGCATTGCAGGCAGATTCTTTAACATCTGAGCTACCAGGGAAGCCATCCTCTCTATATACTGTTATTAAAAATTCTAGTCTCATTTTGATTCTTTTGTTCTGATTTCTCAATCCTATAATTTTCAATGTTTTTCTCTTTCCACTGGGAGCCCTGTGAGTTCTCTCTTTTCTGCAAAATATTATTTCTCTTTGAATATTACAGGAACACCCTATAGGTCGTCTGCCACCCATTTTGGCTCTGCAGGTTTTCCTGAGACACAGTTAAGATCAATTTGCAGCCATGATCGTGTTCCATTGCATGGGAACAGGTTGTGTTCAGCTCCTTTCTCGTCGTGAATGCAACATTACTCCTCAGCCCCACGTGTTCTTTCCTGGGTGCCTGTCTGTTCCCTCTGCCCCAGCTCCACCTTCAGAGAGCCCTTGCCCAAGTGTCTTCCTCTGTGTCTTGTTCACGCTCCTTCCTCGTGCAGACGATGCCCTGGAGAAAGCTCTGTGATCCCTCCATGCTCACACCACATGAATGAAGTCTTCCTGGAGTTTCCCTCATTTGAATGGATTCCTTCAGGTCCCTGTAGCATCACCTAAAGCTCAGTTTGACAGTGACACGTTTTTGCCAAATGGTAGAGCTGGTGTTAGAGAATGATTGACTGGTTTTCTGTGATTATGGTTTGTGTGTCTGCCCTCTGATGCAGTACGGAATGAAGCAGGGCAGAGGCTAATAGAGTTTTCCCACGAGAATGCACTGGTCAAAGCAAACACCCTCTTCCAACAACAAAAGAGAAGACTCTACACATGGACATCACCAGATGGTTAACACCAAAATCAGACTGATTATATTCTTTGCAGCCAAAGATGGAGAGGCTGTATACAGTCAGCAAAAACAAGACCGGGAGCTGACTGTGGCTCAGATCATGAACTCCTTATTGCCAAATTCAGACTTAAATTGAAGAAAGTAGGGAAAACCACTAGGCCATTCAGGTATGACCTAAATCAAATCCCTTATGATTATACAGTGGAAGTGAGAAATAGGTTTAAGGGATTAGATCTGATAGACAGAGTGCCTGATAAACTATGGACGGACATTCGTGACATTGTGCGAGAGACATGGATCAAGATCATCCCCATGGAAAAGAAATGCAACAAAGCAAAATGGCTGTCTGGGGAGGCCTTACAAATAGATATGAAAAGAAGAAAAGTGAAAAGCAGAGGAGAAAAGGAAAGATATAAGCATCTGAATGCAGAGTTCCAAAGAATAGCAAGGAGATATAAGAAAGGCTTCCTCAGCAATCATGCAAAGAAATAGAGGAAAACAACAGAATGGGAAAGACTAGAGATCTCTTCAAGAAACTTAGAGATACCAAGGGAACATTGCATGCAAAAAGGGGCTCGATAAGGGAGAGAAATGGTATGGACCTAAGAGAAGCAGAAGATATTAAGAAAAGGTGGCAAGAATACACAGAAGAATTGTACAAAAAAGATCTTCATGACCCAGGTAATCACGATGGTGTCACCACTGACCTAAGGCCAGACATCCTGGAATGTGAAGTCAAGTGGGCCTTAGAAAGCATCACTATGAACAAAGCTAGTGGACGTGATGGAATTCCAGTTGAGCTATTTCAAATGCTAAAAGATGATGCTGTGAAAGTGCTGCACTCAATATGCCAGCAAATTTGGAAAACTCAGCAGTGGCCACAGACTGGAAAAGGTCAGTTTTCATTCCAATCCCAAAGAAAGGCAATGCCAAAGAATGCTCAAACTACCGCACAATTGCACTCATCTCACACGCTAGTAAAGTAATGCTCAAAATTCTCCAAGCCAGGCTTTAGCAGTATGTGAACTGTGAAATTCCTGATGTTCAAGCTGGTTTTAGAAAAGGCAGAGGAACCAGAGATCAAATTGCCAACATCTGCTGGATCATGGAAAAAGCAAGAGAGTTCCAGAAAAACATCTATTTCTGCTTTATTGACTATGCCAAAGCCTTTGACTGTGTGGATCACAATAAACTGTGGAAAATTCTTCAAGAGATGGGAATACCAGACCACCTGATCTTCCTCTTGAGAAACCTATATGCAGGTCAGGAAGCAACAGTTAGAACTGGACATGGATCAACAGACTGGTTCCAAATAGGAAAAGGAGTACGTCAAGGCTGTATATTGTCACCCTGCTTATTTAACTTATATGCAGAGTACATCATGAGAAATGCTGGGCTGGAAGAAGCACAAGGTGGAATCGAGATTGCCGGGAGAAATATCGATAACCTCATACATGGAGATGACACCACCCTTATGGCAGAAAGTGAAGAGGAACTGAAACGCCTCTTGATGAAAGTGAAAGAGGAGACTGAAAAAGTTGGCTTAAAGCTCAATATTCAGAAAACAAAGATCATGGCATCTGATACCACCCAACACTTCATGGGAAATAGATGGGGAAACAGAGGAAACAGTCTCGGACTTTATTTTTCTGGGTTCCAGAATCACTGCAGATGGTTATTGCAGCCATGAAATTAAAAGACGCTTACTCCTTGGAAGGAAAGTTATGGCCAACCTAGATAACATTTTCAAAAGAAGAGACAGTATTTTGTCAACAAAGGTCTGTCTAGTCAAGGCTATGGTTTTTCCAGTGGTCATGTATGGATGTGAGAGTTGGACTGTGAAGAAAGCTGAGCACTAAAGAATTGATAATTTTGAACTGTGGTGTTGGAGAAGTCTCTTGAGAGTCCCTTGGACTGCAAGGAGATCCAGCCAGTCCATTCTGAAGGAGATCAGCCCTGGGATTTCTTTGGAAGAAATGATGCTGAAGCTGAAACTCCAGTACTTTGGCCACCTCATGCGAAGAGTTGACTCATTGGAAAAGACTCTGATGCTGGGAGGGATTGGGGCAGGAGGAAGAAGGGGACGACAGAGGATGAGATGGCTGGATGACATCACTGACTCGATGGACGTGAGTCTGAGTGAACTCCGGGAGTTGGTGATGGACAGAAATGCCTGGCGTCCTGCAATTCATGGGGTCGCAAAGAGTCAGACAGGACTGAGCGACTGAACTGAACTGAGAGCTAGTGTTGGCCTGCCTTTTCTTATCCCCAGATGCTGAAAGTTCTTGCCTATTTACTCTTTCAGGCTACTCACCCCTCATTCTAGTGCCTAACGATTGCGACACTGAACATGTATTTGATCATTTAAATTGAATACCATATAAGCTCTGTGAAATCGTCTGATCTGGCAAGTAGGATATACTTCAGATCAGATCAGTTGCTCAGTTGTGTCCGACTCTTTGCGACCCCATGAATCTCAGCACGCCAGGCCTCCCTGTCCATCACCAACTCCTGGAGTTCACTGAGACTCATGTCCATCAAGTCAGTGATGCCATCCAGCCATCTCATCCTGTGTCGTCCCCTTCTCCTCTTGCCCCCAATCCCTCCCAGCATCACAGTCTTTTCCAATGAGTCAACTCTTCGCATCAGGTGGCCAAAGTATTGGAGTTTCAGCTTTAGCATCATTCCTTCCAAAGAAATCCCAGGGCTGATGTCCTTCAGAATGGAATGGTTGGATCTCCTTGCAGTCCAAGGGACTCTCAAGAGTCTTCTCCAATACCACAGTTCAAAAGCATCAATTCTTCGGCGCTCAGCCTTCTTCACAGTCCAACTCTCACATCCATACATGACCACAGGAAAAACCATAGCCTTGACTAGACGGACCTTTGTGGGCAAAGTAATGTCTCTGCTTTTGAATATGCTATCTAGGTTGGTCATAACTTTCCTTCCAAGGAGTAAGTGTCTTTTAATTTCATGGCTGCAGTCACCATCTGTAGTGATTTTGGAGCCCAGAAAAATAAAGTCTGACACTGTTTCCACTGTTTCCCCTTCTATTTCCCATGAAGTGATGGGACTGGATGCCATGATCTTTGTTTTCTGAATGTTGAGCTTTAAGCCAACTTTTTCACTCTCCACTTTCACTTTCATCAAGAGGCGTTTTAGTTCCTCTTCACTTTCTGCCATAAGGGTGGTGTCATCTCCATGTATGAGGTTATTGATATTTCTCCCGGCAGTCTTGATTCCAGCTTATGTTTCTTCCAGTCCAGCATTTCTCATGATGTACTCTGCATATAAGTTCAAGAAACAGGGTGACAATATACAGCCTTGATGAACTCCTTTTCCTATTTGGAACCAGTCTGTTGATCCATGTCCAGTTCTAACTCTTGCTTCCTGACCTGCATACAAATTTCTCAAGAGACAGGTCAGGTGGTCTGGTATTCCCATCTCTTGAAGAATTTTCCACAGTTTATTGTGATCCACACAGTCAAAGGCTTTGCATAGTCATTAAAGGAGAAATAGATGCTTTTTTGGAACTCTCTTGCTTTTTCCATGATCCAGCAGATGTTAGCAATTTGATCTCTGGTTCCTCTGCCTTTTCTAAAACCAGCTTGAACATCTGGAAGTTCACGGTTCATGTACTGCTGAAGCCTGGCTTGGAGAATTTTGAGCATTACTTGACTAGCGTCTGAGATGAGTGCAATTGTGCAGTAGTTTGAGCATTCTTTGGCATTGCCTTTCTTTCGGATTGGAATGAAAACTGACCTTTTCCAGTCTGTGGCCACTGCTGAGTTTTCCAAATTTGCTGGCATATTGAGTGCAGCACTTTCACAGCATCATCTTTCAGGATTTGGAATAGCTCAACTGGAATTCTGTCACCTCCACTAGCTTTGTTCGTAGTGATGCTTTCTAAGGCCCACTTGACTTCACATTCGAGGATGTCTGGCTCTAGGTCAGTGATCACACCATTTTGATTATCTGGGTAGTGAAGATCTTTTTTGTACAGTTCTTCTGTGTATTCTTGCCATCTCTTCTTAATATCTTCTGCTTCTCTTAGGTCCATACCATTTCTGTCCTTTATCAAGCCCATCTTTGCATGAAATGTTCCTTTGGTATCTCTGATTTTCTTGAAGAGATCTCCAGTCTTTCCCATTCTGTTGTTTTCCTCTATTTCTTTGCATTGATCACTGAAGAAGGCTTTCTTATCTCTTCTTGCTATTCTTTGGAACTCTGCATTCAGATGTTTATATCTTTCCTTTTCTCCTTTGCTTTTCACTTCTCTTCTTTTCACAGCTATTTGTAAGGCCTCCCCAGACAGCCATTTTGCTTTATTGCATTTCTTTTCCATGAGGATGCTCTTGATCCCTGTCTCCTGTACAATGTCACAAACCTCATTCCATAGCTCATCAGGCACTCTGTCAGATCTAGGCCCTTAAATCTATTTCTCACTTCCACTGTATAAGGGATTTGATTTAGGTCATACCTGAATGGCCTGGTGGTTTTCCCTACTTTCTTGAATTTAAATCTGAATTTGGCAGTAAGGAGTTCATGGTCTGAGCCACAGTCGGCTCCTGGTCTTGTTTTTGCTGACTGTATAGAGCTTCTCCATCTTTGGCTGCAAAGAATATAATCAGTCTGATTTCGGTGTTGACCATCTGGTGATGTCCATGTGTAGAGTCGTCTCTTGTGTTTGGAAGAGGGTGTTTGCTATGACCAGTGCATTTTCTTGGCAAAACTCTATTAGTCTTTGCCCTGCTTCATTCCGTATTCCAAGGCCAAATTTGCCTGTTACTCCAGTTGTTTCTTGACTTCCTACTTTTGCATTCCAGTCCCCTATAATTTAAAGGACATCTTTTTGGGGTGTTAGTTCTAAAAGGTCTTGTAGGTCTTCATAGAACAGTTCAGCTTCTTCAGTGTTACTGGTTGGGGCATAGACTTGGATTACGTGATAATGAATGGTTTGCCTTGGAAACAAACAGAGATCATTCTGTCGTTTTTGAGATTGCATCCAGGTACTGCATTTCGGACTCTTTTGTTGACCATGATGGCCACTCCATTTCTTCTGAGGGATTCCTGCCTGCAGTAGTGTATATAATGGTCATTTGAGTTAAATTCACCCATTCCAGTCCATTTCAGTTCGCTGATTCCTAGAATGTTGACATTCATTCTTGCCCTCTCTTGTTTGACCACTTCCAATTTGCCTTGATTCATGGACCTTACATTCCAGGTTCCTATGCAATATTGCTCTTTACAGCATCGGACCTTGTTTGTATCACCAGTCACATCCACAATTGGGTATTGTTTTTCCTTCGGCTCCATCCCTTCAGTCTTTCTGGAGTTATTTCTCCACTGATCTCCAGTAGCATATTGGGCCCCTACTGACCTGAGGAGTTCCTCGTTCATTATCCTATCATTTTGCCTTTTTGTACTTTTCATGGGGTTCTCAAGGAAAGAATACTGAAGTGGTTTGCCATTTCCTTCTCCAGTGGACTACAGTCTGTCAGATCGCTCCACCATGACTTGCCCATCTTGGGTTGCCCCACGGGCATGGCTTAGTTTCATTGAGTTAGACAAGGCTGTGGTGCTAGTGCGATTAGATTGATTAGTTTTCTGTGAGTATAGTTTCAGTGTGTTTGCCCTCTGATGCCCTCTTGCAACACCTACCGTCTTACTTGGGTTTCTCTTACCTTGGGCGTGGGGTATCTCTTCACGGCTGCTTCAGCAAAGCGCAGCCACTGCTCCTTACCTTGGACGAGGGGGTATCTCCTCACCACCGCCCTTCCTGACCTTCAACGTGGGATAGCTCCTCTAGGCTCTCCTGCGCCTGCACAGCCATGGCGCCTTTGAAGTGGGGTTGGTCCTCCCAGCCACCGCCCCTGGCCTCGGGCTTAGGGGCGTGGATTAGCTCCTCCCGCCCGCCGCCCCTGGCCTCCGCTTGGGGCGTGGGGTATCTCCTCCTGGCTGCCGCCCCTGACCTCGCACATGGGGTAACTCCTTAAACAAGGAAATCCTTAGTTTGGTTTATTTGTGCCTTGAAAATGGGTGTTAGTTTCCTTTCTTTAAGAGTAAGAGATTATGCTGCTCCTTTGGTCAAATTTATTTAATTTCCTAGACCATTGATTTTTACAGTGAGTGATGGATGGATGAACTAAAGCTGTGCTGTACTGCTTTATAGCTCAGCCTTGCAAATTATGGAAACATGAACCCCCGAGAATGGACTTTATTTTCAGGAATATTACAATAGTAAAAAGCAGTGGAAATGATTTCTGCTTGGTTAGCAATAAGATGTCTGCAGAAAACTGACTTTGAGCTTTTTTTTTTTTTTTACCAAAGAATGTATTTTTAATCATAATTGACAGTGTAATAATTGACTATTTGAGCTTTCTGGTTATACTTCTTTAATCAGAATTAAGACTGTCTTTACTTTATCTCCTTATACTAGAGAACAGACTCTGCAGAATTAAGTATGTGACTTTTGGCCATATCCATATGTTCTTACAGAGTTGTCATTTGGGGCTATACTGGCAGATAGACTCTACTTAAAAAAGACTGTTAGCTCTGGAAATATGTATGTCTGCAGACAGTGGTGTGTGAATGCCTCTTGGTCTTCATAACAAGCCTATAATTAGTTCACTTACTTAAGGCATATGATGAGCTGTTATGTCATCCATCAGATGTTTTATTCCACAGTGAAATGAAATTCAAAATTGGCCAATTACAGTATTTTTCTATTTTGGGCTTGCCTGTCAATCTAGGGCTGTTATCTGTATCTTCAGATATTTTTGTGAGTTTTTAAAGAAAAGAATAATTTCTGTGATTCCATGATGAAATGATCTTTTCCACTCTGAGTTTCCATAACCCTTTTCTTGTAATACATTATAATGTCTGTTTAGCAGGGACCTCTGGCACCCACCTTGCACCTGGTACTGTGCTGAGTGCTTAGGTTACAAAGTAAGACTGAGGTTTGCAGTTCAAAAATAGAAGATAGTTAATATGTAATAACAGGTTCCATGGAGCCTATTTCAGAGGAATCTGATCTGATCCAAGCATCAGAGAAGATATTTGAATGAAAATGTGAAGGTTGGATAGCAGTCACTCAGGACAGGTAGGTTTAGAAAGGGGTAGGAGAATGTTCTAGATAAAAACAAAACATCCCACAGAGGCACGGAGGTGAATACAGCTAGAGGAGTGGTTTCCAAATTTGGGTGCACATTGCAATTGCCTGAAGAGTTTTGAAAGGGTCAGTTCTTCGATCCCATTCTGAGAGAGACTGTTGGATACTTGGGAACCCATGTTGCGGTGTTTTCAGCAGGTTGAGTGACCCAGTGTGGTTGTGGGAGAACACCCCTGACTTCAGCCTGAGACAGACTGCAGAGGGCTGAGATTGCACAGATGCACTGAGAGGCAGTGCTGTGAGCTGGGCCTCCGGGAGGAGCAGCTCAGTGTTAGCCAGGGTGCAGAACAGTCGTGAGAGGGAAAGTCGGGGTCTTCATCTCTTCCAGCTATTACAGCAAAGCTCCCATGAACGGGGCGGCTTATAACACAGGCATGAATTTCTCACACTTCGGGAGGCTCATGAGTCCAGATCCAGGCGCCAGCAGACTTGGCATCCGATGTGAGCTTGCACCTTCCCACTGAGTCCTCAAATGATGGAAGGGGCCCCTCGGGAAGGACTCGGAGCCCCTCGGGAGGGCTGCGCCCACGTGACCTCTTCACCTTCCAGAGCCTCACTTTGTAAACCAGCTCATGGGGTTTAGGCTTTCAACCTAGGGATTTCAGAGGAGACACAGACATTCAAACCACAGCAGCTGGGAAAAAGGAAAAAGGAGGGTTCATTAGGAGAAAAATCCCAAGTTAGTGTCCCATGAACCAAATGAAAACAGTAACTTGAAAATGAGGAAATGCATGAGGCGAGAGGTCAAGGAAGGCAGAAATTGACAACTGTACTTTTAGTTCAGGGACCAGGCGCTCCTGTGTTCAGCAGCAACTTTTCTGAGAGTAGTTGAATGTATATGGAAGACCATCCACATGCAGGAGGCAGTGGGTGTCATGGATGTTAATAGAAGGTAACAGGTATAACATGATGAGGAAGCACTTAAGGGAAGAGAGAGCATGTACGTGAGCCTCAAAGGGCACGTTGAGCTTCAATAAATGGGTGAACACAGCCCAGGGAGGGAAGGGCAGCCCGAGGTGGAGGTGGTGTGTCCACAACCAGAAGACACGGTTGTTCTTAGGAAGTGGTGAGGCTTTGTTTTCCAGTCATGAGGAGACATCAAAAGCTATATGCTTGGACTGGTGTTAATACGATAGCAAGGTGCTGATTGCAAGAGAAAAGGGAAGAATCAGAAGGTGGAGAAGCCTGACAGGACAAGATGATAGTGCTGTAAGCATGAAATGGGGAGGACGTGACCTAGGACACTGGCATGGGGAATGAAAAGGTGCCTAAGTGATGCATTTTGAAACAAACAAAAATAATGCAGCTGATGAAATAACTAACTGGCTGTAGGGAGAGAAGAAAAGGAGTGTGCTCAAAGTTGGAGTCAAGATTTTGAAATTTGGGAGTTTGAAGGAAGAACTTTTTATTTAACAGTGATAACAGGGGTACATGCATAGGCTATTTACTGATTTAGTTGATTATAAAGTCAAAACCATTTAACATTTTGAGAGGGAAAAGGAACATGTATGTAAAGAACCAACATCTAAATATATCTTTTTGGAACCAGCAAGTTCCACGGTTAGACTCCTGGTGGAGTGACACCTCTGTGTGGAAGGGAGAAGGGATATCTAGGGCGTGAGTGGGATTTCTGAGTCCCCACCTGGGTCACCAGAGTTGATGGGGACTCCCAGAACCTGGGAGGCAACAGGTGACAGACGTCGAGGCTCTGAAGGGCCCCGGTAGGAGGACGGTGTGTTTCATGGCTCTTACTGTAGTCTTTCCCACTGGGGAGAAGTGTTATCTTTAGTCATCAGAACTGAAGATTAAAGCGGATTTTATGAATGTTTTATGTATCCTAAGATACTTGGAGATTATTTCCTTGGAGAAGCTTGAGTTATCCAAAGATATTTGTTTAGCAGTTAGCTGGGGAAAGACTGAACTGTTATTGATTCTGAGATAAATAAGAATTAGAGGACATTGAAAGGTAGAACTGCCCACTGTGGGCATAAAGCAAATTATATTTTAAGTGATCCTAGCAAAATTGCCTGAATTTTGTTTTTTTTCTTCCATTTCATTGAGAGCGGTTTCCTTAGTGTCTGAGATTGTCATTAAGGTTTTAGTGGAGAAGATGATTATCTTGTTGCCCAGTAAGCTTTTGATTGATTCTTAATAAAGTCTAGATTTCACAGACTAGTCTTGATTTGTCCGATAGAAACTAACAAATGCACTAAACTCTTGAAACCGGGACCAAAAGCTCATCTAAGGCAGGCTTTAGGAGATATTCTAGTTGGAGGAAGCCTTATCCCCAGAGATGCAGCTTAGACTTGGAGCATCTCTGTAGCAGTTTCCTGGCTGAGGTCTCTGTTTGATCTCAACAGGTACATGTCAGTTAGACAGAAATGTGCCCAACTCTTGTTATCAGGCAGATCAGTAGTCACATCTGGGCAAAGCCTGCCATTGCAGATTCACAGGTACGCTATAAGACGGATGTAACTTGGAGAGTGGGAATGAAGTGGGAAACACTGGAAGGCGAGTTAAGATCAGAGACTCCTTGTTGTGCTCCTTCAGATGTGATACAGTAAGCAGACAATGTAAGTAGACGTTCAGGGGTCAGAGGATTACAGGTAACTGAAAGTTTGTTAAAAAAAAAATATATATATATATACACACACACACACACACACACACACATACATATATATCATTTTTAATACAATACTGAGAATCTAAAATAGCCAGAAATATCAATAAGAACATACTGAAGCATGATATTTACTCAGTACTGTGCTTGACCTTCAAGGCTGGAAAAGGAGGAAAGGTTTACTTGCTGCCCATGGTGAGTTTATGGTGTCTGCTTAGAGAGGCAGGAGCCCCTGAGATCGTCACGTGTAAAGATCCTACACATGATGTATATAGGTTTGTTTCAGGTTCTATCTATTCATGTTTATTCACTCATTGATTAATTGATAAGTTTATTCCACAAAAATTGTGATTTCTGGAGTAGTGATGAAAACAACAAGAAGTGGAATTTATATTCCTTTGGGGGAGACGGACAATAACAAGTAAACCAATAAGCAAGAAAAATTCAGAGCGTGTTAAAACACGTGGAGAGGCTAAACCAGGCTGAAGCAATGGAGTGTCTGGGGATGGCGGTCAGTGAGACGTCATGAGGAGGCGGTATCGGAGCTGACTCCTGGAGGAGCAGGGTCATCCGAGTGGCCCCAAGGCAGGAATTAGCCTTCTTGCTGAGTGAGCAGAAAGTGGCCAGTGTATCTGGGGGGCAGGGTGAGTGAGGAGGAGAGGGCCAGGAGAGGCCAGAGGCAGGGCAGAAGCACAGGGTGTGTCGGGCTTGACCCGGCGGGTAGGACTTCAGGTTCAGTGGGAAGCCTTTGGTTGGCCCTGAGTGGGAGTTGTGAGCTTCGTGCCCTGGCTACTGAGTGGAGAATGTCAATGGGAAACGAGACAGGGCACTGGGGAGAGCCTGAGGCTGCAGTCCATAGGGCAGTGCCCGTCAGACAGCTGGAATATATGAGGCCCTTCCCTTTGCCAAAGAGAACATTCAGTGGCAAAGGTGAACCTTGAAAAGGGAGTGGAATTCCAAAATAATTTTGAAAGATTCACCATGAATTAAACACGAATGTGTAGAGAGGAAGGAGAAAGGCCTTTTGGGAAGGCTGGAAGCTGGTAGTGGAGATGGTATGAAGCGGGTGCAGGTCACTCACCTGCTCTCCTAAGAAAGCAGAGCAAGCAGGAATTCATCTAAGGCTGTGGTCCTGAAGTTAGAATCACCAGTAGTAATGTGTTAGACTGTAGCCTGCCAGGCTCCTCTGTCCATGGAATTCTTCGGGCAAGAATACTTGAGTGGGTAGCCATTCCCTTCTCCAAGGGATCCTCCTGACCCAGGGATTGAACCCAGGTCTCTTGCATTGCAGGCAGATTCTTTACCATCCAAACCAACGGGGAAGCCCTGCTGCTGCTGCTGCTGCTGCTAAGTCGCTTCAGTCGTGTCCAACTCTGTGCAACCCCATGGACTGCAGCCCACCAGGATTCCCCGTCCCTGGGATTCTCCAGGCAAAAACACTGGAGTGGGTTGCCATTTCCTTCTCCAATGCATGAAAGTGAAAAGTGAAAGTGAAGTCGCTCAGTCGTGTCTGACCCTTCACGACCCCATGGACTGCAGCCCACCAGGCCCCTCCATCCATGGGATTTTCCAGGCAAAAGTACTGGAGTGGGGTGCCATTGCCTTCTCCGAGGGAAGCCCTGGGGAACTTTAAAAAAAAAAAAAAGTTGATATCTGGCCTCCAGCCCTGCCTGGAGATTATGATGTCCTTGGCATGGGGTGTGGTCTGGTGTGCAAGTCACTGTAACACGCAGGCAAGGTTGAAACTCACTGGTGTAAGATTGTTCAGTGTAACCTCTCAGAGCCCAGCAAAAAAACCTTAACTCAGCAGGCCAAGGGCATGATATGGGAGAAGCAAAGCCTTTCCTTTGGGATTCACTCAGTTATGGGACCCCTCTGAGATGTTCATGTGAAATCAGATTCCTGGAGTCCTCCCATGGAAACGCTGAGCCTAGGACGACATGCATTTAGAATGTTCCCTTTGTGGTCATGTAGGTTGGGTAAAAGATCTCAGTGCTCCTAATTTCTGATAAAATGAAGTGGACACATCTAGTGAAAATGAATGCCAGCCTGTTTTCTAGCAAGGGGGCTGGGGGACCGAGCCCGCCCTGGGTGCTGTCTCAGCAGCTTGTCTGTGAGCAGCTGGAGCCCTGGGGCCAAGAGCGGAAGTCATAGCAGGGCCTTCAGCGGTCTGGTGGGAGACACATTCAGGCAAGTTCTTTTGGAAGAGGCTTGGCCAAGGAGAGCTTGGAGATCAAAGGAAAGGGAACACTGGTGAAATGGTAGAGAGCTATGCGGTTTGGCCTCCATGGTTCTGGGAGGCCAATGAGTGTGGTATATTGTGAATGTCAGTCATTCTCATGGTGTTCAGAGAATCCACACCCTGACTAGTGGACGTTATGCTGGTGGAGTCATTGGTTCTCTTGATAATGGGTTGTATTTTCATGGTTTTGATGTTTCTCTGTTGGGCTATGACATTGGCATCAGTAGAAATGTCCACCATCTCTCAACCTGATACTTCCCATTTGTTAGGAAGTAGAGTTAGGACACTGCTTGTTCCCTGGACTGTGCCCCTAAATGGCTGCGTCCAGAGAGAAGTTAATTCTTATCGGCTCCTAATTTTATCCCAGTAATTCTTTTCCTTTTGGAAAAATTCTTCTGTTCACTTATTCAGCCCCTTTTCTTCACTAGCAGTCGGGTACAAACAGTGTGAGGATTAGAGTGATAAGGCCTGAACCCTGCCCAGGAGATCACACAGTCTGCTGCAGGGGGCAAAACCATATCACGGATCACACCCAGTGAGACCCTGTGGTCCAGAGATTGATCATCAGAGGAGAGGGTAAGTGATTATTTCGCTTTAGAGAACCAGGACTTTTTTTGGAGGAAGATACTGACCTTGAAGGACGGGTAGGATTTAGAAAGTTATGGATGCTGGAGCATTTCAGGCAAGGAACAGTGTAAACTAAGGACGTAAGAATCTACTGGCAAATGGTTTAATTTGACTGTGGCATGCAGAGCATGAAGAGTTATTCTGGAAAATAAGATGAAAAACTAGATTGGAGCCTATTAATAACAGATGTGACAGCCAGTGGAAAAGATACTTTATTTGTAGGCAGTACGAGGCCTTTGGAGATTTTCCAGCAGGAGAATAGAAGGGAAACTAGCATTTATTGGGTGTGTGCCATGCATGTGCCAAGCAGTATACTTTCTGAGAGTGCTTCATTTAGGTGACCTGAAGGATAGGATTATTCAGGAAGAGTAATTGGGCAGCCGTGTTTAGAATTGTTTGAGGAGGGAGGAGATTGGAGACAGAGAAGTCACTGTCGTAGCCCAGGTCTTGTATGAATTGTTTTGGCATAGAAATAAAGACATGGTATAAAAAGGGTTTTATTTATTGAATGATAATAATTTATTGAGTTCTTAGTATTCCAGGCAGTCAGACTCTTGTAGAACCCACATTCTTGTGAGTGAGACATATTTCAGCAGCAGAAGGTGGTCAGACAGTAACAAGTGAGATGCAGAGAATTAAAACAGGGAGATGTGACGGAGACCAGTCTGGTGATAGCTTTAGATTGGATTGGTCAGGGAAGGCCTCCTTGAAGAAGTGCCATTTTAAAAGACACTTGCATGATAACGGGGAGCCTGCCATGAGAAAATTGGGGTTGGGCTGGGGAGAAAGCAACCCAGGCAGAGGAAACATGTACACTTTTAACTGTAAAAGCCAGCAATTCCAAGGAACAGAAGGGTGAGGCAGGGTTATGTTATTTGTCAGTGGAATGTAGAAGGGGATCAAGCAAGAGGTTCCAGTGTTGGACAGAGAGCAGCAGCAGCCTTCTTTGGAGGTTGTACCAGGTATAGGTGAAGGTGATGATTTGTTTTGGACATTTGTGGTTTAGTCCTGAGGTCAAGTAATGTCGATTTACCTAGGAGATTGAGCTTGGTGCAGGAGTAGGATTGGAGATAGAGATCTAAGACTCTTCTGCCCAGAGGAATTCTTTGAGGCTGTAGGAAAGGCAGGGATGTCCAGGAGATTGGAACAAGGGGAGAAAGCCAAAGGTGCGGGCATGTGGATGGTTTATTTGGGGAACTAGAAGATGGCTTGAAGGAAAGAGATGGGGATAACCAGGAAAGCCCAGAGTTTGAGCATCTGAAGTCAGGAGAAACTATACATTCACATAGTCCTGAACCAGCCAGACTCAAAAACACGCTGTTTTGTTTTGTGAATCTCAGTGAACGCAATTCAGCTGAGACAGTTATTTCGTTAGTCTGTAATCTCATGCATTTGATATTACGGTCTCTCATGGTGTATTCAAAGTTAAATTGTGATGCAGGCTTCTCATGTGGTTTTAAATAAAGATGCAGCCTGGGAGGGATAAATTGGGAGATTGGGACTGACATATACCCACTACTATATATGGAATGGGTAACTAATAAGAACCTGCTGTATAGCTCAGGGAATTCTATTCTCAGTACTCTGTACTGGCCTGTATGGGAAAAGAATCTAAAAAGAAAACAAACAAACAAACAAACAAAAGACAAAAAAACTGCAGTCTTTTCTCGGTCAGAATGTCTTAAATGTGCTTTGCAATAAGCTAAAATATATCCTTCCAGAAGTAGAAGTCGAACAATTGCTTTAAAGTGATAATTGTCTATTAGAATATGAATTGTGAAGCGTTTTAAAGTAGCATTTCCAAATTGACCACCAGGTGGCATAAATAATTCTTTTATAAATTGTTCACTGCATCAGTACAAGTGAGTGATTATTACTGTTAAGAAATCATGGTAGGGACAAAACATATATATCTGTGATGACATTTGACTGCATTTGAAGATATGCTGTTTTATTTAACTTTTTCTATATATATATAGGTTTCCCAGGTGACTCAGTGGTAAAGAATCCACCTGCCAATGCAGGAGAAGTGAATTTGATCCCTGAGTCGAGTCAAGAAGATCCCCTGGAGAAGGAAATGGCAACTCACTCTAGTATTCTTGCCTGGGAAATCTCATGGACAGAGGAGCCAGGTGGGCTTCAGTCCATGGGGTTGTATAGAGGCAGACACAACTTAGCAACAACAACAACATTATATATATATATATATATATATATATATATCAGAAACAGTAAGCCTAACAGAAGCAGAAGAGATCAAGAGGTGTCAACCTTATCTTTGATAAAGGAGGCAAGAACATACAGTGGAGAAAAGACAATCTCTTTCACAAGTGGTGCTGGGAAAACTGGTCAACCACTTGTAAAAGAATGAAACTAGAAAACTTTCTAACACCATACACAAAAATAAACTCAAAATGGGTTAAAGATCTAAACATAAGACCAGAAACTATAAAACTCTTAGAGGAGAGCATAACACTCTTCTACATATATCACAGCAGGATCCTCTATGACCCACCTCCCACAATACTGGAAATAAAAGTAAAAATAAACAAATGGGATCTAATTAAACTTAAAAGCTTCTGCACAACAAAAGAAACTATAAGCAAGGTGAAAAGACAGCCTTCAGAATGGGAGAAAATAATAGCAAATGAAGCAACTGACAAAGAACTAAACTCTAAAATATACAAACAACTCCTGCAGCTCAATTCCAGAAAAATAAATGACCCAATCAAAAAATGGGCCAAAGAACTAAATAGACATTTCTCCAAAGAAGACATACAGATGGCTAACCAACACATGAAAAGATGCTCAACATCACTCATTATCAGAGAAATGCAAATCAAAACCACAATGAGGTACCATTTCACGCCAGTCAGAATGGCTGTGATCCAAAAGTCTACAAGCAATAAATGCTGGAGAGGGTGTGGAGAAAAGGGAACCCTCTTACACTGTTGGTGGGAATGCAAACTAGTACAGCCACTATGGAGAACAGTGAGACGATTCCTTAAAAAACTGGAAATAGAACTGCCATACGACCCAGCAATCCCACTGCTGAGCATACACATTGAGGAAACCAGAATTGAAAGAGACACGTGTACCCCAGTGTTCATCACAGCACTGTTTATAATAGCCAGGACATGGAAGCAACCTAGATGTCCATCAGCAGATGAATGGATAAGAAAGCGGTGGTACATATACACAATGGAGTATTACTCAGCCATTAAAAAGAATACATTTGAATCAGTTCTAATGAGGTGGATGAAACTGGAGCCTATTATACAGAGTGAAGTAAGCCAGAAAGAAAAACACCAATACAGTATACTAACGCATATATATGGAATTTAGAAAGATGGTAACAACAACCCTGTATGCGAGGCAGCAAAAGAGACACAGATGTATGGAACAGTCTTTTGGACTCTGTGGGAGAGGGAGGCGGGGGATGATTTGGGAGAATGGCATTAAACATGTATAATATCATATAAGAAACGAATCGCTAGTCCAGGTTCGATGCAGGATACAGGAAGCTTGGGGCTGGTGCACTGGGATGACCCAGAGGGATGGTATGGGGAGGGAGGTGGGAGGGGGTTCAGGAGGGGGAACACGTGTACACCCATGGCAGATGCATGTTGATGTATGGCAAAACCAATACAATATTGTACAGTAAAATAAATAAATAAAATATATATATTATGTATTAACCCTAAAAAATAAAAAGAAGAAGAAGTGTCAAGAATATACAGAAAACTACACAAAAAAGGTCTTAATGACTGGGGTAACCATTGTGATGTGGTCACTCACCTAGATAGGCATCCTGGAGTGTGAAGTCAAGTGTGCTTTAGGAAACATCACTACAAACAGAGCTAGTGGAGTTGATGAAATTCCAGCTGAGCTATTTCAAATCCTAAAAGATGATGCTGTTAAAGTGCTGTACTCAATATGTCAGCAAATTTGGAAAACTCAGCAGTGGCCATAGGAATGGACAAGGTCACTTTTCATTCCAATCTCAAAGAAAGACAATGCCGAAAGTATTCCAGCTGCCATACGATTGCGGTCATTGCATATACTAGCAAGGATATGTTCAAAATCCTTCAAGCTAGGTTTCAGAAGTACCTGAACCAAGAACTTCCAGGTGTATTGATACAATCTGGATTAGAAAAAGCAGAAGAACAAGAGATCAAATTGCTGACATTTGTTGAATCAGGGAGAAAGCAAGGAAGTTTCAGAAAAACATCTACTTCTGCTTCATTGAGTACACTAAAGCCTTTGACTGTGTGGATCCCAACAAACTGGAAAATTCTCACAGATGGGAGTACTAGACCACCTTACCCGTCTCCTGAGAAATCTGTATGGAGGTCAAGAAGCAACAGTTAGAACCGGACATAGAACAACAGACTGGTTCAAAACTGGGACAGGAGTATGTTAAGGATGTATATTGTCACCCTGCTTATTTAACTTCTATGCATTCATGCAAAATGCCAGGCTGGATGAAGCACAAGCTGGAATCAACATTGCTAGGAGAAATATCAACACTCTCAGACATGCAGATGACACCACTCTAATGGCAGAAAGTGAAGTGGAACTAAAGAGCCTCTTATGTGGCTAAAAGAGATGAATGAAAAGGCTGGCTTGAAACTCAACATGAAAAAAAAACTAAGATCTTGGCATCCAGTCCCATCATGGCAAATATGGGAAACAGTGGAAGCAGTGACAAATTTTATTTTCTTGGGCTCCAAAATCACTGCAGACACTGACTGCAGCAATGAAATTAACATATGCTTGCTCCTTGGAAGGAAAGCTTTGACAAACCTAGACAGCATATTCAAAAGCAGAGACACCACTTTGCTGACAAAGGTCCATATAGTCAAAGCTATGGTTTTTGCAGTAGTCATGTATGGATGTGAGAGTTGGACCATAAAGGAGGCTGAGCACCAAAGAATTAATGCTTTCAAACTGTGGTGTTGGAGAAGACTCCTGAGAGTTCCTTGAACAGCAAGGAGATCAAACCAATGAATCCTAAAGACAATCAACTTTGGATATTCATTGGAAGAAGTGATGCTGAAGCTGAAGTTCCAGTACTTCGACCACCTGATGAGAAGAGCCGACTCCTTGGAAAAGACCCTGATGCTGAGAAAAATTGAAGGCAAAAAAAGAAGGGGGCAGCAGAGAATGAGATGGTTATACAGCATCACTGACTCAATGGACATGAATTTGAGCAAACTTCTTGAGATGGTGAAGGACAGGGAAGCCTGGTGTGCTGCAGTCCACGGGATCACAAAGAGTTGGACATGACTGACTGAACAATAACAGTATTCAACAAATATTCAGACTCAGTATGTAGGAGGGCAGGCATCAGTGGACAGAAATACCTGAATTAGGAAACTCTATGTCTACCCTCAAGAATCTCTGGCTTCTGTTACTGAGTCACTAATAAATTCAGAACAGGTTGATGAGTGTGGTAATAGAAGCAAAGTGAAAGATGCCCAGACTGGGAGTGATTTCCTGGCCCTGGGGAGAGCAGTGAGGGCTTCCCAGAGGATTTTGGAGGAGGGTTTTCAGAATCCGTCCTTCTCTGGGTTATAGTAGAAGCACATACCAGGCAGCGGTGAGAACACCTTGTGTGAATTCATGGTTGTGTGAATTAGTTCGGTGTGTTCCAGTGAACTGTAAGTGGTTTAGTATGTTGAAGTTTAGTCTCTTAAGCTGTGTCCAACTCTTTGGCGACCCCGTGGCTGTAGCCCGCTAGGCTCTTCTGTCCATGGGATTTCCTGGTTTAAATTTGCTTGCATGTAAATACAATGAGGGTGAAAGTGAGGCTGGGAAAGTGGCCAGAGTGGTTTTGTGGGTCATGCTGAGGATCTGAGAGGACACTGTTATGTCAGGTAAGGGAAGCCCTGGGGCGGTGTTAAGGACGAGAGTCTTGTGATCAAGCTAGCATTTTAGAAGACTGACTTTCCTGATGGAGCCTAGAGGAGGGCAAAACTAACCAGAGGCAGGCGGGTCAATCAGGGCAGTATAGGGTATGAATCGGCACAGGGGCTAGTGCTGGTGGAAGGAACTGGAGAAAACTCAAGACACGGATTTGATGGTTCATTTCATGTGTCAACATGGCTGGGCCACTGGGTGCCTAGACATTTGGTCAAAACTTGGTTGTGATGCATTTGTCAGGGTGTTCGTAACTGAGACTAACGTCTGAGTCAGTAGGTGGAGTGAAGCGGCGTGCTCTCCCTGGTGTGGACGGGACTGATCTGCTGTGCTCACCCCCTGAGAACAGAAAGGCCGAGTAAGAGAGAAGCCCTCCTGCCTGACTGGTTCTGAGCTGGGACGTCAGTGTGCCCCGGCCTTTAAACTCGCACTGAACTGGAACCTTGGCCCCTCCTGGGTCTGGAACCTGCTGAATGTCAGATGGGAATGCGCACGGTCAGCTCTCCTGATTCTGGGGCTTCATAGCTGGACTGGAACTACACTCTTGGGTCTCCTTGCTGACTTGAGGTCTTGGAAATGCTCAGCTTCCATACTCGCACAAGCAAGTTCCACGTAAGAAATGTATTTCTTTGTCGCTCTCTCTGTCCTGTTGGTCCTGTTTCCTTGAAGCGTCCTGACTACACACACGCGGAACATAGACCCGGCATAACATGGCCTTCCGGTGTGCGTGGGGGATGGAGCAGCGATAGGGTGAGGATGCTCCCTTTCCAGTGGCCTGGTGACTGGAGGGACAGTCCTGCTGTCGGCTGACATGGATAGCGTGTGGGGCACATACTCACTGTAGGTCGGTATGTGCACTGCGTGAAGATGACTTGTTTGTTTTTATAAACATGAAGTTCATGGTGTTTAGGATGAACAGAAAGATGCAATTTAAGCCACTGGTTCCATTGGCCTGATTTTATAAATGAAGTAGGAACTGTGGAAATGGATGAGGAAAGGCATGAAAAATTGAAGTGGAACGTGACTGTTTTGGGGGCAGCAGAAAATGTATTTCCTGTTTGGGGGTGGTCGTTTCTAGGGCCCGGCATGTGCAAGGAGGGCACTGGCTATGGTTTGTTAAGTGTGCTTGTGATCCACTCTCAAATGGTGAGCAGAGTGAAAGTGGAAATTACCAACTGCAAGGAAGTGAAAGAGGCAAGGGCCCAGTAAAGTGGAATATCAAGTCTGTGGGCTCTAATGTACGGGAGAGACTACAGAATGTTTTTTAAAGCAAATGTGTAGTTTTAATTGCTATCTTATTTCATGTATTTTTGTATGTGATTTCACACTTTAGCATGATTTAGATTTCTTGATACCTATAACTTTTAATAATGATAATGTTTATTTGTATTTCATGTGTACTAGACTGTGATTGATCAGCTTATGTGTGTGTAGTTTATTATCTGTTTTAAATCTGATAACACACCTTAATTATATCATATCCAGTGACTTGGAGGGAGATTACAGTCCTCAGTCCCTTCAGCCTAATAAGAAATTAAGAAAAAAGCATCTCTAATTTCTGCTTTACCTTAATGCCTCCTGGAAAAAGAATTACAGAAAGTTTCAGGAGCATGGCTTCATTTCCTTTCCTTTCCTTTGGATACAATGCTTTGTTAGCCGTGCTTTGAGATTTATGTTGAGAAAAGTCATATAAGCCAATGAGTGGAATCTGTGGTTACAGAAAATTCATTAAAGAGGGGTATTCTCGGTTTTCATGCTCTGTGTTACCCAAAGAAGGATGGACATTTAAAAAACTTGTCTATGAATAGTCTTATTTATGACTGTTGCAAGACTGTAACCTGTTAATATTCATTATCACTGAAAATGTTTAATTCTCTCTAGGAAAGTTTTCCCCCGTTTTCTCTCTTCTGTTTTATAAGGATATATACAGTAGTAACATTTGCCCACTATTATTTACTTACTTATTAGGCAATGAGGGATATCCATCATGAAACTGTTGGTTTCCAATGCAAATACTGTTTGTGTTCTTAAAAGTTTCATTACCGAGGACAAATGGGAGAATATATTAATTGGTTATCAGAGGTAGTAAATATTATAAAAAGTAAATTATTGGCTCTTGTTAACAAGTACTCTGAGACATTATGTGTTATTTTTTTGAAAAACCACACACTATTTGTCTATCTATTCTGTCTGATCTTTCTTATGTACATACATAATTGTTGTGGTTTGGTGTGAGATCATGGTGCGCTGTGAATACTGTAGGGTCAGAGGAGATCTGTCTCAGTGAGCAGCAGGTTGTCCCACTAAGCATTTCCCCTGATAAGGCATCTTCTGGGCTTCCCAGGTAGCACAGAATTCTCCTGCCAGTGCAGGAGATGCAAGAGACGAGGGTTCGATCCCTGAGTCAGGAAGATCCCCTGGAGTAGGAAATAGCAACCCACTCTAGTATTGCTTGCCTGAAAATTCCGTATGCAGAGGATCCTGGTGGGCTGCAGTCCATGGGGTCACAGAGTTGCACATGACTGAGCGACTGAGCACACGCAAGAAGGCACAGGGTGTCTTCTGCAGATGAGAACATTATTCTGTAGGGAACCACAAATATGACCAGAGACAGAACTGCCATCTGGGAGCTCATGAACAAGTGGGAAACATATAGAAGTTGGTGAATGCCGTTGTGGAAATGTCCAGAATCTGGTATGGAAACACGCAGACCTCTGCTGTGGTTGGCAGGCGTTGAGATGGAGGGCTTGGTTTCCCTTATACTTCCTGTGGCTTTTCTCCAGCCTCTTCATCAAGTTCAGCCTATACTTACATCCTTATTGGTAAATTTGGGATAGCCACATAACCTTCCAGGGTTGCTCTGAACATCAGTTGAATTAGTTCCTGAAACCACTTTGTAAAGTGAAATATGAATAAAAGATTCTCTTCTTCTCTTTGCTAGCATGAGGTTCAGACTGTGAGCCTCACTGTGTCCCACGTCAGCGTGATCCTCCCCTGGAGCCAGGCATGCCTGTAGGACACTGAGAGCCTGCTCCCTGTGTGGGGTCCACACAGGTGGGATTCTCCAGCATATGCCCTTGTCACTTTTCTGAAAGCACAGAAACACACCGGCAGAAACAGTGGTGTTCTGTTTTGTGTAATCCTGTCAACAATGCTTTTGAATTGTGCAAGGAGATCCAACCAGTCCATCCTAAAGGAAGCCAACCCTGAATATTCATTGAAAGGACTGATGCTGAAGCTCCAATACTTTGGCTATCTTATGCCAAGAACTGACTCATTAGAAAAGACCCTGATACTGGGAATGATTGAGGGCAGGAGGAGAAGGGGATGACAGAGGATGAGATGGTTGGATGGCATCACTGACTCAATGGACATGAGTTTGAGCAAGCTCTGGGAGATGGTGCAGGACAGGGAAGCCTGGTGTGCTGCGGTCCATGGGGTCGCAAAGAGTCAGACACTACTTAGTGACTGAACAACAACAATTCCTGTCATGAGAGCCATATGCGTGGTTAGAACTGTGGCCCTCAGATTTGCATTTTTGAGCACCTGGAGATGAGATGGTGTGGTTGTGACTTGCCCAGAGGCTTACCAGTGAGGAGGGTTGGGGAAGCAGAAACAAGAAAGCAGCTTTTGCCTCTCAACTTACTTGTTGGGAGAATTCGTTTTATAACTCTTCCTGAAATCATCACCCATGAAGTTAGCTTACTTTGATGGAAAATCGAATAGGTTAATGAAAAATTTAAACTTATGTTCACTTTCTTAGCAGAGAACTATTTTGAGTTCCCTGAAAGAAATATGTAATCTACCTGAAGAATTACCATAGTACCCTCTGCTCTACTTTTGTGAGGAGTAAGATGGATGTCTCAAGAAGTTATTTTATCCTTGCTTATAAGAAAACGAAAGTGTCTGTCAGCTTAAAATGACCATGCCATCTGCTGGTTGTAACGCAGAGATAGCAGCATGCAGTTAAACTGTTGCAGTCCACCATTCTGGGTACCACCACATTTGTGAATTTGCCTCATCACCTCCCTAACTTGGAGTACAGATTTTGTAGTGATAATTCACAGTCTCATCTTCGCACATTTGTGGGGGTCACAGTAGACACTTGTTAAATGAATGCCCTCTGAACTGAAGCACTCTCCTCTGGTTCAGCCTCATCAGCTTCAAATTTTACTGAAGGACGAAGGAGCAATGATTTAGATTTCAGGTATGTGGTGGGGCAGGGAGAGAATGCTGCTGTACCGTTTGTTCTTCTGCCCGTTTAACTAGTGTTCACCTGTTTCCAACTTAAAAAAAAAAATGATGGTTGGGTGAGGTCTCCTTTAATTTCCTATGTGTCAGGGCTATTTTTTATACCCCTGTGCATTCTCATCCTAATTCCTTCAGCCTCGGGCTAAAAAAGTCTTTCTTCATCAGTAAACATTGCCCTTCCGTGGGTCCTTGACTCCATCTCTCACCTGCTCGCTGGCTACGCCCCCACCTGCCAGTTTTATTTTCTGTCCTAGCTGTAGCTTTTGCTTATTGGGTTTGTTTTTTTTTTTCATCGTAATCTATAATTGCTCGAGTTTCTTTTTTCCCAGTGTGTCCTGCCATGTTCACCGGTAGCTGCTCCCCTGTCAAGCTCTCCCGCCCAGGTCCTCATGAGCCTTGGCCACCCTTCCCTGTGTTTGTGACTTTCCCATTCACTCTGCCGTTCACTTCACCACCCCAGCTGACCGAAAACTGCTCAGGACGTGATCGCGGGCAATTTTTTAACTGGTAATTCTGACAGATGTTTTATTAGTACTTTATTTTATCAGACTTCTCGCCTGCATGTAATTCCTCCTTGAAACTCTTCACTTGGCTTTCATGACACTGTTGTTTTTCTTCCTGTACCTCTTCAATTGCCCCTTCTCTGTCTCCCTGATGGCCGTTCTCTCCACTCAGCCCTCAGATTGACATTCCTCAGGGTCCCTCTTGGAGCTTTGTAACCATTCCTTCCAATACCACCCCCGCCGCACACTGCTGACTCCTAAAGTGTCTTTGCAGTCTAGACCTTTTCCACATCCTTTGGCTTCTGTGGCTAATTTCTAGGTGAATGTCTCAGCCTAGATTTCCTCTGGTTGCTTCCAAGTTCTCAGTGTTTCTCCTAAGCCCCTTTCCTGTCTGTATTTGGACTGTTCAGTGGGTAGCACCGTCGTCTACCCAGGCGCCTAAGTCAGAAGCACAGGATGCGTGTATTCCTGGTCCACTCCGACCTCTGCATCCGGTCCATCAGCTGGCTTCCATTGGTGCTTCTTTCCCTGCTCAGTCCCTTCCTTTCTGGTTTTCCACTGCAACTTCTTGGTTCATTTCATTCATCACCTGACATCACAGAGGCCACTCTGAACTGATCTTCAGTGTCTGATTGAGTCCTTCAGTGTGCTCTTCACAGAACCCATAGAACGATCTGTGATATGAAAAGATGATCATTTTGCTTCCCTGAGTCACACCGTTTGTTGTCCCGTTCCTGCTTCCGCTGCTGACATCAGTGTTACTGAAAATGGTTTTATAGATACATGAGTGTGCTGAAGGATGTTCACTGATTTCAATATTGTGGGTATGTTTTTGTTGTCGGTCACTCCCTCAGTTGTGTCTGACTCTTTGCCACTGCATGGACTGTAGCACGCCAGACTCATTCATGTCCATTGAGTTGGTGATGCTATCTAACCATCTCATCCTCGGCTGCCCCCTTCACCTTTTGCCTTCAGGTTTTCCCAGCATCAGGGTCTTTTCCAATGAGTCAGTTCTCATCAGGTGGCCAAAGTATTGGAGCTTCAGCTTCAGCATCAGTCCTTCCAGTGCATATTCAGGACTGATTTCCCTTAGGATTGACTGCTTTGATCTCCTTGCAGTCCAAGGGACTTTCAAGAGCCTTCTTCAGCACCACAGTTTAAATGTTGTCAAGTCTTCAGTCCTCATCCTTCTTTATGCTCTTAATTCTTCACACTCGTACATGACTAATGCAAAAACCATACCTTTGACTGTACGGACCTTTGTTGGCAAACTGATGTCTCTGCTTCTTAATACGCTGTCCAGATTTGTCACAGCTTTCCTTCCAAGGAGCAAGTGTCTTCTAATTTCATGGCTGCAGTCACCACTTTTACTGATAATCATTTCACAAACAACAACCTTTTTGTGTTTATAATGACATCTCTGCCAAAGAGTTACATAAAGTTACTAAGTTAAGCTTTGAACTGCAGTATGTCTCAGCTGATTATGGTGGTTATATATATATATATATATAGTTTCAAAGATCTATGACATACACACATACATACACATACATATATATATTCATACATTCACATATATGCGTTAATATATATAAACACATATAGATACATATACTTGGATAATTATAAACAAATATACATGCATATATATAAGTTGTTTATTTTTTTCTATATTAGGTTTCAGTTCAACTCAGTTCAGTCGCTCAGTCGTGCCCGACTCTTTGCGACCCCATGACTCACAGCACGCCAGGCCTCCCTGTCCGTCACCAACTCCTGGAGTTTACTCAAACTCATGTACATTGAGTCGGTGATGCCATCCAGCCATCTCATCATCTATCGTCCCCTTCTCCTCCTGCCCCCAATCCCTCCCAGCATCAGGGTCTTTTCCAGTGAGTCAGCTCTTTGCATGAGGTGGCCAAAGTATTGGAGCTTCAGCATCAATCCTTCCAAAGAATGCCCAGGACTGATCTCCTTTAGGATGGACTGGTTGGATCTCCTTGCAGTCCAAGGGACTCTCAAGAGTCTTCTCCAACACTACAGTTCAAAAGCATCGATTTTTCGACGCTCAGCTTTCTTCACAGTCCAACTCTCGCATCCATACATGACTATTGGAAAAACCATAGCCTTGAGTAGACGGACCTTTGTTGGCAAAGTAGTGTCTCTGCTTTTCAATATGCTATCTAGGTTGGTCACAACTTTCCTTCCAAGGAGTAAGCGTCTTTTAATTTCATGGCTGCAGTCACCATCTGCAGTGATTTTGGAGCCCAAAAAACTAAAGTCTATGTGTGCATATGTACATAATTTCTCCAAATTGCACTCACTCTACACATTAATACACATAATACAATTTTAAATACAATTATATAGAATGTATGAATTATGAAGTTCTTACTATCTCTTTTAAGATTTTTTTGTGGTTTGGGCTCTATGTATATGTCTGATTTAATCTCTTGCCTTATATTTTCTGTAAAAGGAACATGAAACTACTGGTGGGTTCTTATAAGTACAGTGATTTGCTTTGCCTTTTTAAGTCTGTGCATTTCACTGACCTTTCACTGACCCTTTGGTCAGTGAAATTCTCTGCTCTTCCCCCTGTTCCTCGAACTTTTAACTTGGAACTCCTGCTTATGTCTTATAAATTAGTTCTGTTACCTCTTCCAGGAGGCACTGACCTAACCTGGGTGGGATGTGCAGTGGTCTTCCTATTTTCGTAGATTCACGTGTTATTTTGCAGGTACCTGTTGGAATCTGTACTAGATGGTGACTTCCGTCCGGTTTTGTGGGCTCTCTTCTGTGTCTTTCAGGCATGGCCTTGATGAAAGATAGTGACCTGACAATATGCGGGGTTAATCACCCGTGCTTTCTCCCAGATATACAACTTTTCTATAGTCAGTCCAAGCAATTTCATTCACATTTCTCCTCCATGTAATTTTTACACTACTGCTTCTCAGATGTCTAAGAATGTATTTCATGCTTCATTTAGTGTTCTGAGTTAGAAAAGGCAGTCTCTAGTTTGAAGAAATGTTAGCCACAAAAAGATAACACTTATATTCTCTTCCGTTTCAGGAGATCCATCTTCCCAGTTGCAGGCTCAGGAACCTAAAAGTTCTGAAAATACACCAACTCTGCTGGAAGATTCTGGGTGTTATTTATCAAGTGAGCAGCAGACGCCCTCAGAGACGCCCCAGTGCTTTGGGGAGAGCCAGATCCCCACCCCCTTCTCATCGCTGCCCATTGGGAGTAGACCTTGTGCTCCCCCAGAAGAGCCTCTGACTTCTCACATGCAGTTCTTGCAACATCTGCTTGGACTGAAGAACTTGACTGAGTCAGAGTATCTGAAAACAGACTTAAGCCACTTTGAAAATGCCTCTTCCACAATATCGGATTCTGTTTTTCAGTTGCTGGATGGCTTGATTGCTTTTTACCGAGCACCCAAACTTCCTTGTTCAAGCTTTTGGATAGAAGCTATTGATACATTAGCTAGACTGATTGGTCATTGTAACTTATCTGATCATATTCTTAGAAAGTGTTCCACAAAGTTGGAAGAGTTTGAGAAGACCCTGCTTCAGGTTATTTTAAGGAACAACCATATCAATCGGGTAAGTAGTTCATTTCTTTTATGTATGAAATACCATGTCAGTGATTTGGGTGAGCACACCAAGTGGGTAGTGCCTGTTGCGGTCACTTGGCCTCATGACCCAGAGTCTCCAGTTGGACATTGCTTTGTAGCCATCTGCAGCTCTGACTTTGCCTCAACATCCAGCTTTAGCTTCTGATGTAATGGCTTTTTTCTCTGTGTAGGTGCCTGTGCTTTAAGCTTGTGCTTCTCCACTTTGTTTTTGTCATTCTGTTGCCCAGTTGTGTCTGACGCTTCGCGACCCCATGGACTGCAGCACGCCAGGCTTCGCAGTCCATCACCAACTCCTGGAGCTTGCTCAAACTCATGTCCATCGAGTCAGTGATGCCATCCAGCCATCTTATCCTCTGTCGTCCCCTTCTTTTCCCACCTTCTATCTTTCCCAGCATCAGGGTCTTTTCCAGTGAGTCAGTTCTGCACGTCAGGTGGCCAAAGAATTGGAGTTTCAGCTTCAACATCAGTCCTTCCAAAGAATACCCAGGACTGATCTCCTTTAGGATGGACTGGTTGGATCTCCTTGCAGCCCAAGGGACTCTCAAGAGTCTTCTCCAACACCACAGTTCAGAAACATCAATTCTTTGGCACTCAGCTTTCTTTATAGTCCAACTCTCACATCCATACATGACTGTATGTCTCTGCTTTTTAGTACACTGTCTAGGTTGGTCATAGCTTTCCTTCTGTGGAGCAGGTGTCTTTTAATTTCATGGCTGCAGTCACCATCTTCAGTGATTTTGGAGCCCCCCAAAATAAAGTCAGCCACTGTTTCCCCATCTATTTGCCATGAAGTGATAGGACCGGATGGTATGATCTTTGTTTTCTGAATGTTGAGTTTAAGCCAACTTTTTCACTCACCTCTTTGACTTTCATTAAGAGGCTCTTTAGTTCTTCTACAGTTTCTGCCATAAGGGTGGTGTCATCTGCATATCTGAGGTTATTGATAATTCTCCTGACAGTCTTTATTCCAGCTTGTGCTTCCTCCAGCCCAGCGTTTCTCATGATGTATTCTGTACATAAGTTAAATAAGCAGGGTGACAGTATACAGCCTTGACATACTCCTTTTCCTATTTGAAACCAGTCTGTTGTTCCATGTCCAGTTATAACTGTTGCTTCTGGACCTGCATACATATTTCTCAGGAGGCAGGTCATGTGGTCTGGTATTCCCATCTCTTTAAGAGTTTTCCATAGTTTGTTGTGATCCACACAGTCAAAGACTTTGGTGTCATCAATAAAGCAGAGTAGATGTTTTTCTGGAACTCTCTTGCTTTTGCGATAATCCAGTGGATGTTGGCAATTTGATCTCTGATTCCTCTGCTTTTCTAAATCCAGCTTGAACATCTGGAAGTTCATGGTTCATGTACTGTTGAAGCCTGGCTTGTAGAATTTTGAGCATTAGTTTACTAGTGTGTGTGATGAGTGCAATTGTGCAGTAGTTTGAGCATTCTTTGCCATTGCCTTTCTTTGGGATTGAAATGAAAACTGACCTTTTCCAGTCCTGTGGCCACAGCTGAGTTTTCCAAATTTTCTGGCATATTGAGTGCGGCACTTTAACAGCATCATCTTTTAGGATTTGAAATAGCTCAACTGGAATTCCATCACCTCCACCAGCTTTGTTCATAGTGATGCTTCCTAGTAATAGTATGGCTTTATTTTATATATATATATATATATATATATATATATATATTTGCTTCCCTTGTTTATTTTAAATGGGTTTCAAAGGTTGACTCAGGGATTCTTTTATTGCAAGTAACATTTCAGGTAACCTGAAATTGTTTTGTTGCTTGGCTCTTGAGACATAATAGAGAGCTTCTTTTTTGCATAACTTTGCTATCTTCCTCAATATCTGGTCCTTTGTTTGTAAATGCCTTCACATTTTAATCCTTTATAGTTGACTACTAAAAATATCAAAGAGGAGACCAAGAGGTCCATCTGACTTATTTTTGATATTTAACTGGGTAAAAGGCTCACAGGGTTGTTGGACCTTGTTTTTGTTGACAGCTCTCTGTCCCGTGTTTGTTCCCTTGTCACCATCTAATGCTCAGGGTTTTTGTACAACATAGCACTTACCTGAATTTTGCAAACTCTGACATAGTTGAACTCATAATCCAGTTTGTTGCACATCCATCTGTTCTTTTCCTCTCTATTAAGGTGTTAATTTGATCAATATTATAGAAAACTTTACAATTTAGCTTTTGACATTTTGAAAGGTACTGCATTGGAAGGACTGGTGCTAAAGCTGAAACTCGAATACTTTGGCTATCTCATGTGAAGAGTTGACTCATTGGAAAAGACTGATGCTGGGAGGGATTGGGCGCAGGAGGTGAAGGGGACAATAGAGGATGAGATGGCTGGATGGCATCACCAACTCGTTGGACATGAGTTTGAGTGAACTCCTGGAGATGGTGATGGACAGGGAGGCCTGGCGTGCTGTAATTCATGGGGTCGCAAAGAGTTGGACACGACTGTGCGACTGAACTGAACTGAACTGAACTGTTCTGTCTGGGAAGTGGAAATTTCTTTTTCTACCTCATATGGTCAGTCAGAAACTAAGTATCAGATTATTCATGGTATATATCTGTGATGAATAATTTGTTTCTTAGTTATGGATAAATACCTCAGATACTTAATATTCCTTAATTTTTTTTTTGTATCTTTTTGCTTTGTTCTTTTAATACTACTTTAAACAGGTTTTATGTGACTTGGACTCTTCCAGATACTGGCATTCATATTCCTTATCAGTTACCAGATGATGCAAATATTTTTTCAGCCTAGTTTTTCTCTTAAGGATCGGCCCACACAGGAGTAGTTTTGGGAACTGTATGTATAGAGGAAGCTTATCATGGTATAGTTTGGTCTCTGTGTTTTTATACCATTTATCATGACACACGTCCTTGAAGAATGGGTGAATGCATGGTTTTGTTGTTTAGCCAATATGTCATTGTTATCTTAGTCTTGTGTCTGTCCGGGGAGTTAACTTGGGTTGCACTGTCCTCTACTTGTAAATGCCTCTACTTTACTTGGAAAGGTAATTGTTGCCATTTAGAGAAAGTAGGATCATAAAATTGCTCACTGCATTCACAATTAGGATGATGGTTCATAAGTAAGTTTTAATGACATTATCTCTGAGGATTTTTTTTTCTCCCCAGCAAAAGCACTTTAGATTAAGTCATTCAAACTTTTGTAATTGTTGCTACCATCATCATCATTATTACCATTGTCATCTTCTTCCAGATATGTTCATAAGGCTTCTTTAGTAGAAAAATTGACTAACAATTACTCTTTATAAATGCTTTTATATATTTTTTTAGGTTTCTTTGACTAATAAACAGAATCTCAAAAAAGAATATATTCTGAAATGAAATACAGGATGGCTCCTTTCATTGTAATTTTTATGATACTATTCTTGATTTATTAAAACAAAATACCATAGTTCAGAGAAAGAAGATACTTTGGAAAAAACCTGTTTCCATAGTTTGGAAGTGCTTAATTAATTATATTTCTTAAAAATCATGATTTGTAATATTGATTTTATTAAACCTATTTTTGTGTGATGTATAAGAGAGGGTGTGGTATGAATACTTTAATATTCTGACTAAGGAATTCATGTATTTATAATTCATGTAGAGCCAGGTTATAAATAAAATATTCAGCAACATGTTTTCAGTACATTCAATGGTAAAATTTTTCTGACCACAACTTAGTGTTTCTTGAATGATATCAGTAAGAACTTGGCTTTGAAACTTAGTTTTTTCTTTAATAATATTAGTAAGAACTTATTATGTTTCAGAATTTTGAGGCATCATGGTGAATATTAGTTATATCAGGATTGTGTGTGTGTGTGTGTGTGTGTGTATATATATATATGTGCACAATATATATACATATATATGTTCAAGAAAGAGGAGACTGGAATGAGATATCTTGGAGATTGTTTGGAATAATTCCCTGATAGTAGCTTGGTTAAAATTTATTAATAAATGTAAGGTAAGATATTTGATTCATGACTTTTTTTAGATTTGGATAAATCTGATTTATTTTTGTGCTTTTTTTAATGTAACTTTGCATTAGGTTTATTTAATAGCATTTTTCTAAGGAATTATTGTCGTAGTTTCATATCTGTCCTGTATTTTTAGGATAACCAGTCGTGGGACTTGCAGGTATAATCTACACTGCCATTTGACAGGGATCAAAGATATCCGGCGTGAAACCAGGTCACCTACAGAGGTCTGCACTGCTCTTGCTCTCGGGGTCCTGGGAAGCAGTCTTGACTTAACTTGGGTTGAGCTGTCCTCTACTTACAGGCTCCAGTATGGCTCTTTCCTCATTCGCCTGTGTGTTTGCTTGGGGTCAGGAACATTTCCCTTTGAGTTATTTAATGCCCTTTGTTTGATAGCCTGACCTTTCCTATATTTCTAGACATCAAAAGGTGTTAATTTCTGTGATTAGAAATGGCATAAACTAATCCTAGTGTTGTACACTCTTTCTTCAGAGGCCAGGATATCATCATGGAAGTTTAACACTACAATGCTTACAATTGTATTTAGATTTTTCAATAGTGTCTTTGTCTTAAATTCTCATTTAGGAAAGTGAATGATGGTATGAATTTAAATACCAAAACCTATAGTTATCATTTAGCTTTTTAGATATTGAGCATATGTTGCTGAATCTTAGAGACTTAATAATGAGTTGTTTAGAAAACACATTCCTTATTTTTTTAAACCATAAAACAACTCTTGGACATATTCTTTATGAAACTGAAAAATAAAACATTGACTATAAGTAGACATCAAATTAGAGTCTTTTGTGTGTGTGGTAAGCAGAATAATGGTCCCCCAGAGATGTCTGCCTCCTAAACCATGGAGTTTATGAATATGTTATATTGATGTCATATATCTTATATGACAGTGAGGGTGGGGCTGGGGGATTAAGGTTGCTATCAGCTGACCTTAGTGTGAGATTAACCTGGATTACCCATGTGGGCCCAGTAGTCACAAGAGTCCTTGTTAGTGAAGGAGGGAGGCAGGAGAGGCAGCATCTAAATCCATAGAATTTTGAAAATGCTTTGCTATTTGCTGTGGAGATAAAAAAGTTGGTTTCAAACTCAACATTCAAAAAACTAAGATCATGGCCTATCACTTCATAGCAAATAGATGGGGAAACAATGGAAATGGTTACAGACTTTATTTTCTGGGGCTCCAAAATCACTGCAGATGGTGACTGCAGTCATGAAATTAAAAGACACTCCTTGGAAGAAAAACTATGATCATCCTAGACAGCATACTAAAAAGCAGAGACATTACTTTGTCAACAAAGGTCCATCTAGTTAAAGCTATGGTTTTTCCAGTAGTCATGTACGGATGTGAGAGTTGGACTATAAAGAAAGCTGAGCGCCAAAGAATTGATGCTTTTGAACTGTGGTGTTGGAGAAAACTCTTGAGAATCCCTTGGACCGCAAGGAGATCCAACCAGTCCATCCTAAGGGAAATCAGTCCTGAACATTCATTGGAAGGACTGATGCTGAAGCTGCAACTCCAATACTTTGGACACCTGATGCGAAGAACTGATTCATTAGAAAAGACCCTGGTGCTGGAAAAGATTGAAGGCAGGAAGAGAAGGGGACAGCAGAGGATGGGATGGTTGGATGGCATCACCGACTCGATAGACATGAGTTTGAGTCTAGGTGTTGGTGATGGACAGAAAAGCCTGGCATGCTGCATTTCATGGGGTGACAGAGACTTGGACACGACTGAGCGACTGAATTGAAGTGACCTGTGGAGATGAAAGAGGGGACCATAGGCCAAGAAATGCAGGCTGGAAAAAGGAAGTGTGGACTGACCACCGCAAGGAGTGCAAGCCTGCTGGCCTCTTCACTTTGGCCCAGTGAGATCCCTTCAGACTTCTGACCCCCAGAACTGTAATGGAATAAATTTGTGTTTTTTAAGCCACTAAGTTTATGGCAGATTCATACAACAGAAACAGAAAAAAATACACACTGTGTTTACCATTTTTATAGTGTTTTCATATCCATTCAGTTCAGTTCAGTTGCTCAGTCGTGTCAGATTCTTTGCGACCCCATGGACCACAGTACACCAGGCTTCCCTGTCCATTGCCAACTCCTGGAGTTTACTCAAACTCATGTCCATCGAGCCGGTGATTCCATCCAGCCATCTCATCCTCTGTCATCCCCTTCTCCTCCCGCCTTCACTCTTTCCCAGCATCAGGCTCTCTTCGAATGAGTGAGTTTTTCGCATCAGGTGGCCAAAGTATTACCTCATAATATGTTCATATGGTAACTCTGTGAGATAGTCATGGTTGCCATTCTTATTTCCATTTGATAGACCGGAAGAATAAGGCTCAGAGAGTTTTGCCCGAGGCCACACAGCTAGTCCAGGAGCTGTGAACACTGGCCCTCGTGACAGGCTCGTGCGTGGCCGTGCCCTCTCCATGTTCAGTCCTTAGAACCCTCACGTCAGGAAGCCGACCAGATTCCAGGGTGTCTGCCGCTTCACCTGCAGAGTCTTCTGCCCCCGGCTGGTGGGGTTCTCACGCTCATCCCTTCCCGTCAGAGTCCAGACTCCTCTGAGCCCCCTCCTCTGATCGCCCCCATCCCCGCCTCACCACTGTCAGGAACCTTAACAAGGGCTGGAATCCCCTGCACCTGTAGGAAGCCCGCCCAGCCTCCTTGGCCTCTCCCGTCTCCAGTCCACCCTGAACCCTCTTCCCTGGGCCGGACAGAGCTGTGTGCGGTTGTACAAGGCCTTGCTGCTCTGTCCCTGACCCAGTGCTGCAGGGCCTGCTGAGCCTTCTGCTCTCTTGCTGTTCCCCCTGGCCTTCCAGATGGAGCATGGGTTCACAGAGAAGCCTTCCCTCGTTCCCTGCCTCTGTCTCCCTTTCCTCTTGTTGATGAAGTCTCCCCATGAGTTCACTGCCTGCACACTCTGCAGGAGCTCCTGAGTGTGTTCGTCCTCCCGCAGAATCCTGTCTCCGGGCCTCAGGGCAGCCTGTCCTCTCTCCTTGTCCCTGTTGCTCTGTGTGCCGTCTGCTGGCAAGTTGGGGGGTCTGGTTATAGTTGGGGTGGGTGGAGAGTTTAGGCTTCTCACTGGCCTTTGCTCCCCTGGTGGGCCAAGCCACAGTTTTTTCCTCCAGTATTGGCAGCTTTAGGGAGATTATCTTTTAAAGCTTTCCATCTTGCTAGGATGCCCCTTTTCCATCCTTTGGCTGGGGGAGCAGTCTTTTATTGTTGTTGTTGATTTTGTCTGTGCCCATTGGCATTTCCAGGTTGTTGGCTTTTTTTCCAGCTCCAAATCTGGGATAAACAAGACAAAAAGGAAACCGGATCTATTGTTTGTTTTTGAAGGCACTTCCATACCGTTGTCCATAGTGGCTGTACCAATTTACATTCTCACCAATAGTGTAAGAGAGTTCCCTTTTATCTATACCCTCTCAGTCCCACTATCGGGCATATATTCAGAGAAAACCATAATTTAAAAAGATACATGTACCCCAGTGTTCCTAGCAGCACTGCTTACAATAGCCGAGACATGAAAACCACCAAAATGACCATTGGCAGACAAATGAATAAAGAAGGTGTGGAATATATATACAGTGGAATATTATTCAGCCATAAAAAATAATGAAATCATGCCATTTGCAGCAATGTGGATGAACCTAGAGATGATCATACTAAAGCAGAGAAAGACATATCATATGTTATCATTTATATTTAGAACCCAGAACAGTGGTACAAGTGAGATTATTTATGAAAGAAATGGAATCACAGGATGTAGAAAACAAACTTAAGGTTATCATGGGGGAAATGGTGGAGGGGAGGAATAAACTGGGAGATTAGAACTGACATACACACAATATATATGTACAATATATAAAATGACCAGCAGGTGCCTACTCTATAGTGCAGGAAACTGTATACTCAATAGTTTGTAATAACCTGCAAGGGAAAAGAATCTGTAAAAGAATATGTTTTTTATATATATATATATATATATATAACATATTATATATATATATATATGTTTTATATATATATATATAACTGAATTACTTTGCTATGCGCCTGAAACTAACACAACATTGTAAATCAATTACACTTCAATTAAAAAAAAAAAACGTAAGGAATAACCAAAAAAAAAGAAATGAGAGAACTCACCACCTAGTCCTTCCTTTGGGCCTAAGGTTCACAGCCTGTCTGCCTGTAAGTCTTCTTGGGTGTGTTTTAAATACAATGCCCAGGGTTTTTAGCTGTACTTAGTGAGAGGATGAGAGATACACAAGTCCGCTTCCCAGAAGTGGAAACCCGCGCCTGTGTTTTTAAAACGCACACCATCGCGCGTTACAAGGACCAGGAGCTAGCCCTGCTGCCGTCACCCAGCCCTCCAGCCCCCTGAGACACCACAGCCAGATCTGTACTCCTGTTTGGCCACCACTTAGACCTGTGCTTTTACATAAAAGGCTTGTGCTGCTGTTTCTCAGGTTATTTTCTTTTTTTATCTATTCACTTTGTATCATAGAAGACAAAAATTTATGTCTTATGGCTGCCCTCTTCCAGTCATAGTTTTATCATAAGTTGTGGTTAAACCAATATTACATATTACATATGCATATTATATAAATATGTAAATTTTTAGCACTGGGACATCCTTTTTCATTTCCTTCGTGTACAACTTTTTATTTTTTCTTAGGATTTTTTTTTCCACTTGCTTACCTATAATTGATGCCTCTTTCAGGTACGTTGACAAGGTTGTAAACATCCTCTCAATATGGCCAAACAAATTAAGTCATTTATCAGTTCCACCTTTTATTTACTTATTTTTAAGGCCCTCCGTCTTCCTCTTCTAATCTGGGCTGAGCTTTCTGTGTCTCTGCCCAGCTTACTCCACAGGGGCTTCTTTTAATCACCACCCTGGGAATTCTCTTTGCTGCTTTCTTATGCTGTATCTCAGAGTCTCTAGGTCTCATATATTCCTTTTCTTAATTTATAACTTCATTTAGGTGATGCACATTCTTTGAGCTCACTTAGAACGGATACCTGGGATGTAAACTTTAAAAATATTTGTTTACTTAAAATATTTTTATCCCAACTTTAAATTTTATTGGTGGATTAGGATAGATTTTTCTGGTTGGAAAAAATTTTTTTTCCATAGAATGTGAAACACCTTTATACTTACTTCTGAATTCTAGTGTTGCTGTTGAGATTTCCAGTGTAATTCAATTGTGATTCCTTGCATGTGGCCTTTCTCCTATGCTCACACACCCAGAGAAGCACTTAGGATCCTTTTTGTTCTTATTATTTTGTAGCCACAGGCTTCCCATTTGGATCAGTAAAGAATCTGATCCAAGAATTTGGATCGGTAAAGATTCTGTGTGCCAAGCAGGAGACACGGGTTTGATCCCTGGGCCCGGAAGATCCCCGAGGAAGAAAATGGCAACCCATCCCAGTATTCTTGCCTGGGAAATTCCACGGACAGAGAAGTCTGGCAGGCTCCAGTCCATGGGGTCGCAAAGAGTCAGACATAGGGACTAAACAACAACCCCAACCACTGGCTGGTGTAGCTCAGTGTGGGTCTTTTGAAATTCTTTTTCTTGAGTCCTTGGTGGGTCTTTGAATCAGGGATTTCGTCTTTCAGTTATGAAAAAGTTTTTGAACAGTTTTTCTCACATATTTTTGTCTTTTTTCTCCTCTGTATCCTTTTTTTATTGGAACAGTTCTTGGTCTAATCCTCTAGATTTCTTTTTTACTTGGATTGTTCATTTTATTTTTGTTTTTCCTAGGAGATTTCTTTCCTCAGCTTTTCTTTTAGCCAATCAATTGAAGTTATATTTCTACTCAAAAATTATTAGTTTCTATGACTGTTCTCTTAATTGTTCCTTCTTATAGCTCCCAGTTCTTATTTTATATATGATAATATGTAAAATATTTATATTTTCCTTGTGCCCTGCTTTGCCTCTATTTTCTTCTGGTCTTGGTTTCCCCATCTGCATTGACCACTGTTTTTCCTAGTTGAGACTTTCCAGCACCTTGAAGCATAATAACCTGGAAAGATGGGCAGATTTAGGGGGCCACCTGACAGATAACTTGGGGGAAGTGTGCATGCTGCTTGCAGGAGCACTGAGGCAGGGGGCAGCTTGGAGAGCCCTGGAGCTGCTTCAGCTTGCAGGGTTTGGTTGGGAAGGAGTGGAGCTTAGCGAGACATGACGTAATATGATGGAGAAGGTCAAGCAATGATGGTTCTTGCGTGTTTTGTTAAATACTTGAGGTTCTTCTATAAGCCTGAGGTCTCGAGGTGTACAGTTTAAAATGCATGCACAATTTTGTCTGTAGGAGCATGTATTCTTGTTCCTAGGAAGGCACCCATCATTTTCATGTTACCCCATTTCATGTTACCCCATTTTAGTGTGATCCCCAAAGTAAAGGTCACCTGGGAAGCCATTGAGATTGATTTGCACAGCCCACACAAATAAATACGCTTTCCTCCACATTCTACCCCTTTTCAAAACATGGCTCAAATCTCACTTCACTGATAAATTCTTTATCAATTTGATCCTGAAATGGGCTCCTCTTTGGAACTCCTATAGCAGTTATTGTCTGTGTAATTCACTGTTCAGTTTGCCGTATGCTGTCTCATTTTAGCTTATCTAGTGTGGCTCAGTTTTTTAAAATATTTTATTAGACCTGTCAGATATTTGTATTGCAGGCACGAGTAGCTGAAGTTAGCATCCCCCAGATTTTGTTTACTAACCCTGACCTTCAAGAGGTAATATGTCGGGTTCCACATCTATGAAAGGAAGACAGTAAATGTGGTTTCCTCATAGGAGTGTTGGTAATTTTCAGTGAATAGATGCACATGAAGTGCTTATTAGCATGATACCTGGTACCATGTAGTCTCCTGAGGAAGGGGCCCTATTCCTAATGCAATGCTGAGCTCATCTTAAGAGCAGAAGGAAGTATCTTTTTGAATTGAAGAAGACAATGAAAACAAATTACAGGTTAAACTTTATATACCCCCATGCATACAAGTACCATCTTCTGTCTTTTGATCAAATTTTTTTGTGTTTAAAGCCTAGTCATGTGGATGGCCCTAGAGTCTGTCATCCAGAGTGAAAGTCAGAAAGAGAAAGACAAATATCATATATGAATGCATAGATATGGAATCGAGGAAAAGGGCCCAGGTGAACTTATTTGCAGGGCAGGAATAGAGGCACAGGCATGGAGAACGGGCTTGTGGCCATAGTGGGGGAAGGAGAGGGTGAGCTGAACTGGGAGAGTAGCACTGACATACGTACACTTCCGGGTGTAAAGCGGATCCAGTGGCCCGCTGCTGCATAGCAGGGGAGCTCAGCTCAGCGCTCTGTGATGACCTAGATGGGTGGGCTGCGGGGAGTAGGATGCTCAAGAGGGAGGGGATGTATGTATACATACAGGTGATTCCCTTTGTTGTACAGCAGAAACTAACACAACATCGTAAAGCAATTCTACTTCAACAATAAAAACATAAATGAATAAAGTAAAACCTTTCTGAGCATTAGCTCTGTCTAACTGATGTTGAAGCACCTCCACGAAGCAGGCAGAGGGGCATCATCTCGTGGTGTCACTAAAATCACTTTCAACAACCACAGCCTCCCACTAGCTGATAAGCTTACCAGCAGGTTTCATGGATTTTTCTATTTTAATTATAGAAAATCTGTGTTAATTAGTAATAACTATTCAACGGTCATGCTTTCACTTACTCTCTGCACCCATCCCCTCCTGCTGAGCTGTGTTATGTCCCCGCTGTGGAGTGTGGTAGCTGTTGATTCCCCCTAGACTGTCATTTTTGCCTAGATCCCCGATGCCACGGCCTTCAGTCATTTATAGACAAATCTGAAGACATGTCTTATGAAATCAGATGTCTTTTTTCACCAGTATGTGTTTCCTAGTTGTGTCTTAAAGCTCAGTCATGCCACAATCATATCACTTGGTAAAACATATTAATTTTTTAATCCATTGTGTTCAGGTAGCAGTATTTGTTTTACCTTTGCCTGCTGACTTAGGGCATCCCTGTAGTAATGACACAGACTTTTACTCCTGCACTGACTTTCCAGAAAGCTTTGCCTTCCGTTTTTGTTACAGGTCTTCATCAGTTTCTTGAAGTTCGCTACGTGGATTTTTAATAGTACCCGCAATCTGCTTTGTTTTAGGATACTCCTGGGAAACAGAAGTTGTGTCTGAGGCTAAGGCTCCATGCCTCATTGCATCCTTGTGCAGGGTTGTAAAAAAAAAAAAAAATCTGGGCTAATATTCCTGTAGTTGTACTTAATTTAATAGGCATTTACTGAAACGAGTTTAACATAAACTAAAATCTTGATACTCATTTGATCACTGCATAAATCAGACATTCTTTGGATTTACAAAGAAATGTTTAACTTGCAGTGCTCATGAGGATGAAAGAGGACTAGACAGAACAGAACGTGGTTCAGTTTACTTTCAAGGTACAGTTTATCTCTTCCTAAGATAACTTAACAGCAGTCTGCTGCTGCTGCTGCTGCTGCTAAGTCGCTTCAGTCATGTCCAGCTCTGTGCGACCCCATAGACTCCAGGCTCCCCCGTCCCTGGGGTTCTCCAGGCAAGAACACTGGAGTGGGTTGCCATTTCCTTCTCCAATGCAGGAAAGTGAAAAGTGAAAGTGAAGTCGCTCAGTCGTGTCCGACTCTTAGCAACCCCATGGACTTTAGCCCACCAGGCTCCTCCATCCATGGGATTTTCCAGGCAAGAGTGGGGTGCCATTGCCTTCTCCGAACAGCAGTCTACCTTCATGTTATCCTTCATAGCTTGGGAAGCACCCTCACCAGGAGTTTATTATCTCTTATTACAGCAACTCTGTGTTTATGGTTGTTATTACTGTCTTCAGTTTATAGAGGAAAAAAATTGAAGATAGGCAGGTTAAAGGACTCATTACTTAATTTACTTAATTAGATACTTAATTAACCAGTCATGGAAGAGCTGGATCTCAGACCGATAGTTGTGACCACAGATTCTTTCCCTCTTTCTACTATATCTTATTTCCATCATTAGTTTAAAAAAATTATCCATACAAAAAGAAGTAAACTGACTTCAGTTTATGGGATAGCAAAAAAAATCCATTTGAAATCAAAGACCTTCGCAATATTTCTCTCAATTTTATAAGAAGAATATTTATTTATAGTTTGCTAGGGTAAGTTTCTGCATTTTATTCTGTGCACAGGTTATATTTATAGAAAGGAAAATGAAGCTACTGCTCTGTGTTATGATATAAGGTCACTGTTTCTTTGTTTTCTCTTTATTGGCTATAAATAACACTCTGTTGGAGACTTTATAATAGCATATTGAGTCTTACAGCACTAGTTTCTAATTGAATATAAACTATGTGGTTTTGCTTGTGTCTGCATAAAAATTAAAATGTCTTCCTTCCTGTTTTAATAATTTGTATGAAGTACATTTATATTTTGATGTTTATAAATTTATAAATAGGAATTTGAAGCTATCTTTTTTTTTTTTTTTTGGGTATATTTTTCCCATTGAGTTCCGAATCTTCATCAAGTACCCACCGCAGTTAGTTGTCAATCTTTTAAGGGTTGGGAAAGCTTATCAAAGCTTTCAAATATGAGACTTGGAAAAATCAAACAATCCCGAGAACATTAAAATTGCTTTATCATTGTTTATTAGCAACACTGATTTTGAAGCAGAACATTTTACTTTGAGCATATAATTAACCATTAACCCATTTACTTGTTTTTCTTGTGGTATTTTTCATGTGCTGGGCCTGTAATATAAAAAGTGGGACCCCTCTCATGGGCTGGGCTCTGTCAGAGATACTGGATGTACTATACTTGACTAATGAGACACAGTCTCAGACTTGATAGTGAGAATAGCTAATAATCTAGATAGCGATAAAGTAACGTGGCTTCCCATGTGGCGCTAGCGGTAAAGAACCCACCTGCCAGTGCAGAAGACTTGAGAGGCAAGTTTGATTCCTGGGTCGGGAAGATCCCCTGGAGAAGGGAGTGGCTACCCACTCCAGGATTCTTGCCTGGGAAATCCCATGGACAGTGGAGCCTTGCAGGCTGCAGTCCATGGAGTCGCAAAGAGGTGGACATGACCAAAGTGACTTAACACGCACACATAAAATAACAGGTATGTAAAAAACGAAATGACAAAGGTAAATGGGAGAAAATAAAAGACCTAATTTAAATTGTTCAGACATGCAAAGCCTCATGGAGGAAGAAGCTTTTAAATAGAATGAGAGGGAGTTCGCAGTAAGGACTTTGGTGCCAGTGGTCATGGTGTGTCCGTGAGACAGGATGGGTATGTGATTGGAAGGAGGCGGGTGCTGCAGTTGAGAGCGGGAAGGGCAGAGTTGTGTAATAAGTTTGGGAAAGTATGGACTGGAAGGCATTTGTAGGTTACATCCTGTATTCATTTCCTGGGGCTTCTGAAACAAATGATCACAATCTTGAAGGCTTAACAACAGAAATTTATTCTCTCACAGTGTTGGTGGCCAGAAATCTGAAATAAAGGTGTCTTTGTATGGAGGTTTAGGGGAGAATGTGTTCCTTGCCTCTTCCAAATCCCGGTGGCTTCTGGCAGTGCTGCGTGGTGGCTGCATCCAGCTCGGTTCCGTCTTCACTGTATGTCCGAGCTCCCTGTGCCTCTTACTTCTGAGGATAATGGTAATGGCATTTAGGGGCTTCCTAAACAATCTAGGGTGCTCTCTTCATTTCAAGATTCTTTACTTAATCACCATCACAGAGACTTATTTTCCCTAAATAATATGATGACATTCACAGATTACAGGGACTTGATGTGATATCTTTTGAGGGGCGTTTATCAGCCTACCACATCTATCCGGAGTTTATTTCCTCTCTTACCCTTTGACCTTATTAAAATATCTTTCTTTGTCTACACGCAGGCCATGCACGTGTTGTGCATGCTTCACTCCTTAACCAAGGATGCTTCTCATCTCATCCCCCTTGCCTGGAATAGGCATATAGGCATTTCAGCCCATTGAGGTCCCAGAAGGGGCTCTGCTCTCTCTGGGCTTCTGGGGAAGTGTCTTCTCATTCTCTGAAGGATTCCTAAAAGCAAGTCTCCATGCCTTCCTCTGGCTACTGTCTCTTGAAGATGCAAAGCAGGGACTCACAGTCATCATGCTCTCATCTGAAGGACAGAACAGATAGGTAAAGGAGGGTAAACTCCAGAGAATCACAGGGAATCCAGCCAGAACTGGTCAGCCCTGCAGCCTTTACAGTCTCTGGATTTCCATCTATAGAAGTCAGTGCATTTTGTTAGCATTTTAAGTGGTTTGAGTTGGGGTTCATGCAGCTGGCAGCCCACAATATCTCTTGGATGGACTGTGGCAAGGAATTTGGATTTTATTTGCTGTGAAATGGAAGTCTTTGATTTAGGTTTCAAAGCCTCACTGAATGGGGATAACTGATTAGAAGGGACAAAAAGTGGAAGTAGAGAAGCCATTTAAGTCATATTGCAGTCCAGGTGACTGGATGGTGGTTTACACTAGGGCGGTAAATGTAGAAATGAGAATAGTTACACGGATTTAAAATACATACTGAAGACAAAAGTATGTACTACAGGATTTCTCATTAAAGTTGGTAGACTAAGGACAGATATCTAATGTGACTTCTACCCTGATTAAAACAGTAGTAATGGACTTTATTTTTAAGGCATAATCATATGGGGGAGATGGGAAACCAGACAATAGCAACAATTAGAAGCTGGAAAGGACTTGAACAATTGGTAAATGCCTTAGGAGATCCGAGAAAACAGAATGGTAAGGACCTTTTGAGAAAGCTATTTTTTTTTTTTTTTTAGCCATTACTTCATTTATCTGAAAATGCTGCCTTGAGCAGCATTCCGTGTCAGATAAGCACACAGTGTAGAATCAGCCCTGGGTTCAAATCTTGAATTTGCCGTTTATTAGCTGTGTGTCTTTGAACAACTCTGTCAGTTTTATCATCTGTAAAATACAGAGTAACAAAACCTACCTCTCAGGGTTAGAATTTAACGCAATAATGTATGTAAAATGCCTTATATCAGGCATGCAGGAAGTAATAATATTAATAGCCACTGCTGTTGTCATTATTGTTGTTCAGTCACTGAGTCATGTCCAATTCTTTGTAACCCCTTGGACTGCAGCACACTAGGCTTCCTTGTCCTTCACTATCTCCCAGAGGTTGCTCAAACTTACATCCATTGAATCAATGATGCCATCCAACCATCTTGTCCTGTTGCCTCCTTCTCCTCCTGCCCTCAGTCTTTCCCAGCATCAGAGTCTTTTCCAGTGAGTCGGTTCTTTGTATCAAGTGGCCGAAGTGAAAGCTATTATCCAAACTAATTTTCACAGTAGACTTGCCAAAGACCTAGAAATTAGCTTTGTTAGTTAGCTCTAGAAGAGAAAATGGAGGCCAGGTGCTGGAAGGTAAGATAAGGAGGTTTGGTCAGAAGTGTACTCAGGAAGCATTAGAGCCCAGGACCAAGGACAGCGCCCCCCTGCACTGCCCCCACCCCTCTCTCCCATGCACCTCCCATGGCAGGGATGTGCCAGTCCCACAACTGGAGGAAGCCCAGAGATTTATTCTCTGGAAATAGTAGTAGTAGTGGTAGTAATCATAAATCATCTTACTGGGAAAATTAGAATTGAGGGTACAAGTGCTGTATTTTTTAAATGGAAATTAAATAAACACACATGTACAGTTGTTGATACCTCCCTCGCTGTTTATCCCATTTGACTCCAGAACACTGGCAACAAGACCTTTACCTCTCAAACAGCAGATGAGACATTTTTCTGGGAACATTGAACATCCCTGGAGGAAACACATGGATGTACTGAAATCAGTTTCCCTGAAGGAAACCGCAGCAGAGCTCTCTGTGCTAAGGCTTGGTGCCTGGCTCCGCCCACAAGCCAGAGCTGCTGTAGGCTTTCAGTCCTGGCACGGTTAGCAGATTTCCGAGGGAAGTGTCTAATACGAAAAATAGATCATGAAAATAATTGGGTGGATTCAAAGAGCAGACAGAGGTAGGGGAAATCTTCCAGAATGTAAGGGAAATAAGTAATAGAAAATCAGTGAGCAAAAGAAAACTGGAGGGCTGATTTTTGGAGTTGAACATTTGAGTAATAGAGTTCCAAAAAGAGGGAAGAAGAGAAAAGAAGAAGAAACCATTGAAGATACAACTTAAGAAATTTCCTAAAAGTAAAAAAATCTGCATTTCTAGATCATCAGCCTACCAAGTAGCCTGTACTTGGATGAAAATAAACTGAGGTTATCACCATGAAATTTCAGAATACTAGTTCAAAGAAAATATGTGCTACCAGAGAGAAGAGGAAAAAAATTTAAAGTTTACAAGCCAAATACCAGGAATATACATGTTTCAGATTTTTCAAAAGCAAAAACAGCAGAAGAATTGAAGACAATGAAATCTTATCAAATATTTTCCTGGAAATTTATTTCCAGCTTAGGATTTAGTACTTGATCAAACGATCAATCAAGTGTAAGAGTAAATGAAGGTATTTTCAGGCATATTAGGTCTAAAATAATACCTCCCATGTATGTACTCTTTCTCAGGGCACTATTAAGTGGTATTCTCTCACAAAATGAGCTGTGAACCAAGAATAGAAAGCAGGAAATATAGGAAACTGAAGAACAACACTCAATGGGAGGCACTGATGCTGAGGGAAAGAAATTTCAGGATGACTGTCTGGCACAGGGCTTAGAGAGCAACCTCATGGACTGAAGTCAGAGACTCTAGCAGAGAGCCTTTAAGAAAGTAAGCCTGACAGAATACACAGTGTAGGAATGTCTTCAGAGTAAATTAAGACTGTTGTAGAAGAATATGGGGTGGAATTTAATTAGATGCATAAAAATTAACCAATGAATAAAAGCAATTATTAATTTCAGGTAAATGTGCATCAATAGGAAAAATCTATAGTAATCTGTGTGGCTTGGCTGTGCATAGTGTTTACATAGTTACCATGATATAAACACAGAGTAAATATCAGTCCAATATCATGGATGAAAAGTATATGTATGTGAGAGAGACAGAGAAAGAGAGGGAGGAGGAGGAGGTTGAGAATGGAGATGAATGTGGGGAAAGACAGACAGTACCTTCCACAGAAGGGAAAACCATTATTTTTTAAGAAGTATGGTATTTATAATAGTGAAGGTAAATACCAAAAGAATCAACTAGAAGAGTTTCAAATGAGAGTGACATTAGAGGGTGATAGAGTACTACTCTCTTTGGGATAAATGCTGTGCAACTATCATGGACAATATATGCCTGAAACGCTTTCATAAAAGTAAAATCCACAGAATGTAAGTGTGTTAGAGGGAGAATCCACTGGGTTTGGTTATGGACTTGATGTGGGGGGTGAGGGAGAAGGAGACATCAAACAGTATTCCTGGCCCTCAACAAGCCCGTGAACAGAAGTGCTGCTTACAGGTTGAAGGAGGACAGACGGACGAGAGGAGGGACAGACTGAGACTGGGGCGGTGGGGCTGGGGGTGGGGGTGGGGGAAACCAGGCTCCTTTCGGGACAAAGTGGGTTTTATGTTGACTGTAAGATGATGTGCTGAGCAAGGAGGTTGGCTTTATCAGTCTGGATCCCACAGGGGAGAACTGACCTGGGCATTGTTAAGTCTTCATCAGTATACAGAGGTTGTTTCAAGCTGCGGGAAGACAGGTCACAGACAGAAATGGAGGAGGGCCCAGCATGAGCCCTGGGAGCCCTGGATATTCAGGCTTCTGGTAGCGAGGAAGGAGCCCGCAAAGGAGAGAAAAAGTCAGAGGACTGAGGGGTAGGAGAAAAGTTAGCGAGTGTTGTCATGACGTGAAGAGAAGAGGGTCTTTCACAGAGAAGAGGCTGGTCTTCTTGCTGCAGGGTACTCAGAGCTCTGCATATGTAACTGGTTCTACAGAACTTCATGCTACCTGGTGCCTCAGAGAGTAAAGCGTCTGCCTGCAATGCAGGAGACCTGGGTTCGATCCCTGGGTTGGGAAGATCCCCTGGAGAAGGAAAAGGCAACACACTCCAGTACTCTTGACTGGAGAATCCCATGGATGGAGAAGCCTGGTAGGCCACATTCCATGAGGTTGCAAAGAGTCAGATACAACTGAGCGACTTCACTTTCACTTTTCATAGAACTTAGTGCTATCGCCATACATTTACTGAGGATGCTCTCAATCTTAACGCCCTGGTGGTCATATTATGACTTGCACACAAACACCTTAATATTTGAGTTAATGCTAGGAAACATATAGATAATTCAAAATAATAATTAAATTTTACATATTCTTTTAAAGTATGCTGTCACACTTGGATTTAACTTTAATTGGAACCTATCTATTGGCCTCACCATGACTGACCTGTATGGAAAGATGTTATGACATTTACCAGAAATGTCTTTTTTGTTGATCATTTGTCACTTCCCTGGGCTTCCATCTCTCAGTTCTCTCTGTCAATGCTATTTTCATCTCCCACCCCCACCCCCACTTAGTACTATGGTTTTATGCTTTAGTTCTACACTTTTAATCAGAAACTCTTCAAAAAAGCGAAAGAGCATGGCATTGAGTTGGCTGTAGTTGTTCATTTTCATGTGAAGAGTTCTGAACACTTGCAAACAGAAGGTGTCATGTCCTAATGGAGAAGCTCCTGTGACCATTTGGGGATGGCATGGTAGTTACTTTAGATTCCTTGGGAATGTCTGGTAGTCTGAGTATTGAGTAGTAGTCACCTGAATAGGGATGTGTCCTGGAAAATAATAGCCATTCTTGGGAGATTGCAAAGCATGAAGACTCTTTCAGCTCAACCTAAGGAAAAGCAGATTACAATAAGGATGAATGCAGACAGGCCGTGGAACGCCGGTCACATGGTGTCTCTTTTTAGGTTATATGGGTGTTAATCTCTTCACCTGCTTCTCTAGCTGACTTGTAATTTTAGCTTCCTGTCTTTTATCTTTTCTCTGTGTCATGACCTTTCAGTTCTCCTGTGCTTGAAACTAAGGGCCAAGTCCAGTCCCTATTGTATTAAAGCCTAATTAAATTAAATAATTCTAATTCTAATGTAGTCCTACTGAACAGAATAATTGAATTAATGAGTAAGTAGCTAATGTTCCTTCTATTAAAAGTATATGTGACAATCAGCATGCCAGAATCACCAGATGTACTCAAAAAGCCTCCCAAATGAAGATTAATACTTAAATGTAGAATGTCCTTTTACGGTGAATCTTGGTAAAGTAGACTGGTTCTGTGCCACATGATAATTAAAGTTTGTTTTTGTAGAGCTGGGCAGATATCGTCTTCCTTTTTCTGGAAGGATTTAGAAATTGAGATTTGCATTGAGAAATGCAAAATCTCAGCACCCCTCACCCCCATCTTTGAAATCGGATTCTATGTTTTAACAAGATCCCTAGGTAATTCATATACATATTAAAGTTTGAGGCACCCTGAATTAAAAGGTAAATTTTGATTCTGATTATCCAGTAATGAATGCCTGTGTTTATTGATTTCTTGCTAAGTTCTTTGCAGAGATTATTTCACTTAATCCTTAGAACAACCCAGGAAAGATATTTTTTATTATCCTTATTTAATGCAGATGGAGAAATTGAGCCATAAAGAGTTCTAAAAACTTCCATAGACATAGCTGGGCAGACCCTGGATCTGGTCCAGGCAGTCCTGCTCAGCAGGCTCTGTTCTTCAACAAGACAGTCCCTGCATTCCCAGAGTTCTGGTTCATTACTCCCAGCTCCTGGTCACTCAGCACCGTGTGCTCCCCTGGTGTGGTGTGTGTCATTTAAGCTCAGGGAATCTCTCTCTTCCCTGTACCTAAGCTGGAAAAGTGTTTGAGGAGAGTGTGCACCTTCTGTCTGCCCTGGAGGATGTTCACCTTGTCTCTGCCCTGGTTACCGGAGGGTTTTAGAGCTGTGTGCATGCGTTGTGTGCCTGCTGTGTGGCAGCCATAAGGTGGCAGACAGAATGGAGCAGGGAAAATGTTATGAGCATGGTCTGGATTCTGGCATTTGGAAATCTCTTAGGGAATTGTTGGTTAGGGTTAAGGGAAAGATGAGAGGAGAGAGTCCAAGTCCCTCTGGGTCTATGCTGTGTGCTTAGTCGCTCAGTTGTGTCCAATTGTTTGTGACCCCATTGACTGTAGCCCACCAGGCTCCTCTGTCCATGGGATTCTCCAGGCAAGAATACTGGAGTGGGTTGCCATGCCCCACTCCAGGGGATCTTCCCAACCCAGGGATCAAACCCAGGTCTCCTGCATTGCAGGTAGATTCTTTACTGAGCCATGAGGGAAGCCCAACATATCCTAAAACCGTGGAAGGAGATGAATCTTTTGTATCTGCCTAAGACATGATTTTGCACATAAGGGGAAGGATTTCCATTTCAGAAAAATATCCTAATCTACTCAAGTTTTTAAAGAAGTTTCACTGAGTTACGAGCTGCTGCTGCTGCTGCTAAGTTGCTTCAGTCGTGTCCGACTCTGTGCAACCCCATAGATGGCCTCCTACCAGGCTCCTCTGTCCCTGGGATTCTCCAGGCAAGAACACTGGAGTGGGTTGCCATTTCCTTCTCCGAGTTACGAGCTGCTGCTAAGTCACTTCAGTCGTGTCCAACTCTGTGCGACCCCATAGACAGCAGCCCACCAGGCTCTGCCGTCCCTGGGATTCTCCAGGAAAGAACACTGGAGTGGGTTGCCATTTCCTTCTCCATTGTGTGAAAGTGAAAAGTAAAAATGAAGTCGCTCAGTTGCGACTGACTTGTAGCAACCCCATGGACTGTAGCCCACCAGGCTCCTCCATCCATGGGATTTTCTAGGCAAGAGTACTGGAGTGGCTTGCCATTGCCTTCTCCCGCGTTACGAGCTACACATACTTAAAATGCACAGTTTGATAAATTTTATTTTATTTGTCTGCAGCTGTTTTTGCAAGAGACAAACATTGTTACACTACGAAATATGAAAATGGAAGTATGTGGAAAGTTTATAGCCTAGTGGTTGAGATCTTGGTCAAACGGTTGAATCTTGCTTTTTTGATAAGGGAAGGAGTCTAGAAGAGAGAAGTCACAGGCTAACTTCAAGCAGAACTGGACAGGGTGCACCTGAGATTGGAATAAAGGAATATTGGGGCCACTTCCCTAATTTGACAGCTGTAGCTCATTTATTATCATGTGTGCAAACAAAAGGGTGGCTGTACGTAGCTGTGGCTGAACCAGAAGCATGGCCATCGCTGCTCATCCATGCTTTGCATACTAAAGTAACAAATTGTGAGTTTTGAATGAATATGTATTGAGCATATGTAAAATTGGCTTCCCAAATGGCTTAGTGATAAAGAATCTGCCTGCCAGTGCAGGAGATGCAGGAGATATGGGTTCGATCCCTGGGCTGGAAAGATCCCCTGGAGAAGGAAATGGCGACCTTACTCCAGTATTCTTGTCTGGAGAATCCCATGGACACAGGAGCCTAGTGGGCTGCAGGCCGTGAAGTCATGAAGAATCGGACATAACTGAGCACACACACACGCACATATGTATTCGAAAATCACTTACTATTTTTTATCAAAGGCCTAGTAACTTCAAATTCATATCTGCCTATTGCTGATTAAATATAGCACATATAGTAGTAGACCTCCGTCTTAGCTGACTTTTATTTCTCTTTAGGGCGTTTACCAGAAATTCAGGAAGAGTTGTTGAGTTTCTATGTAAATCTGTTGTTTTCCTCCACTCCTGTGTTGTTGTCTATTGCAGCTTTGCACTTTCAGAGGAAACCATGGTAGGTATTTGTCTGGGAAACAGAAGACTTGAGCTTTCTGTAGGTTCCAGGGATCACTGTATGAAAGAGGAAGGCTCTCCTCCAAACTATTTCCTAACAATCAGCGGACAGTATAGGCTTGTTCTAAGAGGAGTATAGTTGGATGAATTGGAGTGTAGGTGAGCATATATGTGGTAATATATACTTAGTCTGTGAGATGTATATACCTAGGGTTATAAAAGGGGAAAATGGCTAAGTAATTTTAAAAACACACCTCCCTTCTTGATGAACAGCTTATTTTACTTTTTAGATGTGTTCCATTTTTTTTCTTAATAAAAACCATGAAAAAATCTGATAAAGCTGATCTCTCAACATAGTTTCAGATGCTAAGGCAAACAGAAAATATAACAATAAGATCTGCTCCGTTCTTGGCTTTGTAAATAATTGAAACCAGAATAGGCTTAGAAAGGTCTCTTCATTTCCTTCACCAGGAGTTTTACCTTGTATTGTAGAAGATAGTTATTCTGATATATGACATTAATTTTTGTCCAGAGTAAGATTTTCTTTTATGTTAGCCATTTTCATGAATATTTCTGTTATTTTATGAGAAGCACTTTTTTAAAAAACACAAAGTTAAGGAAAATACTAGAAAGTAAATGTCATCAATCTGATCTTTTTTTCATTGCTTCAGAGTAAAATCAAATAATAAAATAAGAACACTTAAACACTAATTGGGGGCTTCCCTGGTGGTTCAGAGGGTAAAGAATTTGCCTGCAATGCAGGAGACCCAGATTTGGTCCCTGAGTCAGGAGGATCCCCTGGAGAAGAAGATGGCAATCCACTCCAGTATTCTTGCCTGGAGAATTCATGCAGAGGAACCTGGTGGGCTATAGTCCATGGGGTCACAGAGTCGGACATGACTGAGCGACTTTTTACAAACACTAATTGGCGGCATGTTTAAATGAAGACATACATAAGTGAATAAGTGAAGTCGCTCAGTTGTGTCTGACTCTTTGCGATCCCATGGACTGTATGTAGTCTACCAGGCTCCTCTGTCCATGGGATTCTCCGGGCAAAGGATACTGGAGTGGGTTGCTATTTCCTTCTCTAGGGGATCTTCCTGACCCAGGGATGAACCTGGGTTTCTTTCATTGCAGGCAGACGCTTTACGGTCTGAGCCACCAGGGAAGCCCCCAAAGACATACATAGTTACTTACAAATATATTTACCTAGCTTAGTTGCAGTCTTTTGCCAAGAGGTGAGTTCCTTAGAAAACAGTGCTGAAACTTCCTTTTTTAGCAAACTAATCTTAAATGATTGACATAAGAGACATCAAGTTGGAGAGAATTGTAGAGAATTTTGAGTGTAGAATTCGTCTTCACATAATTGCTACTAACTGACACAAAGTGGAGAATAGTCCTTAACCTGTTTTTTTAAAAAAGATACTTGTGCCTGAATCTCATGCCAGACCCACTGAAATGGAATTTGGGGGCACCTGGTATCTTTAAAAGTTTCACTTTGATTCTAAAGCTCAGTATCATGGAGCACCACTGAGCTAGAGAGGTGTTCTTTTTAAAAAATAAAATGTACATGCACGTGTATGCACACACACACACATACCATTTAGTAACTGATCAGATACATTTTTTGAGATGCTTTGGTGTGAGTCTTGAAGTTTTCAGGTGCTGAAATGAACACTTAATCTCTCAGTGTTGTGTTTGTGTGTTGGCTAGTTAAAGCACCCACTGTTAGCTATCTCTTGCCGTCTGTTTTTGGCAGCTATTAGGTTGACATGACGTGACCTAGCAACCAGGAAAGATTTTCTGTTTATGGGCAAATGCTATTTAAAAATAGATGAATGTATCTCCTTAATGCATTTCAAGTCTATGAACACAAGGCTTCATTCTCTATGAATTAATTAAATACAAAGGAAATTAATACTGAAGAAATACTGTACATTCTTAGGTGCAGGAGTGTCAGTTAAAGCTGGCAGAATAACAATTCAATCACAGAAGTTATTAAGAAGCTCTTTTAAAACTTGCAGTCTGGTAAGTAACAGCAAATGACTGGATGCTGAGCATTGTTAAATGTGAATGGCACATTGAATTGACTTGCCCGAGGTTGTTTTTTCAGAGTACCGTATTTACATGCATTATTTCTCCCTTTATACCCCATGATAAATAGAAGAGGAAATATAACCAACCATCTGGGGTCCTGTTCAGTTGCCATCCTAGGAAACTCTCATAAATCCTACTTCTTCCTTTTACTTTCTAATGAGCTAATTATCCAGAATTTCCAAGAAATCAGTGGCAAGGCAATTGCTGACTCAGGACTGAAGATTGTTAGAAAGTGTCCATAGCTTTTCTTCCTATCCCAGTTACCTTTATGAATAATATACTCTCCCTACAATTTGGGGCTTCCTTTGTGGCTCAGCTGGTAAAGAATCTTCCTGCGATGGAGGAGACCTGAGTTCAATCCCTGGGTTGCAAAGATACCCTGGAGAAGGGAAAGGCTACCCGCTCCAGTATTCTGGCCTAGAGAATTCCATGGACTGTATAGTCCACGGGGTCACAAAGAGTCAGACATGACTGAGTGACTTTCACACACCCCACAATTTATCCATCAGATAAACATAGGAAATCACTAGGGATTAGGAGTGGGAAGTGAGAGGGTATTTCACTTACCAGCAAGTCATGTAACCTCTGCAAATGCATTTTATTATTTAAAAATGGATTAGGGAAGGATAAAATGGTGTTTGTAGGAGGCACTTTGTAAATTGTTGAAGCCTTATGCAAATTCTATTATTTTATTATTAATGCAGCTCTCTCTGGAGGGAGAGATGACACATAAAAGCCAATTCATCATTAAAAATCCTGGTGAGGATTTGTCTCAAAGCAAATCAGAACTGTGGACCACAGCTTGTGGGTACTAGACCTGAGTCGCTGTCCAGTTCAGTTCAGTCACTCAGTCCTGTCCGACTCTTGCGACCCCATGGACTGCAGTACGCCAGGCCTCCCTATCCATCATCAACTCCCAGAATTTGCTCAAATTCATGTCCATTGAGTCGGTGATGCCATCCAACCATCTCATACTCTGCCGTCCCCTTCTCCTGCCTTCAATCTTTCCCAAAATCAGGGTCTTTTCAAATGAATTAGTTCTTCGCATCAGGTGGCCAAAGTATTGGAGTTTCAGTTTCAGCATCAGTCCTTCCAATGAATATTCAGGACTAATTTCCTTTAGGATGGACTGGTTCGATCTCCTTGCAGTCCAAGGGACTCTCAAGGGTCTTCTCCAACACCACAGTTCAAAAGCATCAATTCTTCGGCGCTCAGCTTTCTTTATAGTCCAACTCTTACATCCATACGTGACTACTGGAAAAACCATAGCTTTTACTAGACAGACCTTTGTTGGCAAAGTAATGTCTCTGCTTTTTAATATGCTGTCTAGGTTGGTCATGACTTTCCTTCCAAGGGGTAAGTGTCTTTTAATTTCATGGCTGCAATCGCCATCTGCAGTGATTTTGGAGCTCCCAAAAATAAAATCTGTCACTGTTTCCACTGTTTCCCTATCTATTTGCCATGAAGTGATGGGACCAGATGCCATGATCTTAGGTTTCTGAATGTTGAGCTTTAAGCCAACTTTTTACTCTTCTCTTTCACTTTCATCAAGAGGCTCTTTAGTTCCTCTTCACTTTCTACCATAAGGGTGGTGTCATCTGCATATCTGAGGTTATTGATATTTCTCCCGGCAATCTTGATTCCAGCTTGTGCTTCTTCCAGCCCAGCGTTTCTCATGATGTACTCTGCATAGAAGTTAAATAAGCAGGGTGACAATATACAGCCTTGACGTACTCTTTTCCCTATTTGGAACCAGTCTGTTGTTCCATGTCCATTTCTAACTGTTACTTCCTGTCCTGCATATAGGTTTCTCAAGAGGCAGGTCAGGTGTAACACATAACACAGAGGTATCATGGTTTAATAAACTAGGGAATGAGGGGAGGCCTAACAAATAGAGTAAGCAGTCATGGAGGAAAAACGGTATAGGGCACAGAATAGAAACTAACTTCTCATGTTTCACTGTTCTTTCCTCTACTCTAATCAGACTCTCTTACATGGTTCTGTAAAGGAGTGCGGTAAAAGGGACAAGCGAAAGCAAGACATGTAGGAGACTGTGTATGCATGCATTGCTGGACACTGGCTAGTTTATTTTTGTGAGACTACAGGAGACATTACTAGTTTTGGGGAGCAGGGGAAGTGAGTAGAGTTTTCAGTTTAATTTTCTTTATAAGGAAATCCTTTGGCCCTAGGATAAGAATAACATAGCAAATATAGCTTGGAAGAAATGGATTAGGAAAAAGTGGAGAAATAAGGAGCTAGATAGAAAGCAAGCAGCTCTCCTTCTTCCTCTAGTTGATGTAAGTTGACATCAGTTTTGTTCATTTTGTCCCAGATCCCCAGTTCTCACTGGACCTCAGAATTGCCCTGATAGTTCTCATCAGATGTGCATTTTTTGAAGCTCAGTATCTGTGGCATATTTAGTTTTATTTAATTTTGCATGAGAGGTGCAAAAACATTTGATGCACAACCAGTGTTTCGTTCTGTTTCTGCCTTTGACATCTCTTGCTTAACAAACTGAAGTGTCTCTTTAAGCATTGACTATTTCTGTTTCAGAGCAGAAAAAAGCAAAAAAGTATAGCTTGGGAATTATTTGGTTAAACTGTTTCCTTAATTTTTTAAGTTGAAACAGTTGGGAAAGTTCACTAAAGGGAGAAATAGTGAAGAGCTTTTTATGAGGAATATAGAAGTCATTAGCGAAATTTTAAATAACTGTCATAGTAACAGCTCATATTGTATTCTTGCCTGATTACTTAAATCAGCAAACCCTCACTAAGAGAAAATTGTAATAATGCTAACTTTGATTGCAGAATATCCGTAATAATATATATTGAATAAATTATCAGCATCTTCCTTTAGAGGCTATACTAGTGAATCAGCTATATCAATTAATACTCTAACATTGCTCTAAAATAGAGGTGTTGGATAATCAATTTCAAACAATCCTATTTGAAAATAAGAAATAGTATAGAGATGCCAGGTATCACTCCTTCTATACATCATTTTACTGTAGATACTAGGTGATATTGTATTACCTAGGAAAGGAAATACATATTAAGAATTGGAAAAGAAGAGATAAAACTGTCCATATTTGTAGTTAGTATGCTTAATTGATGTAAATCCAAGAGAATATACATGTTAGAAACATAAGAATTTAACCAGGTTCTTAGATGTAAAGTCAGAATTTTAGAAATGTCATAGCTATAAAAAGTCATTACTCAGATTCAAAGCTTCTCATACCAGTAATGACCAATTAACAAATTGGATAGGAAAAAAAGTTCACTTACACTGGCAATATAAATACATGAAGAAACCCAGAAGATTTATATAAGATCTCTATGGAAAAAAAAAAAAATAAAAGGATGTAAAATAATTAAATGGGCAGCTGTATCAGTAGCTTACTTGGTATGGTAAGGATGTCAATTCTCTTCCGTTGATCTGTAAATATATATATTTGGTGAAATTTTATGTTCTGTGAACTAGATTCATCAATTTATAAATGATTCCAGTTAAAATTTTGGGAGTCACTTCTTAATTCTGGTAATAGAGGCTTTCTGGAAAAAACAAATCTAAATTTGATGAAAAAAAAAGAAAACTATTCATTGACATTTTGCAAAGAATCAGTGAAGGTCAAATAGGATAAATACAGATACACACACAGAGAAACACAATATACTCAACCTATTGATAGCAAAGAGACATGTATTTAAAGCAGCAAGAGATGACACAATGACATGATGAACATCTGATTTTTCATCAAAAACAAGAGGCAGGAAGGCAATGGGAGGCTTCCCTGGTGGCCTAGTGATTCAGAATCTGCCTGCCAGTGCAGGGGGCATGGGTTTGCTCCCACGTGGTATGGAGAAACATAGGCCGTGTACCACAACTGCTGAGCCAGCACTCTAGAGCCCACAAGCTGTGACTGCTGAGCGCGTGTGCCGTAACTGCTGAAGCCCACACATCTAGGCCTGTGGGATCATCCCTGACCAGGGATCAAATCCGTGTCACATCCAACTCTTTGCAACCCTGTGAACTGTAGCCCACCAGGCTCCTCTGTCCATGAAATTTTCTAGGCAAGAATACTGACTGGAATGAGTTGCCATTACCTACTCCAGGGGATCTTTCTGACCCAGGGATTAAATCTGCATCTTCTGTGTCTCCTGCATTGGCAGGTGGATTCTTTACCACTGAGCCACCTGGGAAGCCTCATTTGCAGATGATATGATACTATACATAGATGCTACCAGAAAACTACTAGAGCTCATCAATGAATTTGGTAAAGTTTCAGGTTATAAAATTAATACACAGAAATCTGTTGTATTTCTATACACTAACAATGAAAGATCAAAAAGAGAAATTCAGGAGACAGTTCTGTGTATCATTAGACCAAAAAGAATAAAATTACTAGGAATAAATCTACCTGAGGAGATAAAAGACCTGTACTAAGAAAACTGTAACATGCTAATGAAAGAAATCAAAGAAGATGGAAACAAATGGTGCCAGGAAAAAAGGACAGCTAAAAAAAAAAAAAATGAAATTAGATCAACCTTTAACACCATGAACAAAAACAAGCTCACAGTGGGCTAAAGATTTAAATATGAGACTGACCACTATAAATCCCCAAGAGGAAAACATAGGCCAAACATTCTGTGACATAAATCACCACAGAAAAAAAAAAAAGAAAAAAAAAAATCACCACAGACAGACAGTATCTGTCTCCTGAATAATGGAAATCAAAGCAAAAAATAATCAAATGGGACCTACTTAAACTCAAAAACTTTTGCACTGCAAATGAACCAATAAACAAAATGAAAAGACACCCCATAGATTGGGATAAAATATTTAAATATGATGTGACTGACAAGGAATTAGTCTCCAAAATTTATGAGCAGCTCATGCAGCTCAATATTCAAAAAATAAAGAACCCAATCAAAAAATGGGCTGAAGACCTAAATAGACATATCTCCAAAGAATACATATAAATGGCCACGAGGTACATGAGAAGATGTTCAGCACTGCTAATTATTAGAAAATTGCAGCTCAAAACTACAATGAGATATCACTTCACACCAGTTCCAATGGCCATCATCAAAAAATCTACAAACAATAAACACTGGTGAGGATGTGGAAGAAAGGGAACCCTCCTACATTGTTTGCCTTCCCAGGTGGTGCCAGTGGTAAAGAATTTGCCTGTCAGTGCAAGGGACACGAGAGATGCAGGTTCTATCCCTCAGTTGGGAAGATCCCGTGGAATAGGAAATGGTACCCCACTCCAGTGTTCTTGCAGGGGAAGATTCCCTGGGCAGAGGAGGCTGGTGGGCTACAGTCCAGGGGGTTGCAGAGAGTCAAACACGACTGAGCGACTGAGTACGAGGTTCTACACTGTTGGCAGGAATGTAAGTTACTACAGCCAAGTAGAGCGATCATGTTGCTGTTGGTCAGTCACTAAGTCGTGTCTGATTCTTTTTGACCCCATAGACTGCAGCACGTCAGGCCTCCTTGTCCTTCACTGTCTCCCCGAGTTTGCTCAGATTCATGCTCGTTGAATCAGTGATGCTATCTAACCACCTTATCCTCTGCCCCCCTTCTCCTTTTGCCTTCAGTCTTTCCCATCATCAGGGTCTTTTCCAGTGAATCGGCTGTTCACGTCAGGTGGCCAAAGTATTGGAGCTTCGGCAACAGTCCTTCCAGTGAATACTCAAGGTTGATTTCCTTTAGGATTGACTGATTTGATCTCTTTACAGTCCGAGGGACTTCTCCAGAAGGTATTTTAATCTTAAATGAGAAAGAAAAAGAAAGTCTCATAGGTTGTGAAGGGAAGAATAAGACCTGGACATAAGTAAGAATTCCTTCCCTCAGTTATTCCTTCACCCTTTTGATTAAAGTGAACCTGGGTGCCTTGAACATGAAAGAAAGGGTATTCTGTGAATTATCACCATTCCTGCTATATGTTTTTTCACTTTCAAGGTGAAACATTAAAATTTCATGAATTTTCAAATCTCCTATTTTAGACAACACCATGTTTGTTTATTTTCAGTGAGATATTGCTATATAAAATGGATATCTGAAGAATCTTCTCAGTTTAGAAAAACTTTGCTGAGGGAACATTATTGCTCAGGGGCTAAGCAAATGATAGGAGGTGAATTTTCAATTCTCATTTTAAAATTCCACTTAATAATTAGAACTGTGCCTTCTGATGAGTAATTCTTATTTTTATAAAAGGTAGGGAAAGAAAGCCAGTCTGCATAAGCTGTTATTCAGTATTAGTAAGTTAGACAAAAGAATAAATATGTGGAATTATATTTCAAACACTTGCAGTTTGGAAACAGGATTATTGGTTCAAGAAATGAAAATATCTAAAAGGATGAGCACAGATAGGGAAAATTTTATACAGTTTTTAAACATATTCAGGTCTCTTTCACAATGTAATGTAAGCTATTTTCTATCTCCCCCAAGAACAGGGCAAGAAAAATGATTTTATTCTGCAGCATAAGGGACTTAGGAAGATTGTTTTCTGACAGCAAAATTTGTTAAGCATTAGAACAGATTACCAGAGGAGGTTGTAAAATCACTCCCTCCTGAGACTCCTAAAAATAGGGTAATTTCTCCTTTTCCTGGTGTGTTAGGAATGCTTCGTCCTAAGAGAAGAGGGATGGATAACCTGACTTCTAACTGTCCCTTTCATCTGGCCAGTTTCAGCTTACTGTGTGTAAGAAAACGTGGTCGGAAACCTCATTAGGGTCTTGGCCAAAAAAAAAAAGAGGAATAAAGGAATGATTTTAGAAAGCTTATACATGAAGTACACATAAGTCATGCTGTTAATTTCCATGGGGTCCTATTTTCACATATGTATTGCTTTGGGCTTTAAAAAAGAGAAATAAGGTTCAATTTTATCTGTACTCTTTGGTTGTCTTTTTCTTGAAGAAGTGCAGTATCTCCTCTGAGAGGCTGAAGTGGTAGAGCCCACCATTCTACACATATTAGTGTTTTAAAGCACCCAGAAATGCCCTCCATAGACCTTTCAATTACAGATTAACAGGGTCAGTAATGATGGTGGGGATAAAAATTGAGAGAATCTATAATATGTGATAAGTGCCTTCATAGCATTTTATGTATAATACACATATGGGGTGCTATTAACTCTACCAAAATTCAAGGGAAGCATAGAATACATGGAAGGCTTCACCTAGAGAGTTATAATTTGTTCTGGGTATTGAAGTATTAATATGTACTCAAGTCAAAGATTTACCAAGTCTGTGGCAACACAGAAAATGTGGAAGAGCTTCCAGACTTGGGATTGTAGTAAGAATTACAAATACCAGGGTGGTGTGTGGTCATAGTCATGGTGTAATTTGAGTTAATATTTCAAAGGAATTTGGTTGTTTAATACACAGGTCTATGTATTAAGTCACTCAGTGGTGTTCAACTCTTTGCAACCCTATCGACTGTAGCCCACCAGACTCCTCTATCCATGGAATTCTCCAGGCAAGAATACTGGAGTGGGTTGCCATGCCTTCCCCCAGGGGATCTTCCCAACCCAGGGATTGAACCCAGGTCTCCTGCATTACAGGAGGATTCTTGACCATTTGAGCCATCAGGGAAGCCCAGTACAGGTCAGTGGCTATAAAATTGTTTAACTGAAACACATGAGCACATTTGTTTATATATTACCTATGATTGCTTTTATATTATAATGGCACAATTGGATAGTTGCAAAAGAAACCTTATTGCCTACAAAACCTAATAAATTTATCTGACCTTTTACAGAAAAAATTTGCCCGCCTCTTTCATAGATGATAGTTTTATTTTCATTTTCCTGGGAAATGGCTTGATCAGATTTAAGACTCACTTTGGCAACATTACGAGGAGAGTAGCTTCTTGTATCCTAGTTCTTTGCAAATAGATGCCCTGTTTCATAGAGGGATTTTGAAGAATGAACGAGTGAGTGAATGAATATATTCATTACAGGATATCAGAATAAAAAGTAAATTCAGATTTCAGATGAGCGTTAATAAAAGTCTGAAGTAAGGATAGTGACAAGAGGGATAGTAAAGAGAGGGTCTAAATTAAAGTCATTTGCAAAATATAATTAACTGGACTTGGTTATTTTAGTAAATCCATCATTTGTTTTTACCAGTGGCTCTTATTATTTAAGCATTTGGTTATCAAAAATTTAAATGTATGTAAAAGTAAGGATAGACAGCCATTTAATGAACCCCTGGTCTCAAAATAATCAACATTTGCCAATCGTATTCTATCTTCACTCCTAAAAATATAACTACTATTGCTGAAGTGTTCTAGAGGAAAATCGAGCTAAGTGTGTTCAGTAATCTGGTGTATTTAGTATTGCTAAATCCAATAATACTCTCACTGCAAGTAAGGCTACTCAATCACTGTTACAGTACTCACCTCTTTAACTTAAAAAGTGGCTGAAACAGTGTCTGTCATCGATTAGTGCAATGGATCTCACCCTGGAAAGGTTTTCCACAATGCACATGCCTGGGCCCGTCCTAGACATTTTGATTTTGTGGTTCTGGGAAGAGCCTGTTGTCATGCATTTTGAAAATGCCCAGGGGTAATGTAGAAGAGCCCCAAAGGCTCTGAAAAACCAGCTTAGTTAAATATCACCACTCCATGAGACATCTTATCTTCATGGGTTTCTCTTGCAAAATGTAACCACTGCTTTTTTGACCATTTCATTATTTGGGACCTAAGTCACTTCCAAGGCTGTGAACATTAAGATATTGAAACTAGCTGTAGACATTTTGTAACTTAAGAAAATTTCAAAACAATGTAGTGAACATCTTCTACACGGAATGAACGTATGTCTCCAAGTGCCTGAGCTCATTCTGGCTATTGTCTGCTGTCCTGGAGTAATTGCTGATAGCACTCTGTGTCTCTCTTAAAAGCATCCCAGTTTGAATAATTCTGAATATCATTGAGTATGAAGTGCAAATGTTCACTAATATGAGAAGTATTCAACCTCCTTTTAGGTCATGGAAAATAATTTGAATTTTTAGCTAAAAATACAATGGAAAGTCACTGAAGCAGAAGAATACTGTGGTTTGATTTATGTCTTTAAAAGATCAGTGGTCAGCATGTGGAGAATTAATTGAAAGGCAGCAAGAGTGTCCCAGCTTCCAGATGACAGTTCCAAATGGGGATGCCATTCATATGACAAACGTGAAATCACACGGTACAAATGTGAAATTTAGAAGAGCAGTGTGGATTAGAGATCAGTGCAGGAACACCTAACATCAAGAAATATAGAAATGATTGTGCTCAATTGAAGAGAAAATTTTTTAAAAAATTTTAAAAAACAACAGAACCAGGGGCCTTGACTCTGGTAATTCTAGCACCTTAATGTTTATAAGAGGGGAAAAGAGGACTGGCAACAAATGAAGACTTTCAAAGAGGGAATTTCATCTCTGTTAGATGATGTTGGTTTTTCCAGTAGTCATGTATGGATGTGAGAGTTGGACTATAAAGAAAGCTGAGTGCAGAAAAATTGATGCTTTTGAACTGTGGAGTTGGAGGACTCTTGAGAGTCCCTTGGACTGCAAGGAGATCCAACCAGTCCGTCCTAAAGGAGATCAGTCCTGGGTGTTCATTGGAAGGGCTGATGTTGAAGCTGAAACTCCCAATACTTTGGCGAAGAACTCACTCATTTGAAAAGACCCTGATTCTGGGAAAGATTGAAGGCAGGAGGAGGATGGCAGAGGATAAGATGGTTGGATGGCATCACCGACTCAATGGACATGAGTTTGAGTCAACTCCAGGAGTTGATGATGGACAGGGAGGCCTGGCGTGCTGCAGTCCATGGGGTCGCAAAGAGTCGGACACGACTGAGCAACTGAACTGAACTGAGATGATGTTGTGAGACTATCACAGGTGGAAGTCTCTGGGAAACAAATTCTAAGAAGTGTCATGTGCAGGATGTTCATGCAGGATGATTTTGGAGTCAGAATCTGTGGAGGAGGGTATAGCAAGGAGGATTAGCGAGAGAAATGAAGCCGCTGTATGGGCCCAGCAGCAACTTGGCTGACCTCTCAGTGGAGCTCTGGAGTTAGGATGGTCCTTCAGAGTTATCCTAGGCTGGGCCAAAGGCCGGGTCACTCTACTTCCACTGGACTGTGGCCACCCTAAGAAGGGGTGACACTTTGCATAACATGGCTCCCTGCAGCTGAGGCAGCCTCTGAAGGCCTGGCAGTTGAAGGCTATCTGCCAAGAGCATTCCTAACAGCTGGGGCAACAACTGTTTCATTGGACAGAGATCTGGGTGACCCATCTTAGTGTCTACTACAGAGGACAGTAGGACCAATTGGTGACCTTTGTTTATTTATTTAGGACTTCCCATCTGGCTCAGGAGGTAAAGAATCTGTTTGCCAATGCAGGAGATGCAGGTTCGATCCCTGGGTCGGGAAGATCCCCTGGAGAAGGGAATGGCTTCCCACTCCAGTATTCTTGCCTGGAAGATTCCATGAACAGAGGAGTCTGGGAGGCTGCAGTCCATGAGGTTGCACACTAGGACAGAACTGAGCATGCATGTGCGTGTATTTACTTACTGAGCATATTTATTGAACATGTGCAGTGTGCCAGGCAGTGGCCTAAGTGCTGGTGGATAAATATGCAAAACAGTTTTACACAGGGTAAGAAGTTGTAGTGAAATAAGAGAACAGAATTAAAATTGAAGACTACAGTTTGGAATTTACTTATTTAAGGAGGCCCTTATGATCTTTACAGTAGTAGTCTAATGGCACGGTTTGGATAGAAACAGACCAGAATAGTTTGAGCAATTAATGGGATAGTTTTATTTTCAAACAGCTAAGTTGTGATTTGTTTCTATTTGAAAAGATAACATGTCAACTTTTGTTATTGAAAGCATACTGATTAATAATGACTCATAGTTTAAGGTTGTCTTAAATTCAGTTTTTGGAATCCTTTCACTTCTTTTCATTTAGTTGATCCTCCTAAGACTGACAGGAAAAGCATCATTCTGTCTATTTTATAAGGATACTGGAGTGCACAGATGGTGGGGGGTATTCTGAGAGTCATTGTGTGGGAGGAGGTGGAATTAGGCTGAGAATGCCATCTTTTGAGGTACTGTCTCCCAGTCTTTCCATTAAATCAGGCTGACCTACTAATCAGCACAGCTTAAATATCTGTTATCAAATTTAGATAATCATGTTGCATGTAGAGTTACCAAGTGAAATACAGTATTTGGGACATGCTTATACTAAAAAACTGTTCCTTGTTTACTTGAAGTTCAAAGTACCTGGATTTCCTATATTAATTTGCTGACTCTGGCAGTTCTGGTTGTGTAACACCACGAGATTTGCTGCCTTTATAGTCTGTGCTGAAAAAAAAAGGAGGAGGGAGGAAGGAAGGAAGGAAGGAAAGGATTTCCCTGTAGCACGTGTGTGTGTGTGTTAGTTGCTCAGTCGTGTCCGACTCTTGCAACCCCTTGGACTGCCGGCCCCTAGGTGCCTCTGTCCGTAGAATTCTCGAGGCAGTAATACTGGAGTGGGTTGCCATTCCCTTCTCCAGAGGATCTTCCCGACCCAGGGACTGAAGCTAGGTCTCCCACTTTGCTGGCAGATTCTTTACCATTTGAGCCATCAGGGAAGCCCTTTGACTGACTTTTATATTTACACCTTATCTTAAAAAAAAATGGTCATTAAGCTCTCAGCTTTAGAGTTTAATGCATAGCATATGCTCTTGCAGTTGGTGACATTAGAAATGTAAGTCCTGCCAAGCAGAAGACCCCTGTTGCTGGGCATGCATTGACGTGTGTAGCTTCAGTTTAGTTCAGTTGCTCAGTCGTGTCTGACTCTTTGCGGCCCCAGGGACTGCAGTATAGGTTAGAGTGAGCTAAGTCAGTGCCTGCTGAGCCAGTCCAGCTTGTGTTGCCCACCATCAGATGTGGAGTCTCATTAATGTCCACTGAATATTCCCAGGTGAGAAGAGATGTGACAGATGGTTTTCATTGGTGTGGAGGTGTACCTGGCAGATGTTCTAGCATTTTGTGTGTGTGTGTGTTTTTTGTTTTTTGTTTTTTTGTGTGCCAAGAGGCAAAACTCTGTGGTTAACTCTTGAGTAGATGTCCAGATCTCTTCTTACAGGCCACCTGTTGGCTCTGGCAGCCTTGTTCTGAGTTCAGAACAGTAAATGTTCTGCAAAGAAGGGAATAGGAGCAAGGTGTCCCAGTTCACCAGGATTGGACCTTGATCTCTAGGCCAGCAGCTGCCAGAGAAGGCATCTTGGAGAGTATGACCATAGAAGTACAGCTGTTTATGAGCTTGAGGAGAAATAAAGAAGGCACTTGCCTCGTGCCAGAGAATAAAATGTAAAGGCAAGTTAGTCAATACCATTTCACAAGCTTTGACATCACTATTGACTGGAGACATATTAACGCCACAGGTATTAGTTTCTATGAAAATCCCCCAGACAATAATGTGTAAACATAGACAATAATGTATTAATCTAAAGCTTATACTGAGTGCCAAGGCTATTATTTTTATAATGTAAAAAGTAATTAAAACTCAGATTTTGGGGGCTAATACTAAAAGTATTTGGCCCCATTAATGGAGGATTACTGCTATTAAAGAGAAAATAAAAGTCATAGATACCTGAATTTTTAAAAATGAAAGTCAGTATATAAATAGGTCACAAATATAGAAAGAAATGTTCAGAAATGAAATATATTTTTTCTAGTACAGAAGCATCATAATATATCCTTATTTGACTTTGTTTTTTGTATGTTACTAATGGTTTCCTTTTATATCACAATCCATGATCTGTCTCCAAATTAATGCATTTGAATATATCTTCTTGATTAGATCTCTTGCTGTGAGCAGGAAGAGAGGGGAAAAATCTATTTACTTAAAATCAGAACTGCTTATATTGAAGTTGATTGCATGATTGGATATTCAAGAGTATTTAATTAAAGCTCAGTTGTACTCTAATTTTCTTCTAACAGTTGATCAAAGCTGTGTAAATAGATGTCAGAGACATTATCCCATTGTTTACAGATGCGTCTCCAGTATTGGAAAATGAATTTGTTTAAGCATACGCATGTATTTGGTAGGTTGGCATGTAGTTAAGGAAACAGTCTCTTTAATCAGATGTCAGATGGTCTGGGTTGAATGCTGTCTTCGTTTGTTTACTGTGTGGCCTTGGAAAAGTCACCTCACCCCTCTGAACTTGAATTCCTTAGTCTTGTAATAGGTGAAGTGAAGTCGCTCAGTCGTGTCCGACTCTTAGCGACCCCATGGACTGTAGCCCACCAAGCTCCTCCATCCACGGGGTTTTCCAGGCAAGAGTACTGGAGTGGGGTGCCATCGCCTTCTCCGAAGTCTTGTAATAGAGGGCAAGTAATCATACCTCTGCTGGATCATCAAAAAAGCAAGAGAGTTCCAGAAAAACATCTTCTTCTGCTTTATTGACTATGCCAAAGCCTTTGACTATGTGGATCACAATAAACTGTGGAAAATTCTGAAAGAGATGGGAATACCAGGCCACCTGACCTGCCTCTTGAGAAAGCTATATGCAGGTCAGGAAGCAACAGTTAGAACTGGACTTGGAACAACAGACTGGTTCCAAATAGGAAAAGGAGTACGTCAAGGCTGTATATTGTCACCCTGCTTATTTAACTTCTGTGCAGAGTACATCATAATAAACGCTGGGCTGGAAGAAGCACAAGCTGGAGTCAAGATTGCCGGGAGAAATATCAATAACCTCAGATATGCAGATGACACCACCCTTATGGCAGAAAGTGAAGAGGAACTAAAACGCCTCTTGATGAAACTGAAAGAGGAGAGTGAAAAAGTTGGCTTAAAGCTCAACATTCAGAAAATGAAGATCATGGCATCTGGTCCCATCACTTCATGGGAAATAGATGAGGAAACAGTGGAAACAGTGTCAGACTTTATTTTTTTGGGGTCCAAAATCACTGCAGATGGTGATTGCAGCCATGAAATTAAAAGATGCTTACTCCTTGGAAGGAAAGTTATGACCAACCTAGATAGCATATTCAAAAGCAGAGACATTACTTTGCCAACAAAGGTCTGTCTAGTCAAGGTTATGGTTTTCCAGTGGTCATGTATGGATGTGAGAGTTGGGCTGTGAAGAAAGCTGAGTGCCGAAGAATTGATGCTTTTGAACTGTGGTGTTGGGAGACTTTTGAGAGTCCCTTGGACTGCAAGGAGATCCAACCAGTCCATTCTAAAGGAGATCAGTCCTGGGTGTTCTTTGGAAGGACTGATGCTAAAGCTGATACTCCAATACTTTGGCCACCTCATGCAAAGAGTTGACTCATTGGAAAAGACTCTGATGCTGGGAGGGATTGGGGCAGGAGGAGAAGGGGACGACAGAGGATGAGATGGCTGGATGGCATCACCGACTCAATGGACATGAGTTTGAATGAACTCCGGGAGTTGGTAATGGACAGGGAGGCCTGGCGTGCTGGGATTCATGGGGTCACAAAGAACCCATGTCACACGGACACGAGCAACTGAACTAAACTGAACAGAGTCATGCATACTTCATAAGGTTGCTAAGAGGATTGAATGAGTTAATCTACAGAGAATACTCAGAATGCATTCTAGCATAATGAACTCTATAAAGTATATTTTGATATATTGTTTATGATAAGCTTTACAGCTTCCATAGATGATGAGGCAATTTCAAAGTATTCTATGGAAGGACATTTAAAGTAAGCCACCCTAGGAGCAAACCTTGGAGAAGGAAATGGCAACCCACTCCAGTATTCTTCTCTGGAGAATCCTATGGACAGAGGAGCCTAGGAGGCAATACTCCATGGGGTTGCAAAGAGTCGGACATGACTGAGCAACTAAACAGCAACAAGAGCAAACCTTTAATAATATATTTTAGCAATAGGAAGGTATATTTGATAAAAATGCCTATGTAGTATATTTAAAATAGTGTTTGTTTATGCAACTAAGGATATGCAACAATCAGCTATTTTTTGCTAATTTTAGACTACGCAATAACTATTTAAAGTGTATACTTGATTTCTAAGATCTTTGGCAGGCAATTAATAAGCTTTTATACTCTATGAAACTGTGTGTTTTAGAATCCTGCGAGGTATGTATGGAAATATATCTTATTCCTGTTCAAAAGAGGGTATTACATAATGATAACAATGATTTTCTGTGAAGTTAAAGTTAAAACATATTACTTATAGCTTTTATTTTCTTCCATTTATGTTTTCCCTGAGTAGTTGTGCTTCAGTTTTCGGTTAATTATGAATGATTCTTGGAAAACACAGCACTGGAATATATAACAGCTGCTGTCAATCTATATGATAACTCTTCTTTGAAGAATCCACAAATAAATATTTCTTATATTCCTTAATTATCAAAAGTTTCAATATGTAGAATACTATGTATTATTTTAATTATATAATGCATACTGATCACGGGTTATTAATACGTTAATTTGAGTGAGAAAAATGTAAGCAGATAGAACTTTCAAAGGAGAAAATAAAAAGACATACTGAAGAATATGCCTGAGGTTTACACTCTTAAAACTTTCAAATACACAATACGGTATTAATTGTATTTGCCATGCTGTGCACACATCCCATTTATTTATTTTAAAACTGAAGGTTTGTACCTGTTGACTCCCTACACTCATTTTGCCCACTCCCCACCCTCAGCTCTGGCATCACCAGCATGGTCTCTGTGTCTATGAGCTTGGGTTTTATTTTGTTTTACTTTCATATCCACATGTAAGTGAGGTTATATAATATTTGTCTGTTTCTATCTGACTTCAAACTTAGCACAATGCCCTCGGGCTCATGCTGTTGTCGTCAGTGGCAGGATTGCCTTCTTTCCGGGTAGCTGGATGATACTCCTGTGGATATGTGTGCATTTATGTGTGTGTTACATTTTCTTTATGCATTCACTTACATCTTTATGTAAATTGGCTGTTGTAAATAACGCTGCAGTGAACATAGAGGGGCATATACCTTTTTGAGTTAGTGCTGTTATTTTCTTTGTATAAATACCCAAAGGTGGAATTGCTGAATCATACAGTATTTTACATTTCTTGAGGAAACTCCATATTCCCTTACATAGTGACTGCACCAATTTGCTTTCTCACCTGCAGTGGATAATAGTTTTCTTTTCTCCACATTCTCACCAACACTTATCATTTCCTGTTTTTTGTTTTTTGGGTTTTTTTTCCTGAAAGCTGTTCTGGCTAAGTGTGAGGTGTTATATCAATGTGGTTTTGCTTTCCATTTCTGTGATGATTAGTGATACTGAGCATTATTTCATGTTGTTGTTTTTCTGTGTCTTTTGGGGGAGAATTTCTATTAAGAGCCTCTGCCTATATTTCAGTGGAATTTTTTTTTGAATATAGAGTTGTATGGGTTTTAATATATTTTGGATATTAAATCTAATTATGATTTGCAAATATTTTCTACTATTCAGTAAATTGCCTCTTTATTTTGTTGATAATTGTCCTTTATTTTGTTGATGATTTCCTTTTCTGTGCATAAGCTTTTTAGTTTGATTTAGTCCATTTATTGACTTTTGCTTTTCTTGCCATTGCACTTGATGTCAGATCTAAAAAAGTCATCCTCAAGACGAGTGTCAAGGATATTATCAGTTATGTTTTCTTGTATGAGTTTCATGGTTTCAGATCTTACATGTAAATCTTCAATCCATTTTGAGTCAAGATTTTATGTGCAGTGTAAGGCAGTGGTCCAGTTTCATGCTTTTCCATGTACAGTTTCTCAGCACAATTTATTGAAGAAACTGTCCTTTCCCCATTGTATAGTCTTAGTTTTTTGTCATAAATTAATTGACCATGTATGTATGGCTTTATTATTGGACTCTCTGTTCTGCTCCACTGATCTCTGTGTCTGTATTTATGCCAATATTATACTCTGTTAGTTAATGTAACTTTGTAATATAGGTTGAAATCAGGGAGTGTGATGCCTCCAGCTTTGTTCTTTATGATGATGATGATGACTTTGGCTATTCACAGACTTTCCTATTAATACACTTCATTTCCAGTTTCAGTTCATTTCAGTTCAGTCACTCAGTCATGTCCGACTCTTTGTGACCCCATGAACCATAGCACACCAGGCCTCGCCGTCCATCACCAACTCCCGGAGTTCACCCAAATTCACATCCATCAAGTCAGTGATGCCATCCAGCCATCTCATCCTCTGTCATCCCCTTCTCCTCCTGCCCCCAATCCTTCCCATCAGGGTCTTTTCCAATGAGTCAACTCTTTGCATGAGGTGGCCAAAGTATTGAGTTTCAGCTTTAGCATCATTCCTTCCAAAGAACACCCAGGACTGATCTCCTTTAGGATGGACTGGTTGAATCTCCTTGCAGTCCAAGAGACTGTCAAAAGTCTCCCAACACCACAGTTCAAAAGCATCATTTCTTCGGCGCTCAGCTTTCTTCACAGTCCAACTCTTAACATCCATACATTACCACTGGAAAAACCATAGCCTTGACTAGACGGACCTTTATTGGCAAAGTAATGTCTCTGCTTTTGAATATGCTGTCTAGGTTGGTCATAACTTTCCTTCCAAGGAGTAAGCGTCTTTTAATTTCATGGCTGCAGTCACCATCTGCAGTGATTTTGGAGCCCAGAAAATTAAAAGTCTGACACTGTTTCCACTGTTTCCCCATCTATTTCCCATGAAGTGATGGAACCGGATGCCATGATCTTCATTTTCTGAATGTTGAGCTTTAAGCCAACTTTTTCACTCTCTTTCAGTTTCATCAAGAGGCATTTTAGTTCCTCTTCACTTTCTGCCATAGGGTGGTGTCATCTGCATATCTGAGGTTATTGATGTTTCTTCCGGCAATCTTGATTCCAGTTTAGATGTATTTTATTTATTTTCTTTCCTAATTGCTCTGACTAGGATTTCCAGTACTGGGTTGAATAAAGTGACAAGAGTGGTCATCCTCATCTTGTTTCTTATCTTAGAGGAAAAGCTTTTAGCTTTTAACAAAAAGCAGAGACACTACTTTGCCAACAAATGTCCGTCTAGTCAAGGCTATGGTTTTTCCTGTGGTCATGTATGGATGTGAGAGTTGGACTGTGAAGAAAGCTGAGCGCCGAAGAATTGATTCTTTTGAACTGTGGTGTTGGAGTAGACTCTTGAGAGTCCCTTGGACTGCAAGGAGATCCAACCAGTCCATTCTGAAGGAGATCAGCCCTGGGATTTCTTTGGAAGGAATGATGCTAAAGCTGAAACTCCAGTCCTTTGGCCACCTCATGCAAAGAGTTGACTCACTGGAAAAGACTCAGATGCTGGGAGGGATTGGGGGCAGGAGCAGAAGGGGACGACAGAGGATGAGATGGCTGGATGGCATCACCGACTCGATGGACGTGAGTTTGAGTGAACTCTGGGAGTTGGTGATGGACAGGGAGGCCTGGCATGCTGCGATTCATGGGGTCGCAAAGAGTCAAACATGACTGAGCAACTGAACTGAAGTGAATTGAATAGTGTTAGCTGTGGGCTTGTCAATGGCCTTTATTACGTTGATGTACATTCCCGTATACTATTTTGTTGAGAGTTTTCCTCATAAATGGATGCTGAATTTGTCAAATGCTTTTTTTTGAGTATTTATTGAGATGATAGTAAGATTTTTAGTCTTCATTTTGATCATATGAGTTTTATTCTTCAGCTTGTTAATGTGATGTATCACATTGATTTGTAGACTTTGAACTATCCTTGCATCCATGGAATAAATTCCACATTAAATGTATCATCAGTATATCATTATTTGTAGTATTTTTTGGAGGATTTTTGCATTTGTGTTCCTCAGGAATATTGGCTTGTAATTTTCTTCTCTGGTAGTTGTCCTTGTCTGGTTTTGGTAGGGGAGCAGTATTAGCCTCATAAAATGAGTTTGGAAGTGTTCCCTTTACTAATATTTTTAGAAGCGTTTGAAAATGATTCATATTAGTTCTTTGAATGTTTGGTAGACTTCACCAGTGAAACCATCTGAAGGACTTTTGTTTCTTCAGAGAGTGGTAATTACTGAGTCAATTCCTTTACTAGCGGTCAGTCTATTTAGATTTTCTTCTTTATTGTGTTTCATTCTTGGAAGATTGTATAGTTCTAAGGATTTATCCATTTTTTAGGTTGTCCAGTTCATTGGTGTATAGTTGTTCAGAGTAACATGATTCTTTGTATTTCTGTGGTATTAATGTAACATGATTTCTTTATAATATTACTTATCTTTTTATCTTTAATCTGTCATTTTATCTTGATTGATATAGCTAAATGTTTGTAAATTTTATCTTTTCAAAGAACGAACTTTCAGTTTTATGGATCTTTTATACTGTTCTTTCAGTCTAGATATTTGCTTTAATATCTGTTACTCTCTTCCTTCTAACATTGTGCTTTGTCCTTATTCTTAGAGTCCTTTAGGTGTAAGCTTGTTCATTTGATATTTTTCTTGTTCTAAAGGGAACCATTTATGCTAAAGATGTTCCTCTTAGGATTGCTTTTGCTGCATGTATATTGTGTAGGTTGTATTTCAGTGTTTATTTGTGTCAATGTACTTTTCATCATGATTTTAATTTCTTCATATATCCAAATAGTTGTTTAACCTCTGCATATTATGAAATTTTTAGGTTTTCTGTAATTTATTTCTAGTTTTATCCCATTGTGGTTTGTAAAGGTGCTTTGTATGATTTCAGTCTTTTAAAATTTGAGACTTTTTATATGATCTGGGCAGCAACAATAAGGACCTAACAGAAGCAGAAGAGATTAAGAAGAGGTGGCAAGAATACACAGAAGAACTATACAAAAATGATATTCATGACCCTGATGAGCTCGATAGTGTGGTCACTCACCTAGAATCGGGACATTCTGGAATGTGAATTCAAGTGGGCTTCAGGAAGCATCACTACAAACAAAGCTAGAGGAGTTGATGAAATTCCCAGCTGAGCTATTTTAAATCCTAAAAGATGATGCTGTTAAAATGCTATACTCAATATGTCAGCAAATTTGAAAAACTGAGCAGTTTTAATTCTAATCCCAAAGAAAAGCAATGCTAAAAAATATACAAACAAATGTACACCTATGCTCATTTCACACATTAGTGAGGTTATGCTCAAAAGCCTTTAAGCTAGGCTTCAGCATACATGAACCGAGAACTTGCAGATGTACATGCGAGGTTTCATGCGAGATGTACATGAAGCCAGAGATCCAGAGATCAGATTGCTGACCTTCATGGTCCAGAAGAACATATACTTCTACTTCAAACCTAGACAGTATATTACAAAGCAGAGATATCACTTGGCCAACAAAAGTCCACGTAATCAAAGCTTTTCTTTTTAGAGTAGTTATGTTTGGATGTGAATTCTTCTTATTGAGTCGCTAAGTCATGTGTGAGTCTTTTCAACCCATGGGCTGCATCACTCCAGGCTTTCCTGTTCTTCAGTATCTCCTGGAGTTTGCCCAAGTCATGTCCATTGACTCAGTGATGCTATCCAACCATCTCATCCTCTGTCACCCACTTCTTCTCCTACCCTTAGTCTCTCCAAGCATCGGGGTCTTTTTCAATGAGTTGGCTCTCTGAATCAGGTGGCCAAAGTATTGGAGCTTCAGCTTCAGCATCAGTCCTTCCAGTGAATATTCAGGGTTTATTTCCTTTAGGATTGACTGGTTTGATCTGCTTGCAATCCAAGGGACTCTGAAGAGTCGTCTTCAGCACTACAATTTGAAAACATCACTTTTTCAATGTTGAGCCTTCTTTATGGTCCAACTCTTGATCCGTAAATGACTAGTGGAAAAAATGTAGCTTTGACAAGATGGAACTTTGTGGTAATGTCTCTACTTTTAATATGCTGTCTAGGTTGTTCATAGCTTTTTCTTCCAAGGAACAATCATCTTTTATTTTCATGGCTGCAGTCACTATCTGCAGTGATTTTGGAGCCCAGAAAATAAAGTCTCTACTGTTTCCATTGGTTCCCCATCTATTTGCCATAAAGTGACAGGGCTGGATTCCATGGTTGTGGTTTTTTGAATGTTGAGTTTTAAGCCAGCTTTTTCACTTTTCTCTTTCACTTTCATCAAGAGGCTCTTTAGTTCCTCTTTGCTGTCTGCCATAAGGATGGTGTCATCTGCATATCTGAGGTTATTGATATCTCTCCCAGCAGTCTTTGATTCCAGCTTGTGCTTCATCCAGCCCGGCATTTCTCATGATGTACTCTGCTTTAAGTTAAATAAGCAGGTTTCAGTATACAGCCTTGATGTACTGATTTTCCAGTTTGGAACCAGTTCATTGTTCCATGTCTGGTTCTAACTGGTGCTTCTTGACCTGCATACAGATTTCTCAGGAGGCAGGTAAGGTGGTCTGGCATTCCCATCTCTTGAAGAATTTCCCATAGTTTGTTGTGATCCACACAGTCAAAGGCTTTAGCATACTCAATGAAGGACAAGTAGATGTTTTTTCTGGAATGTTCGTGCTGTTTCAGTGATCCAACGGATGTTGGCAATTTGATCTCTGGTTCCTCTGCCTTTTCTAAATCCAGCTTGAACATGTGCAAGTTCTTGCCTATTCAGATCCATTTTAGTTCACTGATTCCTGAAATGTTGGTGTTCCCTCTTGCCATCTCCTATTTGACCACTTCCTGTTTACCTGATTCATGGACCTGACATTGCAGGTTTCTATGCAATATAGATTTTACAGCATCGGACTTTACTTCTAACACTAGTCACCTCCACAACTTGGCATTGTTTTCTCTTTGGCTCAGCCTCTACATTCTTTCTGGAGCTATTTCTCCACTCTTCTCCAGTAGTATATTGGGCACCAGCAGTCTGGGAGGTTCATCTTTCAATGTCCTCCAAGAGGACTTGTGCCACACATGGTGCCTCCCAGGTCTGCAGCAGCCAGAGGCCCTGTCCCCGCAGCTGGCCACTGATGACCTGTGCCTCCACAGGAGACGCTGAAGCACTCAATGGCAGGTCTGGCTCAGTCTCTGTGGGCCTCTGGGTCCTGGTGTGTACACAGTTTTGATTGAGCCCTCTGAGCATCTCTGATAGGTATGGTTTTGATTCTAAACATGATTTTCCCCTCCTGCCATCTTGTTAGGGTTTCCCTTTGCCCTTGGACATGGGGTATCTTATTTTGGGGGGATCTGACATTCTCCTGTAGATGGTTGTTCAGCGGTTAGTTGCAGTTTTGGAGTTCTCACAGGAGAAGATGTGCATGCGTCCTTCTCCCCTGCTGTCTTGTTGAAGGTGGGGCTAATACCGCTCTCACGTGGAGTCATTGTTTGGGCTCATATTGATCCCAGGTCCTGCTTTCCAGCCCCGCTGGCCTCATGAGGCCAGGAAGCACTGGGGTGCAAATTGTTCTCGGAGCCTGGCCACCCTGAGCTTACACTGTTAGTGTTTACATTTTAGTTCAGTTCAGTTGCTCAGTCGTGTCCAACTCTTTGTGACCCCATGAATCCCAGCACACCAGGGCTCCCTGTCCATCCTCAACTCCCGGAGTTTACCCAAACTCATGTCCATCAAGTCGGTGATACCATCCAGCCGTCTCATCCTCTGTCGTCCCCTTCTCCTCCTGCACCCAATCTCTCCCAGAATCAGAGTCTTTTCCAATGAGTCAACTCTTTGCATGAGGTGGCCAAAGTACTGGAGTTTCAGTTTTAGCACCATTCCTTCCAAGGAAATCCCAGGGCTGATCTCCTTCAGAATGGACTGGTTGGATCTCCTTGCAGTCCAAGGGACTCTCAAGAGTCTTCTCCAACACCACAGTTCAAAAGCATCCATTCTTCAGGTGGTCTGGCATTCCCATCTCTTGAAGAATTTCCCATAGTTTGTTGTGATCCACACAGTCAAAGGCTTTAGCATACTCAATGAAGGACAAGTAGATGTTTTTTCTGGAATGTTTTGTGTTGTTTCAGTGATCCAACGGATGTTGGCAATTTGATCTCTGGTTCCTCTGCCTTTTCTAAATCCAGCTTGAACATGTGCAAGTTCTTGCCTATTCAGATCCATTTTAGTTCACTGATTCCTGAAATGTTGGTGTTCCCTCTTGCCATCTCCTATTTGACCACTTCCTGTTTACCTGATTCATGGACCTGACATTGCAGGTTTCTATGCAATATAGATTTTACAGCATCGGACTTTACTTCTAACACTAGTCACCTCCACAACTTGGCATTGTTTTCTCTTTGGCTCAGCCTCTACATTCTTTCTGGAGCTATTTCTCCACTCTTCTCCAGTAGTATATTGGGCACCAGCAGTCTGGGAGGTTCATCTTTCAATGTCCTCCAAGAGGACTTGTGCCACACATGGTGCCTCCCAGGTCTGCAGCAGCCAGAGGCCCTGTCCCCGCAGCTGGCCACTGATGACCTGTGCCTCCACAGGAGACGCTGAAGCACTCAATGGCAGGTCTGGCTCAGTCTCTGTGGGCCTCTGGGTCCTGGTGTGTACACAGTTTTGATTGAGCCCTCTGAGCATCTCTGATAGGTATGGTTTTGATTCTAAACATGATTTGCCCCTCCTGCCATCTTGTTAGGGTTTCCCTTTGCCCTTGGACATGGGGTATCTTATTTTGGGGGGATCTGACATTCTCCTGTAGATGGTTGTTCAGCGGTTAGTTGCAGTTTTGGAGTTCTCACAGGAGAAGATGTGCATGCGTCCTTCTCCCCTGCTGTCTTGTTGAAGGTGGGGCTAATACCGCTCTCACGTGGAGTCATTGTTTGGGCTCATATTGATCCCAGGTCCTGCTTTCCAGCCCCGCTGGCCTCATGAGGCCAGGAAGCACTGGGGTGCAAATTATTCTTGGAGCCTGGCCACCCTGAGCTTACACTGTTAGTGTTTACATTTTAGTTCAGTTCAGTTGCTCAGTCGTGTCCAACTCTTTGTGACCCCATGAATCCCAGCACACCAGGGCTCCCTGTCCATCCTCAACTCCCGGAGTTTACCCAAACTCATGTCCATCAAGTCGGTGATACCATCCAGCCATCTCATCCTCTGTCGTCCCCTTCTCCTCCTGCACCCAATCTCTCCCAGAATCAGAGTCTTTTCCAATGAGTCAACTCTTTGCATGAGGTGGCCAAAGTACTGGAGTTTCAGTTTTAGCACCATTCCTTCCAAGGAAATCCCAGGGCTGATCTCCTTCAGAATGGACTGGTTGGATCTCCTTGCAGTCCAAGGGACTCTCAAGAGTCTTCTCCAACACCACAGTTCAAAAGCATCCATTCTTCAGCACTCAGCTTTCTTCACAGTCCAGCTCTCACATCCATACATGGCCACTGGAAAAACCATGGCCTTGAATAGATGGACCTTTGTTGGCAAAGTAATGTCTCTGCTTTTGAATATGCTATCTAGGTTGGTCATAACTTTCCTTCCAAGGAGTAAGCGTCTTTTAATTTCATGGCTGCAGTCACCATCTGCAGTGATTTTGGAGCCCCCCAAAAATAAAGTCTGACACTGTTTCCATTGTTTCCCCATCTATTTCCCATGAAGTGTTGGGACCACATGCCATGATCTTAGTTTTCTGAATGTTGAGCTTTAAGTCAACTTTTTCACTCTCCTCTTTCAGTTTCATCAAGAGGCTTTTTAGTTCCTCTTCACTTTCTGCCATAAGGGTGGTGTCATCTGCATATCTAAGGTTATTGATATTTCTGGCAATCTTGATTCTAGCTTGTGCTTCTTCCAGCCCAGCGTTTCTTATGAGATACTCTTCATATAAGTTAAATAAGCAGGGTGACAATATACAGCCTTGACGTACTCCTTTCCCTATTTGGAAGCAGTCTGCTGTTCCATGTCCAGTTCTAACTGTTGCTTCCTGACCTGCGTACAGGTTTCTCAAGATGCAGGTCAGGTGGTCTGGTATTCCCATCTCTTTCAGAATTTTCAACAGTTTATTGTGATCCACACATAGCAAAGGTAATGTTTACCTTTTATTCTGTGTAGCCAGCTAACAAGTGGAGTCCTTGATTCTTTGTGAAAAAGAACTGTTACATAAGTTATAACCCGATGGGGTAAGCAAATATAGTCTTTACAGGATAAATATGATGATAATGGCATTCCAACGGCAAGAATTTCATAAGGCAAGTTTGAATTGACCATTAAACAATAGAGTGTTTCAAACTGTGATATTCACAAATGCAGTAAGTTCATAGCCCAAAACATCATTTATAGAATAAGCTGTTTAAATGTTTATTTGAAGTCACATTAGAGTACTTATATTGACAATTCTTCTTTGACTCTTACCTGATCTGAAGTTTGATCAAGTATTCTTAACATAATCAGGGGCTTTCCTGATAGCTCATTTGGTAAAGATTCCACCTACAAGGCAGGAGACCCCGGCTTGATGCCTGGGTCAGGAAGATCTGCTGGAGAAGGGATAGGCTACCCACTCCAGTATTCTTGGGCTTCCCCTGTGGCTCAGCTGGTAAAGAATCTGTGTGCAGTTCCGGAGATCTGGGTTCAATCCCTAGGTTGGAAAGATCCCCTGGAGAAGGGAAAGGCTACCCACTCCAGTATTCTGGCCTAGAGAATATGATGGACTGTACAGTCCATGGGGTCACAAAAAGTCAGACATGACTGAGTGACTTTTACTTTCTTTAAATAACAATCAAATTGGATTAGATTGAATTGGATATGGTTTATTTAAATCTAAAATGATAAATTTTCAGCTCAAAAAATGCAAATAGTGGTTCAGATATTTACTATTAACAATAATAATTTAAAATATCTACTTAGAAGAGACTGAATATAAAGCCAAAGTCAGGTTGATAGTGTATGAAAACATCCAGGCAAAGGAGTGCTTTAGTTTAATTCATCTACTTATATTGTTTGGCAAGTTATATTGTATTTATACTTATGTGCCTGTAGAAGGGAGAATAACAGTACACACTGCTGTGCATGGATGAGGAGGAAAAAATAAAACTGAAGCTACATAATGAAGACAGGAAGATAAGTTACAGAAATTATAAGATTGAAAAGGGAGTAAGATGTTACTCAAAATAAGTGGAAATTAAGGGCAAAATGAAATGAAATTTTATAAATAATAAGAGTAATGCTTAGTTTAAAATATCAATAAGAAAAAGAAACAAATCACTGCAGATGGTGACTGCAGCCATGAAATTAAAAGACGCTTACTCCTTGGAAGGAAAGTTATGACCAACCTAGATAGCATATTGAAAAGCAGAGACATTACTTTGCCAATAAAGGTCCGTCTAGTCAAGGCTATTGTTTTTCCAGTGGTCATGTATGGATGTGAGAGTTGGACTGTGAAGAAGGCTGAGCGCCAAAGAATTGATGCTTTTGAACTGTGGTATTGTAGAAGACTCTTGAGATTCCCTTGGACTGCAAGGAGATCCAACCAGTCCATTCTAAAGGAGATCAGCCCTGGGATTTCTTTGGAAGGAATGATGCTGAAGCTGAAACTCCAGTACTTTGGCCACCTCATGCGAAGAGTTGACTCATTGGCAAAGACTCAGATGCTGGGAGGGATTGGGGGCAGGAGGAGAAGGGGACGACAGAGGATGAGATGGCTGGATGGCATCACTGACTAGATGGCTGTGAGTCTGGGTGAACTCCGGGAGTTGGTGATGGACAGGGAGGCCTGGCTTGCTGCGATTCATGGGGTCCCAAAGAGTCGAACACGACTGAGCGACTGAATTGAACTGAACTGAATGCCTTTTGGTAATAAAAATATCTTGATCATAAAATATTATCTCCGTACTTTAAGTGTTCAAAGAAGTGATGTAAAAGGAATTACCAACACACCCAGTAGGGCTCTGAGCCGTCCTGTATAGTGAGGAGACATTTGTAAATTAGCTTTGACCTCTGATGGACAATGACTGCCTCAGCTCAAGCGAAGTCAACCCATGGACCAAATTAAAGTGAAGACCTAGATGAGGAGAAAGAAAATCACATCAAGCCCCAGGAATCAAAGGGAATCACCCCACGCTTCTCCATGCCCCTCTCTTGAAGAGCTTCCCCAACCGTCTCTGCTGGTTACCTTCGGATACTGGGGAAGCCTTTGACCCCAGGCCCTGCCTTTGCTGCCTCCCTGGTACTTAAAATAAGTTATTCATACTTGATAGAAACCAGCATCACTTTCTCTTATTAAAACCGTTATCAAGTTTTCTCTTGTTTTTTCATCTGTAAGAACAAGGGACCAGTTACAGGAAGCGCTGATGAAAAGATAGGTGGCTTCTTGAAAAGAGCTCGACTGCGATCCAGCTGTGAACAGATCCCTTGTTGCTTCTTTCCTAGTGGGGTGGCAAAGGGGCATCGGGGTTGTCTGAATGAAACCACACCATGTGCCGAAATTCTGGATTCGAACCATGCACACAATCTGTCAGAAGTATTCAAAGAATATGCACCTAAACTTCAGCCCTGAATGTGGTTTTCTCCTTGAATTTATGAGTCAGGACTTCTCTGTTCTCATTAGAACAGTGCTCGGTATCACCTCGCCAGAAAACTCAACTATTGAATGTGCCAAAGACCTAGTTCTTCTACCAAGCTTTTTAGTGCCTGGCCCTTTCTACTGACTGGTATCTTCCTGAGCCGAGTTTTTGTCATGTGCTGTCAAGTCTGCAAGAGTATGATGACTGCATTATTCATTTTTAGGCCTCTTCATAATGGTATAAAATTTAAAAGGGCTTTATTGCACACATACTCACACACTCACATACTCACACACTCACACACTCATAAGCATTCACAATTTTAAAAATGATTAGAAGATGAACACCCATGTAGCCACTATACCAGGTCAAGAAATAAAACTCTGCCTGTACCTCTCTCTCTCTCTGGACATAAACACTTTTCTGACTTTTATGCCAGTAACTTCCTTTCTTGAAATAGTTATAACATCTATGTTTGTGTTCATAAAGAATTTATTATAGTTTAGCTTTGTCTGGTTCTGAAATGTTTGTAAGTAGAATACTGTAAGTATTCTTTAGTGTCTTGCTTTGGCTCTGCTCAGTGTTTGGTCTGTAAGATTTCATCACATTATTGAGTGAAGCTGTACTTCATCATGTATTTGTTGTTGGAAGACACTGGTTTGTGTGTGTGTGTGTGTATTTTCTTGTTTTTGCTTTCTGAAATATTCCTGCTTTCTAGCATTATATCTGTAGCTCAGTTTTATTCTTCTTATATGTACATTATCCTTAGTATAACTCAGGTATTAAAAGAAATAGGCAATAAAAGCCCATCTTTGTGTTAAATTTTCCTTCTTGACAGTCCTCTGCATTCTTCTGAAAGATGTAGCCTTCTGTGAAGATAGAATGGTAAAGTTCCTCGAGGTTCCTTGAGCTTAGGATCCCTTGATTTCATTTCTTAAGTCCAGTGTGAAAAATGATTTTACTTTTTCACTCTCTTTTTCTTTTCTTTTCCTCCCTGATAGAGGACAGAATAATGCAGGCAGACTGGCTTTTAGGGTACAGGGCTTAGACAATATGTGGCAAGATCTTGTATATCCCAAGGCTTACCAAGTTCTTAAGGGCTGCCGAGGCATACCCCATCCCTCACTTGGGCAGTACTCTCTTCCATCTGCCCAGTGGCTTGTTAACTTGAACTGGGTTATCCATGAGCTGCAGAGCCCATAGTCAATATGTAAGAACCTGCTCATCACAGTCTATAAACCAAGTCATTGAAGGCAACAGACCAAGGCTTTCTCAAAGTTTTATTAAATTGGAGCTCATTTTGTTTTTCTTATATTAAAAAATGATTGCTGCCATCTATCCATTAGTCTGGAAAATTTACTTTACTACATAGCATATGTTTCAAGATTGCATTATCTTTTGGTACTTTGTACATTCACTGCCTTAAGTTTTTATTTGAAACTAATGTTTATAATCAGTATCCCTGGAAAAGTTTATTTAAATCTAATTTTCTTTTATATCATATCTGGAAAGCAGTAGAGTACCTGTCAAAATAGGAGTCTTATTTTGTGTATCTTTTCATAAAGTGATAATGTATGTCTCATTAGACACACAGTATGAGTTACATTTGTATCAGTTTAATTGGTTTCTTAATTTCATGTTGTCTGGAGCTTTTTAAACAGAAACATCAACATCATTATAATTCTCAAATTAAATTGAATTCATTTTCAAAATTCTTCTCCAAAGCTTAAAACTTCATTACTGGTCATCATAAATATACATACGTTTAAAAATTTATTTATAAAACCATCACTTTTTTTTTGCTTTCCTGATGTGTATTTTAAGAATCTTGTTTTATTACATAATTGTAATATTTGTGATATTTATTCAGTGGATAAACCTAATCTTACATGTTCCCACATTGTTGGATATTTAACTATTTAAAAATACAATTCAATGTAAATATACAGTATTTTCATTCATTCACATTATTTAAATATTATGTTCCAGTTTAATAAGTATAAGATGATACTTTTTATTTTAATTTGGTTATTTTGCAGTATAGAACATTTTCTGCATGTATATTAATATTTACTGTTTCTACTTACTTCTGTATGAAATAGTTATTAATATTTTTGCTATTAATCTTTTGGGTACTGAATAACATTTTAAGTTTTTTAAAGTATTTTTGGTTTAAAATATTATTAAAACCATTATTAAAATATGGTTTAAGTATTTTTCACTAGCACCATTAACTCTTTTTTTTTTAACCATTAACTCTTCTATGTCATATTTGATAGTTTTTTTTCTTGCAATATTTTTTCACTTTTTTTCTACTTAGTGTTTTGGTACTGTAGTTTAAACTTCTTATATAAGTGATTTTTTGTCTTAATCACTTTATTGCTCAAAAATTTTTAAAAAATCACTACCTGACCAGAACTCTAATGAATATTAGTATTATTTTTTGGTATTAATTCCTAGGATTTTTAAAAAATTACCCTTTAATCTACTTTTAATGTAATATGATGTAATATGATGACTGATTATTGATCACCAAGATCTTTCTATCCAAAGTTTTCTTCTCTTTGCCCTTTTATTCCTCCAATGAGTACATTAAACTGTGATGAGGGAAATATTTTTAAATGATGCTTTAGAACTGGAAACTGGCTGGTAGCTTTCCTTTGTTAAAGAGATCCAACAACTGCCCTAGGAAATAAGGGCCTTTCTTTTTAACTGGGTTTAATGTTTATTAAATATATCTTGGTGTTGGTTTCAGTATGTTGATTTTGAAGAAATCTTTCTCTTTCCTATATCTCAGTGGTCCCTAACCTTTTTGGCACCAGGGATCAGTTTATGGAAGACAGTTGTTTCCACAGACTGGGGGGTGGGGTGGATTCAGGATGATTCAAGTGCGTTATATTTATTGTGCACTTTATTACTATTACATTGTGATATATAATGAAATACTTTTGCAGCTTACCATAATGCAGAATCAGTGGCAGTCTTCAGCTTGTTTTCCTGCAACTAGATGGTCCCATCTTGGGGGGATGGGAGACAGTGACACCGGCTCCCTTGCACGGGCATCACCACCTCAGCTCCACCTCAGGTCATCAGGCATTAGATTCTCATCAAGAGTGCCCAGCCCGGATGCCTCCCATGCACAGTTCACAGTAGACTTTGCACTTCTAAGAGAATCTAATGCCACTGCTGATTTGTCAGGAGGTGGAGCTAACGTGAGTAATGGGGAGTGGCTGTAAATACAGATGAGGCTTTGCCTGTGCAGCCCTGCTCACCTTCCACTGTGTGGCCTGGATCCTAACAGGCCGTAGCCTGGTACTGGTCCATGGCCCAGGGCTTGGGGACTCCTTCTGTATCTGATCTGCGGTTTTAGAAATCTTCTCGCAAGATTTCTTTACTTTGAGCTTTGAGAATTTATTCTGATTCATTTGTTCTATTTTCTTCTTTGAGAATGATTTATCTAACTTTTCTATGTACCTGCTTTGCTTACCTTGTCTTCTTCATTTATTTCCTCCATGAATTGATTGAGTTTGCTCTTCACATGCACTTTCTAAGAGCCTAAACCTTATTTACTTTTTCCCTATTTTGTCCCTTTTCTCACTATGCACTTTGTAGTTTTACTAACATACCCAATAAATGTCAGAATCAGGATAAGCTTTATTTTGATGCAGATTATAATGAATATAAAAGTATGTCTAAAAAATACTTTAAAATAAATTGACATAAAAAGGGAAACAGACCTTTTCAGAATGCCAGAGAAGAAGAGACTCCTGAGACCATCTTCCCTTTGAAGTGTCCAAACTTTAGAGGTCCCTTCAGTATGGTTCTGTACGTGTTATTTTCTAAGTATTTTGAAGGTAATATACCAAAGACAATGACTTTAATTGTTGCTCTTGAGGAATTATGTTACCCGTCTAGATATTCTTTTCTGTTAATATAATTGTGCTTCTATTATCTATAAATTCTTGTTGTTCCTTATACCTGGAGAACTTCCTTCCTTTATATTTTCCTATGTTGTTTCTTCTCTAGGTTTCTCTCTTTAAAAAAATCAAAACTCTACATAAACATATATTCTGTTTTTTTTTTCCATTTTATTTTCTCTATCTCATAACCTGTATTCTTGTCTTAAACATCCTTGGGATTTCCCTGGTGGCTCTGTGGTTAAAACTCAGTGCAACCACTGCAGACGGCTTGGGTTCAATCTCTGGTCAGGGAACTAAGATCCTGCATGCCATGTAGTACAGCCTGAAAACAAACCCTTATATTTTGGATGATTTCTTTATATCCATTCCCAGCTTTCTTACCTTTCCCTTTAGCTGTGACAAATCTGCTGTTTGTCAGCTTCACTCTGTTTTTGATTTTTAATATTTAACTTCTCAGTTCCAGTTGCTTTTACTTTTTTGCAAACCTCATCTTTTTATTCCTATTTTATAGCTTGTATTTTTTAATTAATTTCTGAAGTCTTCAGAGATCCAAATTTGTTGTTATTACTGTTTAATGAATGATGGCTTATTTTCAAGTTTATTTGGTCAGTTTTATTAATAGCCCATATTTATCTGAATTTAATCTGAGGTATCTTGAAGAACTAAATTGGGTTGTTTTCCTTGAGAGTAGCCTTATAATTGTTTCCCTGGTGAATTCTACCAAACATTTAAAGAAGAATTGATGCCAGTCTGTCTCAAAGTCTTTCATTTAATTGAATAGGATGGAACACCTTCAGACTCATTATATGAGGCCACCATTGCCCTAATACTACAACCGGATATGGACACCATAGAAAAAGAAAACAGGCTAATATCCCTGATAATTGTATGTGTAAAAGTTCTCAACATATTACCAAAATTAGTTCAACAGCACATTAGGAAAATCATACACTGTGATACAGTGGGATTGATCCTTGAGATGCAAGCATGGGCAACATGTGCAAATTTAATAAATGTGATACATCATATTAATAGAACTAAAAATAAAAATCAGATGATTACCTCTGTAGATGCTAAAAAAGCATCTGATACAATACATTCTTTCATGATAAAGACTCTCAATATATTGCATATAGAAGGAACATACCTCAGTGTTCAGTTTGGTTCAGTTGTTCAGTCATGTCTGACTCTTTGTGACCCCATGAACCTCAGCTCACCAGGCCTCTCTGTCCATCACCAACTCGTGGAGTCCACCCAAACCCATGTACATTGAGTCGGTGATGCCATCCAACCATCTCATCCTCTGTCATCCCCTTCTCCTCCCACCCTCAACCTTTCCCAGCATCGGGGTCTTTTCCATTGAGTCAGTTCTTCACATCAGGTGGCCAAAGTATTAGAATTTCAGCTTCAACATCAGTCCTTCCAATGAACACCCAGGACTGATCTCCTTCAGAATGGACTGGTTGGATCTCCTTGCAGTCCAAGGGACTCTCAAGAGTCTTCTCCAACACCGCAATTCAAAAGCATCAATTCTTCAGTGCTCAGCTTTCTTTATAGTCCAACTCTCACATCCATACATGACCACTGGAAAAACCATAGCCTTGACTAGACTGACCTTTGTTGGCAAAGTAATGTCTCTGCTTTTTAATATGCTGTCTAGCTTAGTCAATAAAGGTCATATATGAGAACCCCACAGCCAACATCAACAGTGAAAAGTTGAAAACATTTCTTCTAAAATTAAGCAATTAGACAAAAAAAGAAATAAAAAGCATCCAAGCCATAAAAGAAAAATAATTTTCTCCATTTGCAGATGATGCATCTTATATATAAAAAATCCCCAAGACTCTACCAAAACAGAGTTAGAATTAATCAGTGAATTCAGTAAAGTTACATGATATAATATAAACAGGCAGAAATCATTTGTATTCCTATACAGACAATGCAATACCTGAGAAAAAAAAGTGCTATTCCCAAAAGCATCAGAAACAATAAAATACTATAGAATAAATGTGACCAAAGAAGTAAAAGATCTGTACACTGAGAACTATGAGACTTTGATGAAAGAAATTGAAAATACAAATAAATTGAAAAATAATCCATATGCATGAATCAGGAAAAATAATACTTTTAAGATGCCCATTCTGCCCAAAGCCATTTTTAGATTAAATGAAATCCCTATTAAAATTCTAATGGCATATTTCTCAGAAATAGAAAACACAATCCTCAAATCCATGGGGAATCACAGAAGACCTCAAATAGCCAAAGCAGTCCTGAGAAAGAAGAACAAATCTAGAGGCATCGTACATTTTCAAAGCTGCATTGATTCATACAGTATGGTGTTAATATGAAAGCAGACACATGGTCCAATGGAGCAGAATATAGAGAGGAAATAAACCCCCATGTATATGGTCAACTAGTATTTGACAATGGACAAGGATACCCAATAGGGAAAGGATAGTCTCTTCAACAAATTGTGTTGGGTAAAATGGATAACTACATGCAGAAAACTGAAATTAGACCCATAACTTACACCAAAGCAAAAGCAATATGGCAAAATTCAACAAGTAGGACTACATCAAACTAAAATGTTTCTGCACAGCAAATGAGAAAAAAAAAAATCAGCAAAATGAAAAGGCAACCTACAGAATGGGAGAAAATAATAATAATTAAAAAAAACCTACACAACTCAATAGGAAAAAAAAAACACACTGATTAAAAAATGGGCAGAGGAACTGAACAGACTTTTTTTCCAAACAGGGTATACATATGGCCAGCAGGTACATGGAAAGATGCTCAACATCACAAATCATCAGTCAGTTCAGTTCAGTCGCTCAGTCATGTCTGACTCTTTGTGACCCCGTGAATCGCAGCAAGCCAGGCCTCCCTGTCCATCAGCAACTTCTGGAGTTCACTCAGACTCATGTCTATCAAATCAGTGATGCCATCCAGCCATCTCATCCTCTGTCGTCCCCTTCTCCTCCTGCCCCCAATCCCTCCCAGCATCAGGGTCTTTTCCAATGAGTCAACTCTTCGCATGAGGTGGCCAAAGTACTGGAGTTTCAGCTTTAGCATCAGTCCTTCCAAAGAAATCCCAGGGCTGATCTCCTTTAGAATGGACTGGTTGGATCTCCTTGCAGTCCAAGGGACTCTCCAGAGTCTTCTCCAATACCACAGTTCAAAAGCATCAATTCTTTGGTGCTCAGCTTTCGTCACAGTCCAACTCTCACATCCATACATGACCACTGGAAAAACAATAGCCTTGACTAGATGGACCTTTGTTGGCAAAGTAATGTCTCTGCTTTTGAATATGCTATCTAGGTTGGTCATAACTTTCCTTCCAAGGAGTAAGCGTCTTTTAATTTCATGGCTGCAGTCACCATCTGCAGTGATTTTGGAGCCCCCCAAAATAAAGTCTGACACTGTTTCCACTGTTTCCCCATCTATTTCCCATGAAGTGATGGGACCAGATGCCATGATCTTCATTTTTTGAATGTTGAGCTTTAAGCCACCTTTTTCACTCTCCACTTTCACTTTCATCAAGAGGCTTTTGAGTTCCTCTTCACTTTTTGCCGTAAGGATGGTGTCATCTGCATATCTGAGGTTATTGGTATTTCTCCCGGCAATCTTGATTCCAGCTTGTGCTTCTTCCAGCCCAGCATTTCTCGTGATGTACTCTGCATATACATTAAATAAGCAAGGTAATGATTTGTTTTAACTTAAAAACAAGGTAAGAGAAACCCAAGTAAGACAGTAGGTGTTGCAAGAGGGCATCAGAGGGCATACACACTGAAACCATACTCACAGAAAACTAGTCAGTCTAATCACACTAGGACCACAGCCTTGTCTAACTGAATGAAACTAAGCCATTGAATGAAGCCTCAGTGAAACTAAACTCAATGAAACTTGGCCACCCAAGACAGGCAGGTCATGGTGGAGAGATCTGACAGAATGTGGTCCACTGGAGAAGGGAATGGCAAACCACTTCAGTATTCTTGCCTTGAGAACCCCATGAACAGTATGAAAAGGCAAAATGATAGGATACTGAAAGAGGAACTCCCCAGGGTTGCCATTTCCTTCTACCCCCAGGTCAGTAGGGGCCCAATATGCTATTGGAGATCAGTGGAGAAATAACTCCAGGAAGAATGAAGGGACGGAGCCAAAGCAAAAACAATACCCAGTTGTGGATGTGACTGGTGATAGAAGCAAGGTCCGATGCTGTAAAGAGCAATATTGCATAGAAACCTGGAACGTCAGGTCCACGAATCAAGGCAAATTGGAAGTGGTCAAATAGGAGATGGCAAGAATGAACGTCAACATTCTAGGAATCAGCGAACTGAAATGGACTGGAATGGGTGAATTTAACTCAGATGACCATTATATCTACTACTGTGAGCAGGAATCCCTTAGAAGAAATGGAGTAGCCATCGTGGTCAACAAGAGTCCAGAATGCAGTACTTGGATGCAATCTCAAAAACGACAGAATGATCTCTGTTCGTTTCCAAGGCAAACCATTCATTATCACAGTAATCAAAGTCTATGCCCCAACCAGTAACGCAGAAGAAGCTGAAATTGAATGGTTCTATGAAGACCTACAAGACCTTTTAGAACTAACACCCAAAAAAGATATCCTTTTCATTATAGGGGGACTGGAATGCAAAAGTAGGAAGTCAAGAAACACCTGGAGTAACAGGCAAATTTGGCCTTGGAATACGGAATGAAGCAGGGCAAATAGAGTTTTGCCAAGAAAATGCACTGATCATAGCAAACACCCTCTTCCAACAACACAAGAGAAGACTCTACACATGGACATCATCAGATGGTCAACACCAAAATCAGATTGATTATATTCTTTACAGCCAAAGATGGAGAAGCTCCATACAGTCAGCAAAAACAAGACCGGGAACTGACTGTGGCTCAGACCATGAACTCCTTATTGCCAAATTCAGACTTAAATTGAAGAAAGTAGGGAAAACCACTAGACCATTCAGGTATGACCTAAATAAAATCCCTTATGATTATACAGTGGAAGTGAGAAATAGATTTAAGGGCCTAGATCTGATAGATAGAGTGCCTGATGAGCTATGGAATGAGGTTCGTGACATTGTACAGGAGACAGGGATCAAGACCATCCCCATTGAAAAGAAATGCAAAAAAGCACGAATCATCAGGGAAATGCAAAACAAAAACTACAAGGAGATATCACCTCACACATAAGATATGACACTTAGAGCAGCTGTTATTAAAAAAAAATACAGTTAAGAAATAGCACGTGTTGGTAAGGATGTAGAAAAAAAGGGAATCCTGGTGCACTGTTGGTGGGAGTGTAAACTACATGGTCAGTATGGAAAATACGTTGGAGGTTCCTCAAAAAGTTAAAAACAGAACTACCTGTGTGATCTGTTAATTTCACTTCTGAGCACACATCCAAAAGAAAATGGAATCAGGGTCTTGAAGAGTGTTTGTGTTCCTGGTTCATTTGCACCAATATTCATAATGGCCAAGATGAAGAAGGAAACACCTAAGGTTCTGCCTACAGATAAATGGGTAAAGATGATGTGGTATATGTACATGCAGTGGAATATTATTCAGTCATAAGAAAGAAGGAAATCCTGCCAGTTTTTGACAACATGGATGGACCCAGAGGGCATTATGCTGAGTGAAATAAGTCAGAGAAAAACAAATGCCATATGATATCACTTATAAGCAGATCCTTAAAAAGCTGAAGTCATAGAAACAGAGAGTAGAATGGCGTTTACCAAGATATATGAGGAGAGAACTTGGGAGATGTTGGTCAAAGGGTACATGCTTCCAGCCATTAGTTGAACAAGTTCTGGGGATCTAATGTGCAGCATAGCGATTTTGGTTAATCATATCGTATTATATGCTTGAAAGAGGCTAAGAGAGTATTTTTTTTGCTGCACCGCGCTGCTTACAGAATCTTAGTTCCCAAACCAGGGATCTGGGATCAAACTCATAACCCCTGCAGTGGAAGGGCCAAAGTCTTAACTGCTGGATCACCAGGGAATTCCTTAAGAGAGTTGATCTTAAATTCTCAATACAAAAAAAAATAAATAAATCGTGATTATGTGAGATGATGGAGGTGTTCCCTAACCCTACCGTAGTAATCATTTCACAGTAGCAAGTGCATCAAATAATCAAACTGTATATCTTAAAGTGTTTCTGTGTTTGCATCTTCTAGTTGCCAGAAGAAATAGCTGTTCTCAGCTTGGTGTTCATGGGATACTCAGTAGTATAATTTTAAAATACAGATCCCATGTAAACATGGTTGACTTTGTGCATTCTTCCAGGAGACTATTACTAGGCTACCACTAATATTATTACTAATTTGGAAGATTGTCTTGCTAGTAGATGTTCTCCAGACCACCTTTCCTTAGTACGTAAGCTCTGTGGGCTTAACCTAGGGAATCTCAGGCTTTCCTGCATGTTAGAAGGGCCCAGGCATTAGTTGAGAATTCTGTTTTGTCAGTACTTGGTTGCTGACAGGTTTGCTGACAGGCATCCCCACCATACCCATTTCTAAAAGATAATTATCTGATTTTGTCTTGTTTTCCTGTATTTCCTCTTTTTTCTTTTGGCTTCTGAGGATCCCTCTTTCCCTCTTAAGAATTCAACAGTGCATTAAAATATATTGCTTTATATAGTGTTAAGATACATTACCAAAGACTAGGAATAAGGCAAATGATTGGCTGATCATCTCAGTGATACACTAAGGCCTTATCTAACAGGGTAGTAACCCAAGAATAATTGAAATGTCTGGGAATGTACTTATCAGAGCCCTGACTCTGTAAAACTCCATATTAACACATAGATTGCTGTCTAGTATAGATGCAAATGATTTCTTTACAGCTGAACAGGTAAGCTGTGCTAGGTATAGCCATTTGCGTTAATGCATATATGCGTAAAACCTTTCAAAGCTTTAAAAAAAGAAAACAAAACGACTAGCTTGGCAGTTATGGTAGGGGTTTGTCCTGTAGGATATTAACCAGCTTTATATCTAATCCAGCAGTCTTGTTACAGTGCTCTTTCTTTAAAGCCAATGCTCAATTTCTCAAATGTTCTCTACCCTCATTCATGATACAAATACACCAGTGACATGTTCACTCCAAAAAGTTTTTGAGAAGAATCCTTTCACATCAGAATCAAACTGGATTGCATTTTGAAAGCTTTTAAGCTTATCTTGCCAACTGTAAAGAGAAGTAAATACTGAAGCAAAAGTAATCTTATTTTCTCCTTCATTGAATCTAAGTGACAATGGGGACTAGCTCAGGTACTAGCACATGACTACACTCAGTCAATATTTGCTATGAAGAATGAATACATGTATAACCATTTCCTTTTGACTATTAGAACTTTAATTTGTTAAAGAAATAGTTTTTTATTGTGCCCTGTTCTTGACAGTCCTGACACTTTCATAAATATTCTCCTACCTCATAGGGAATCTTAACACATCCAGTTATTTAAAAACATCATATTAGGACTTTCCTGGCAGTCCAGTGTTAAAAGACTCCACACTTCAGTGCAGGGGGTACAAGTTCGATCCTTGGCTGAGCAATCAGAATCCCGCATGTTGTGCAGTGCAGCTATAAGGACAACAAAAAAATCACATCATTTTAGGTAATTAATGTAGCCATAACTTTTACTCTAAACTATACAGCATATTTATTTTTTGTAGTATGTATTTTTCCATTTGAGTGAGAACCTGTGAAAATTGTTTACTTTGACTTAAATTGAGTTTGGATTGTTTACCTTCACTCTTGTTACATTGAATTTCTAAGATCTTTGTAAAACAACTTCTGTTCCACAGCACAGGTCTACACTGCTCAGACCCTGGAGAGCTAGGGAGGTGGCAGGGCCCTTCATATGTTTTATAAGCCTTGATTAGTTCCAGAGGGCAATTCCCTGGACATTTCTAACTCTAAATTGCTTGGCTACTAGGTCACCTCCATCCTGATAATCCAGATTTATATTAATAGCTACAGTTTGTATGGCTGAATATTGGGTTGTTCCAAAAGTTTTATAGATGTGCTTGTAACATTTATGGGAAGAGGGTTATCATGCCCGTTTATTTATTTTCCCAGATTTCCTAGAGTAAGATTACCTAGAACATATACATACACACACACATATTTGTTCTAAACAGACTTTGGTTTTCTTTCTTTATATGATTAATGCATGTTATCTATAGAAAAATAGGGAAATAAAGGGGTGAAGATTTCCAAATTTACTGACATATTGAGTGCAGCACTTAACAGCATCATCTTTAGAATTTGAAATAGCTCAGCTCGAATTCCATCAGCTCCACTAGCTTTGTTGGTTGTAATGCTTCCTAAGGCCCACGTGACGACACACTCCAGGATGTCTGGCTCTAGGTGCATGACCACATCAAGAGCTTTTTTGTATAGTTCTTCTGTGTATTCTTGGAACCTTTTCTTAATCTCTTCTGTTTCTGTTAGGTTCTTGCCATTTTTGTCCTTTATTCTGCCCATATTTGCATGAAATGTTCCCTTGATACCTTCTGATACCAGCTGATGCCACCTGATGCAAAGATCTGATTCATTGGAAAAGACCCTGATGCTGGGAAAGATTGAAGGCAGGAGGAGAAGTGGGTGACAGAAGATGAGACAGTTGGATGGCATCACTGACTCAATGGATATAAGTTTGAGCAAACTCTGGGACATAGTGAAGGACAGGGAAGCCTGGCGTGCTACAGTCCCTGGGGTCACAGAATCAGACATGACTTTGCGATTGAACAAGGAGAACAACAAAAGGGGTGAAGTATAATGTTATATGCTTCGGGAAGTAGGAAGCGGTTCACTGTCCACCCATACTTAAGGCTGATACCATCTGTACCTGTGTATTTGAGTCTTTTTACCTCACAGTTCAGCTTGTTTCCAGTGTTGGTCTGTTAACACAAATTGGTGGTGCACAGTACCGCAGTTGTCTCCTTAATTCGGTGGGGTGATAACATTCTTATGAAAATGTGGCAAGTGATTGAACATTCTGCATGAATGCTCTTGGGGTCTTTCACATTCATTATGTCTCCATGGTAGCTTTAGGCATACAGTGGTTAATAGCACAAGAGAATTCTGGTTCTTAGGATATGTATCTAACTTTGAACAAATTACTCTCTCAACTGAGACCCTCTTATTTCAATTAAGATTTTTTTTTCTTTCTTTTTTTTTTTTTTTCAATTAAGATTATACCTCCTAGGGTTGTTTTGAAGATTAGATGATATATAAACACTAAGCATTGTACAGTGCTACATAAAAGCTTAATAAACTGTGGGGTAGTTTTACTGGTATTATTTTCTGTTACTCTGTTGCTGTGTTACCCTGTAAGGTTTATTACTGGCAGCAACAATAAAAGGCATTCAGGTTTTTAAAAAATCTGAATTTAGTACTAGATTTCGCCACTCACCATGTCACCTTAACATTTCTGAGTCTTACTTGCTTTATTTTTCAAATACTGTTAAAAATGGGGAATACCACTATCAATATTATTGGGTTCTTGGATGGAGTATCCCAACTCTTTTATCAAAATTCTTAGGCAAATTAGAAGAATTTGCTAAGAATTTACTAAGAAGCGTATTCTTCTAAGAATATTCTTAGAAGAAACCAGCATAGTTCTTGTTCTGATAGACGTTTTTAGTTGGTTTAACTTAGTTTCCTTCATTAGTAGAGTTATGCAAATAGAGATCATGGAAATAGAAGGCATGGTTCAGCAACCTAATGCATATGCAGGGCAGTCCTTCCATATAACCAATCTATACCACTTGCTCGGTTATTCAGTGATAATTATATACCTTTGATCTCAAACTGTTTTCTTCAGAATTTGTTTCACAGAATTCAGTTGTGAACATGCCAGCACACACTTTTCTGAAGTGTCATAGGGTGTACCTCTTATTAACAGTGAGTGTACATTTTAAAAAACATGTCAGTGACTCAAGGATACAAACCAGCTGATTAAATGAGAAGGCAGATGATTTCTGCAGCCCCCTCAGATCATTTTGAGCATGTAAAATGCCATGTTTTTATTATTATTTACTTTTGACTTCCATTCAAATGTCACACAGTCCCCAATGATAAGGAAATGAAAATTTGTTCAGTTAATCTGCTGCCGTTGAGAAGTTGGTCATAAATAAGCAAGATCCACTCTGCATATAGGCAGATGGCTGTTCTAAAGTTTGTAGGGTAGGGCCCCAGAGCTTTCCAGATTCTCAGTCGCATTGGCTTGAACAAAATGACAGAGTCTCATGGAAACCATTGCCTGTCTCGTGTCCAAGCCTTCAGAAGAAATCTTCTAGGAAATATAATGAATTTTATGAAGGTGCCACTGTTCCCTTTGTGGGGGCTTTTGGATGCTTTTGGATTTTTCTGGACATTAATTGTCCCTAGCTGCATCTTGGGTAAGTTCTTAGCATATTAAAAAAAGATATGTTCAGTATCTATAATTGCAGTTCTTGTTTTCAGCAGGCTATAGGAATTTAAATAAACATAACTTCATATACATCCGTATTAAATTTCACTTAGTTAGGACCAGTGATTATAGCTTAGGGAGTTCATTTATATTTATTATTATTATCATTTTGTTTTACTTTTTTAATTTTGCTACCACAGCATCAGCTCTCTTGCCTAGTATCACATGGTTTACATTTTTATTTACAATATTTGGTTGAAAATATTAATTAAAAATGTGACTAAAGGGTCAAATGGTGTAGCATGATGTTACAGGAGGCTCTGCACTTACAGTCCGGTCATATAATTCATAGGCAGTTCATTCACCCAACCTGAAACTCATGTGGCCCCTATTGTATCCACAAGAAATCCTAAAGGCTTGCTCAGAGCCTTTGTTGAAATCAATGCATTTTATGTCTGGGACTTATTTTGATTGAATATAGCAACTCTATCTTAATAGGATAGGAGTTAAGGTAGTATCAGTTCAGTTCAGTCACTCAGTCATGTCTAACTCTGCGACTCCACTGACTGCAGCACGCCAGTCTTCCCTGTCCATCACCAGCTCCTGGAGCATGCTTGTATCAGGGTAGTATGCTTGATATTTATTAATTGATGTACTTTCCTCCTGGACTCTGTATGTTTCTCTTAGTTATCAAGAATTTTCTACATAGTAGTGTCCTAGAATTGTCCTGGTGTCCACATATACATTATTCTATGAGTTGAGACATCTACTTTCATTTTTTTTTGAAATCCATGTATCAGTTGCTCATTTCTATTCCATTAGGGCCTTTTTCTGAGTTCTCAGAAGTTATCATGAATATATTATCAATTAATCTTCAAGTACTTTGTATACTTTAGGATATAATTCATTAAACATTGAATTTAGTTCAATTAGTTCAATTCTCACAGTATTTTTCCATCCCATCTGCAGCTTTACAAAGTACTTATATCTTTTCTACCCCAGTAATCACTGAATTTGAACTTCTAATTCTGTTTCATATTATCTCCTATTTTTATTATTGTTTATTATCTCCAGATTGAAGATCATCCCTTTGAATGGAAAAAATGGAAAGTATAATAAATACATGACTTTTTTGTCATCTGTTAGCTCAATACCACCATTTTTTCACAGTGAAACCACCCCTTCTTTGTCCTCATTGCTCTAACCTAATCAAATAATCGCCTACCTTTTGATTTTTTTAGAAGCCTTGCTTTATTTTGAAGCTCCATCATACACGCAGTATTTGAGTGTCATCACATAGTTGGGTTTGCCCCTTCTGCCTGTTTTCCCAGCAGTCAGTTGAACCATATTTGTGTGCTTAGTTCTTCCTCAAGCCCTGAGCTCCCAGCCGTCCTATGGCAAGGATTTCAGGAGCCCTGGATAATTTCATTTCAGTCAGTCACATTTCTAGAGCTGCTTAACCTCACATTCTAGTTCAGTAAACATACGTTGGGCCTTGCCTCTTTCTGGCAGGCACGGGAACTGAGTCCTGTCTTACTTCCCTCTGCTTGGTTCCCTGCATTGTCAGCCTTCCCCGTTTCTTAGTTTATCCTCAAAACTGAGCTCCTGCAGTCTACAGCTGGATCACAGTTCTTCAAACCACGACCTCTCCTCAGAGCCTCCTTTCATGTGTTGAACTTGCTTGCCAGAGTGCCTGTTACTTCTTGCTGTTCTTCTGACAAAGTCTGAACTTGTCTACTATTACTGTCTTTCTAAACACACTTTGTTGGTCTTATAAGCCTCACTACCCACCCCGACCAGTGTTATCAAAGCTAGGTCTCCCCTTTGGAAACTTGTCAAGCTCTAGCTTATAGATTTTCACTTAGTGGTACCTCTGAGGTTTCCAGAATTCTGCTGATAGACTGTGCACAGTCTTTAGAGCCGAAATCCTACTATGATGGAGGCTTATGTGGAAGTTTCTTTTAAAGGGTTGGTATGTACCTGTGTCAGACATATGTGCCCATCTCTGGCCAAAAATAGAGCTTGCTCTTGGTGTTCTTGGCCATACCTTGTTTCTCCTAACATCACCCTTCCCCCCTGCTTTTGTTTTGTTTTGTTTTGTAAGCTGAGCACTCCTCTTAGGAGATAGACACCTCTGAGAGTGTCTTACCACTGTAATCACAAAGAGATGAAGTTCCCTGGGAACTCAGGCCGAAGAAGCAGGTCCTGTGTGCCAGTACCCAGCCTGCTCCTTCTTTGGCCCATCCATCGGGAACCCTGTCATGCCTGCACTTCTCCTCCTTGAGAGAAGCAATGGGACAGAAGAGATGTAAGGGCTTCATCAAGCTGCAGCTGGGATCTTTTTAAGGCATTTTTATACTTCCATTTTTTAAAAAAACAATTATTAGGGTATAGTTGATTCACACTGTGGTATTAGCTTCAAGTGTATAGCAAAGTGAATCAGTTATACATATACATATGTCCACCTTTTTAAGATTTTTCCCCATATTGGCCATTACAGAGCACGGGGTAGAATTCCATGTGCTATGGCTCAGAAGGTAAAGCATTCACCTGCAATGCAGGAGACTCGGGTTCCATCCCTGGCTCGGGAAGATCCCCTGGAGAAGGGAATGGCAGGCAACCCACTCCAGTATTCTTGCTTGGGGAATCCACATGGACAAAGGAGCCCGGTGGGCTACAGTCCCTGGGGTCATACACAGTTGGACATGACTAAGCACAGTATACACAGTATATCCTGCTGCCGCTGCTGCTAAGTCACTTCAGTCATGTCCAACTCTGTGCGACCCCATAGACAGCAGCCCACCAGGCTCCCCCACCCCTGGGATTCTCCAGGCAAGAGCAGTGAAGTGGGTTGCCATTTCCTTCTCCAATGCATGAAAGTGAAAAGTGAAGTCGCTCAGTCGTGTCTGACTCCTAGCGACCCCATGGACTGCAGCCTACCAGGCTCCTCCGTCCATGGGATTTTCCAGGCAAGAGTACTGGAGTGGGATGCCATTGCCTTCTCCGATACACAATATATAGTAGGTCATTATTAATTATCTATTTTATATATAGTAGTGTGTTTATGTCAATCTTAATCTTCCAATTTATTCCTCCCTCCCTTCCCCCTTGGTAACTGTAAGTTTGTCCATCTGTGAGTCTGTGTTGTCGATAAGTTCTTATATACTTCCATTTTGTTATCTCTTCTTGAAGTTGAAAATAGCTAACATTCACTGGGCATTGCTGTGTGCCAAGCACTGTTACAAGTCTTACATATTAACTCATCTATTTTTCAAAACAAGTCTATGAAATTGTAACTCTTCTTCACCTCCTTTTACAGATGGGAAAACTGAGGTAAAGAGAAGTGTGGTAACTTCGCAGTGGTCACATAGGGAATAGTTTGCAGAGTCACGTTTTGAACAGGAGTCTGGATCTAGAGTCTGAACTCTAAATGACTAGATGTTCTCACCTCTCTGAAGTGGAAATTGTAGTAGTAAGAGTTGTAAGTGTCATATAGTAGTTATGGCAGCAGAGAGAGACAAGTTATGCTAAGTTATGGGAACATCCTGAGAGGCTCTGTGATGGGAATTTTAGAGAACACACAGCTGATTACAGAATCCATCGTGTGTCCCCAAAGTTCATGAAAATGCTGCATAGTTGTATCACTTTAATAATGATAACTTTAGTACATATTTTATTTCCAGTCTTTAATGACTGATTTTTTTTTAAGCAAAAAGGAAGTCAAAGGAGATGTATGTAATTTTCTTTTACTTCCCACCCACAATTCTTAGGTTTGTTGATTTATCTTATTTACTCTAGGAGGAATATATTGATAATTCAGTTGTTTCTAATCGAAGATTCTTGCACATGTTTAAGAAAAATACATACTTAGAAAAGTTATGTATTAAATACATACTTAAAAAGTGATTGAGTCTAAAATGGAATTAAAATAATTTACTTGTATTAGCATAAAATAACAAAATAATAAGTTTTCAAGAAAAATATAAGATATCTTTGCTTAAAACACAAAACATTAAGAAATTGATTGATGTTGATATATGGCAAAACCAATACAATATTGTAAAGTTAAAAAATAAAATCAAAATAATAAAGAAAACAAAAGAAATTCAAGAAAACATATTTCATGTTCATGGGTTATATTATTAAGATGGGAAGTCCACAGTTATCTGTAATGTTGTGTTCCCTGTAAGGAGTCATTTTTCCTGATTGCTCTCAAGTTTGTCTCCATATCCACAGTTTTCAGGATTTAGCCATGATATGCCTAGGCTTTTTTTTTTTTTTTTAATACTAATTGCTTGGGGTTAATGAGATTTTTGAATGTGTATATTTAATGTACATTTAATCTGTCTTTCACCGGATTCAGGAAGTTTTCAGCCATTGTTTCTTCAAACATCTTCTTCCTGTTCTGACCCTTTTTTCCTTCTGGACCCCAGTTGCACTTACAGTGGAGCTGTGTATATTACCCCTGTGTCCCTGAGATGGTTAGTTCCTCAGGCTGCATAAATTTTACTGACTTATATTCAAGTATATCAACTGTTTACTCAGTCATCTGCATTGTTCTCCTGAGCTCATCCACCTTGAGTTTTTATGTCACATATTCTTGAATCTTTACTGGGTTCTTTTTAATATTTTCTCTTTCTCTACTGAATCTGTGTCTTTTGGGTTAGTACTAGCCTTAAGCCCAGTTTTAATACTTGTCTTAAAATCCCTTCTTGTAAAACACACCCATGGAATCAGACCTGCTGCTGCTTTTACTCTGATGGAGGCAGCCCAGAGACAGAAGTCTCCAAAGCTTCCAGTCCCAGATGGTAGAGATTTATCATCAGAAATCTCCTGATTCAGGAAGAATTCTTCCAGCTGTTCCAGAATCCTGCTGTATCTTCTAGGAAACTGTATCATCATTCAAAAGGGATGCCCTACAACATGCCTTTCTCCTCAAGTATTAATAATTCTCCACTATATCTTAAATAAGATGTACTAATTACAAACATTTAAATTATATCCAGAAACATCTCTGAAGGAGAGTATTAGCCTTTTAGTGCTTGAAGTGTGCTTAAAGAATATCTGAGTGGTGATTCCAGTCTATCAGCTGTGCACCACTCCTATTAATTATTCAACATTCATATACTCCATTTTTCCCGTATTCAAACTTCCCTCAAATCTCAATAGCAACAGCACTGTGTTATGAAGACATAACGTACCAGCTCTGTGTAAACAAAAATCTATAGACCTCTTCTCAAAAGGAGGGATTCAAAGTTTTGGTCCTTTCATGTGGTGTGATGTGATAGTAATCATCCCCATGCTAGTTCAGACACAATTCTCATTTGATACTTTGTAATTCATGGCCTACGTTATGAAATACATGCACACAGTCACACACATACACACACACACACACAAGCACAGAGGAAGAAAAAAGTAACCCATCATGGCCTTAAGTTCTACAACTGGTTATGAGTCTATGATTTGTACTGACTTTCTTTTTCTACTGCCAATCACATTCCCCTTTGTCCTCAGCCAGAACCTTAGTTGATTTATACACAGTTTCATCTTTGAAAGGTCTGACCTCATGAAGTTGGCTATAGTATTCTGTTTACTTCTACCACTTGGATGTGTCAGGCCTACAGGGAAATCCCCGGCTTCCAGGTATAATCTTCCCTGATTCATCACATTGTAAATCCCTATTTTCCTCCACATTGAAGTCAGTTGCACCAGGAGCCTCTCTTTTGCCAGTGGCATAGTTGCATGAAGAAATCTATGTAGCCAGGTGGAAATCTCAACTTCCAGTTCATGAAACTGTTGCTGGGTCAGTCAGTAGGAAGCATTTTCACTTGGTTATGTATACCTCTAGGGAGAAATCCAGTGCCACAAGGATGGGAATGACACTTTGCCCATAAATCACTAGATGTCTATTGAGACTTCCCAGTCTCACTTTCATACGTTGATTCCTGAACCTGTGTATTTTGGTTGTGGGGGAGGGAATGTTGTGTATTGATCATGGATTAGTGCATGTTTCCTATTATTCAACCTTTTATGAAGTGGTATTCTAGTTTGAACTAAGTGCCCAAGGAAAATTTACCCATGCTTTCCGTTCCTGCTTGATCCCTATTTTGATCTATTACAACTACTTAATGATGAAATATTACCATGTATACCTGATTTTAGATAACACCCAGTTGAGATGAGCAGCTCTGGGCATGTGGTCACTTGGTGTCCACAGTCAGGAACTCATTCAATCTTTACTGGGGCCAAATAGCATAAGCAAAGAGTTATTTTCTTTCTTTCTTTCTTTCTTTTTGTTTTCTATAAAGGATAAAATTTACTTGTCAAGAAAGTTATGCCTTTCTCCCCAAACCCCCCATAAAAAGAACCTCCGTTGTGATTATCTGATTAGGGTCATGGCTACAGAATTCACAGAGTATACTGATTAACTCTGGGATATTGGCTCTTATTGGTCATGAGATCCATTCTTGTTAGTCACCTAGAGGAACAAACTTCTTCCTCAGCTTCTAGAGATCTTTATATGCTCTTCTGGGCCCCTCTTGCAGTTCACAGCCTTGTGATTTCTCAATCTATACATCTAAGTAAAAAAACCAAAGGGATATATGTTGCCTCAGATATCCAGAGGCACATCAAGTATTGTATCTTTTTATTAGTGATGGGAGCTACATCTAAAGCAACATGTTTTTCATTTGGGGAGTGTAGTTCCAACATGTGTCAGACCCCAAAACTTGCCAAGTACACCAGGCACCTGAATTTCTGGGGTTCATTCTCTGAAATGATGTGTTTTTACTGGGGCCCTCAAAACCCCTGCCATATCAGCATGGTGTCAGTCCAGTGCACTGGCATGATGTCCTGTGACCAGTTCAGTAATCAGAATTCTAAGAACAAAATGATGGCATGGAGCCAGCAAGTTGACATAGCCTGACCTGGACAGGGGAAGCACACTGCAGTATCCTAGGCAAATGCAAACTCCCCCGATCAGGACCTGCCTTACCAAGTGTCAGAGGCAGGGAGCTGCATCTGGAACTGTCATCAGCACTGTGTAATTAGAAATTACAGGTGGTGACCTAATTTTATAATAATTCACTAGCATTCTCAAAGGTTCTTCAGTTTCCTGTGCAGGTCAAATAGGCAAATTTATTGGGCACATGGGTAGGCATTTCCGCTCCTGGATAATCCAGTACTTCAATGTGGCACTGAGCTCTGGCAAATCCTCCAGGTGAATATATAAATCCAAGCACCTTTGGGAAACCTTGAGTTAATAGGAATGACTCCCTAAGCCAGTGGGTCACCAAAATAGTATCCTGCTGCTTCTACTGGGTTTAAGAACCTGGAGATGAAGGAGTCCTCTGAACCAGCTGCAAGATATGCCAGAATCATGCCACTTCTGCCACAGACTGCGCCAACAAAGTGCATGAAGTGCATGCCCTGTGCCCTGCTTCTCTGATTCCAAAATATACTGCTGCATCCAGTTCCCAAATGAGTGCCCTAACTGGCAGAGCTCAGATCACATCCCAAATCCTAACTGTAGAGGAATCTGGGAAATTTATTTCTGCCCTCCTGTCCCTGAAATAGAGATAAGAGGCGCTATAGAGTAGAAAAGGATGGTGGAGGTGTTGACAAGCCCTTTTCTGGTTTCTACTGCAGTCACCTTATACATGATAAAAGCCCAGGCTCCAGTTCAGCCTCTCTCAAAATTCCCTGCATTTACAAAAGGGCAACCCTAACCCTAATGAAAGGAAGAATGGAGATCATTTTATTATAATATTCACAGAACTTTAAATCATCCTAATGGCTGTACACTTAGTCTTTGCTCTTGTATGGATCTCAGTCACATCAAGGAGACAGTCTTACTTCACAGCCATACAGTGGAAAAACCCTTTGTGCTGAACTTTCCTTCTCAGCACTGTCCTCTAAAAGGACTGTATTAACTCTAGACAAATGATTTTATTTCTAATATTTAACATCTCAAGGGTCAATGAATTAAACATAAAACCTTCGATGCTTTTATATTACTATCCTAAATTGTAATATTTAACACTTAATGGACACTTACTGCAGGCCTTCAGTTCAGTTCAGTTCAGACGCTCAGTCGTGTCTCACTCTTTGCGACCCCATGAATCACAGCACGCCAGGACTCCTTGTCCATCACCAACTCCCGGAGTTTACTCAAACTCATGTCCATCAAGTCGGTGATGCCAGCCAGCCATCTCATCCTCTGTCATCCCCTTCTCCTCCTGCCCCCAATCCCTCCCAGCATCAGAGTCTTTTCCAATGAGTCAACTCTTCGCATCAGGTGGCCAAAGTATTGGAGTTTCAGCTTTAGCACCAGTCCTTCCAATGAACACCCAGGACTGATCTCCTTCAGAATGGACTGGGTGGATCTCCTTGCAGTCCAAGGGACTCTCAAGAGTCTTCTCCAACACCACAGTTCAAAAGCATCAATTCTTTGGCACTCAGCTTTCTTCACAGTCCAATTCTCACATCCATACATGACCACTGGGAAAACCATACCTTGACTAGATGGACCTTTGTTGTCAAAGTAATGTCTCTGCTTTTTAATATGCTGTCTAGGTTGGTCATAACTTTCCTTCCAAGGAGTAAGCATCTTTTAATTTCATGGCTGCAATCACCATCTGCAGTGATTTTGGAGCCCAAAAAAATAAAGTCTGACACTGTTTCCACTGTTTTCCCATCTATTTCCCATGAAATGTTGGGACTAGATGCCATGATTTTAGTTTTTTGAATGTTGAGCTTTAAGCCAACTTAAAGCTCTCCTCTTTCACTCTCCTCTTTCACTTTCATCAAGAGGCTCTTTAGTTCCTCTTCACTTTCTGCCATAAGGGTGGTGTCATCTGCATATCTAAGGTTATTGATATTTCTCCCAGCAATCTTGATTCCAGCTTGTGCTTCTTCCAGCCCAGCGTTTCTCATGATGTACTCTACATATAAGTTAAATAAGCAGGGTGACAATATACAACCTTGATGTACTCCTTTTCCTATTTGGAACCAGTCTGTTGTTCCATGTCCAGTTCTAACTGTCACTTCCTGACCAGTATACAGGTTTCTCAAGAGGCAGGTCAGGTGTTCTGGTATTCCCATCTCTTTAAGAATTTTCCACAGTTTATTGTGATCCACACAGTCAAAATCTTTGGCATAGTCAATAAAGCAGAAATAGATGTTTTTCTGAAACTCTCCTGCTTTTTCCATGATCCAGTGGATGTTGGCAATTTGATCTCTGGTTCCTCTGCCTTTTCTGAAACCAGCTTGAACATCTGGAAGTTCACGGTTCAAGTATTGCTGAAGCCTGGCTTGGAGAATTTTGAGCATTACTTTACTAGCGTGTGAGATGAGTGCAATTTTGCGGTAGTTTGAGCATTCTTTGCCATTGCCTTTCTTTGGGATTGGAATGAAAACTGCCCTTTTCCAGTCCTGTGGCCACTGCTGAGTTCTCCAAATTTGCTGGCATACTGGGGGACTGGCCCTGTGTTAATCATTTTTGCTGTCTTAACTTCATATGAAGGACTCTATGTAGGTGCTGCTGTCCAGTCACTATTTTGCAGAAATGTAAGCTGAGAAATAAAAGGTTAGTAAGTTGTTAGTACAAGTTAATAAGCATGGAGCTGGGATTTAACTCAGGCAAGTGTTGGGCTCCAGAGTCTGCAGCCTGTCATAACTTCACTTCATCCCCACTGTGTAAAGTCCATTTTATTGTGAAATTTATCTTCTCTTTAAGCTATCCCCTAAAGATTACATATTAAGGGAAAATGGTAAGTAAACAACTACATCATCCATGAAATACTCAACAGAAGTTTTTTTAGAACTTAACTAAGAGCACTCTTTATTTCAAGTACAAAGAAAAATGTTATAAAAAATGGGACATATAGTGAATGGTATTAAAGAGTTACAAAAGATGGGAGTCTTAGCTAATTATGTTATTAGGAAATAACTGATAAATAACTGTGATTCCCTATGATAATAAATTGATGTGGTTTTAGTTGTAAATTTGATAAGTTGATTTAGAAAATTATTATTAACAGCTAGTTATACACATCTGGATTTATAATAGATGTTTTTTGAAGCCTATAATCTATTCAGTTTCTTAGTGTCATTGATTAGCTTTTAAAGCATATTATTAAAATATCAATTTGAGGAATATCTACATTAAGTGCTTATCCTAAAGGACACAGATGGCATTTCTTAGTGTCATATGGCATTAGTTATTTAGCATTGTCATTTAAATATTTTATATAGCAAAGTAGTGTCTCCTCAGTATGATTTTAAGCTCATAGAGAGCAATGGCAAGGTAGATGCTGTTTTTGTGTTTTGAGATACTCCTTGAAGTCTCCTTTCTCCCAGATAATTAAAGAAAAGATTTAATGAAAATTGAGGTATGAGTTATATGTACCTTAATGTGAATAATAATCAAGTGGCATTTCTCCTAATAACTGTAAGGGATATAGTTTATTGTCTCCCACTGTCCTTTGAAATTTATTGAATGACAAGTTCTTGTGCTACCTCTAGATGAAAAATCAGAGTCCCACATTTTTTTCTCCTCCCTCTAAATGACCTCTTTTTTGATTTGTGGAGAATAGACACCCATACCCGTCCCTCTGCAGCGTGGAGGTGGGCCTCTTCCCAAAGACATCTTCAGACCTTTTCCTCTTTCCCTTTTTATCATCTCTGCCTCTACAGCTCCATATCTATATTTAATGGTTAAGGGTCTGAGAGTCTAGTTTGGTCATCCCCTTGATTCATTCTGTACGTAGTCTATCATCTAAATGATATGATCTTTTGGTCCTTCAGCTAAAACTTCCATTTTAGCACCTTGTCACACATTTCAAAATATTAACTGCTATAAAATTTCATTGCTTCTATCGTGATAATCTGCTTCACGGTTTTGCTTGAGACTGGCCCAGAATTATGTTGACACTTTCTGAGCTCCCCGCAGCAGGGAGCTCAGTAGTAAATCTTAGAAAATGCCCATTAAGTATCTTCTGAGCTGCCCTGACGGAAAGTAGACGCCTGCTTACCTCGATCTGCAGTTTCAGGTGCAGCGTTACGTCTCGCGGAGTCTGGTAACCCTGGGAAGTTGCAGCTTGTTGAGAAGATCTATAATATCCCTGCTTCTGTCAGAAGTAAACAGCTTTGCTGATGATCTGGGTGCCATCGACCAGGTACATACAACCTGAAATTGTAACTTTCTTTTATAGTTAATTAATGCATCTGTAAACTTGTTTTCCCTTTCTCTGTCTTTTTGCCAGGCAGATATTTTCATCATTACCTTATATCTAATAATACGTGAATATTGTTACTGCCTGCTGAAATTACAGAACGATATTTTCATAAAATAGTTCTCAAAATAATACCATTTTATCACCCTTACTGGTATATATGTGTCAAAGGTATTACTAGTAATGGCAAAGGAGTGGCCTTAAGCCTCTCCAAGCAAGTAGCATGTTCCTAAAGCAAAGCAGTGAGAGGAAAGAGAACAAGAGTGGATGCTAAATGGAGAATAACCTCTGACCAATGGTTCTTATTTCTAATTTCTCATGAGACTCATCTGACTGACTTTAAATATCCAGTTGCCAAGGCATATGCCAATCGAATTAAATGGAGGTCTCTGGGGTTAAGATGCAGGTACTGTAGTTCAGTTCAGTCTCTCAGTGGTGTCCAACTCTTTGCGACACCATGGATTGTAGCACTCCAGGCTTCCCTGTCCATCACCAACTCCTAGAGCTTATTCATACTCGTGTTTATCGACTCGGTGATGCCATCCAACCATCTCATCCTCTGTCGTCCCCTTCTCCTTCCGCCTTCAATCTTTCCCAGCATGAGGGTCTTTTCAAATGAGTCAGTTCTTCACATCAGGTGGCCAAAGTATTGGTGTTTCAGCTTCACCATCAGTCCTTCCAATCAATATTCAGGACTCATTTCCTTTAGGATGGACTGGTTTGATCTCCTTGCAGTCCAAGGGACTCTCAAGAGTCTTCTCCAGCACCACAGTTCAAAAGCATCAATTCTTTGGTGCTCAGCTTTCTTCATGGTCCAACTCTCACATCCATACATGACCACTGGAAAAACCATAGCTTTGACTAGATGGACCTTTGTCAGGAAGGTAATATCTCTGCTTTTTAGCAGGCTGACAAATTACCCTAAGTCCCCTACATACAAGCAGATTCCATTCTGAGAGCATGTTCATAAGTCCAGTTTGTTTCTAAGTCCAAAAATGTTAGCCCAGGTAGCCATCTAACACAATTGGCTTGGCTATACAGTACTATACAGTAATACATTTATAACACTTTTCACACAAATAATACATACATAAAAAGCAAACACAAAAAAGGAAAACAGTTTAAACTTTATTGTACAATACCTTGAAAAGTACAGTAGTGCCTGCTACTTCACCCCTGCTTTTACACTTGCTTCTGGACACCCTGGGCTTTAAATAAAGATACTGTACTCTGTATTCAATGCAGTAATGTACAATAATGTGCACAAAAGCACAGCCACTTGTAGAGAATGCATGCATGTGACAGTGTACACTAGGCATGTGAACTAACTTACGTCATTGGACATGCGAGCTTGAAGTTTCACATGTAAGGGGACTCACTGTATCGATATTGGTAAAGCTCACCAGGTGATTCCACTGTGCAGCCAAGTTTGAAAACGATTCTCTAGCCCTTTTATCTGTGAGTCTTATGTCACTGCTAGTAAATGCATCTGAGGAACAGGAGTCATTCTCATGTTTTAATGTTGACAGTGACATATTTTATGTGTTCATTTTGTCAGTTCATCTAATATTATTATTGTTTCTATTGTTGAAGTAAGCACAATCAAAGGAAATTAGAGACAGAAATGTTTTGGTAAAGAGAAAAAAATTAATATTAAGAAAATTATGTATATATAATATTAAACACTTAACCAAATTCATACATATAAGTTCTCTACATTTAATGACAAAATACTGTATAATCTAATTGATTTCAATCAATGACATGGTAAATCATCTGGTCAATAGTTTTTCAGGTCATTGTTAAGTGGAGAACTCTTGTAAGAGCTCTGTTAGATTTTTTTTTAATTAGGTGTTACTAATGGTCATGTATGGATGTGAGAGTTGGACTGTGAAGAAAGCTGAGTGCTGAAGAATTGATGCTTTTGAACTGCGGTGTTGGAAAAGACTCTTGAGAGTCCCTTGGACTGCAAGGAGATCCAGCCAGTCCATTCTGAAGGAGATCAGCCCTGGGATTTCTTTGGAAGGACTGATGCTAAAGCTGAAACTCCAGTACTTTGGCCACCTCATGCGAAGAGTTGACTCATTGGAAAAGACCCTGATGCTGGGAGGGACTGGGGGCAGGAGGAGAAGGGGACAACAGAGGATGAGATGGCTGGATGGCATCACCGACTCGATGGACGTGAGTTTGAGTGAACTCTGGGAGTTGGTGATGGACAGGGAGGCCTGGCATGCTGCGATTCATGGGGTCGCAAAGAGTGAGACACGACTGAGCGACTGAACTGAACTGAACTGAATGACTCATTGGAAAAGACTCTGATGCTGGGAGGGATTGGGGGCAGAAGGAGAAGGGGACGACAGAGGATGAGATGGCTGGATGGCATCACCGACTCGATGGACGTGAGTCTGAGTGAACTCTGGGAGTTGGTGATGGACAGGGAGGCCTGGCATGCTGCGATTCATGGGGTCGCAAAGAGTCCAACATGACTGAGCGACTGAACTGAACTGAATGATCTCATTGAGCAAAAAATCCTCTTGAGAAAGAAATAAGGCACATTTACTAATGGAAAAAAATGTGTTAAAATGCATGGTGCTGTTTGTAGGAGCTGTAAGACCAAGAAAGTGATCAAGGTAGGTTTCAGATCCTTGAAAAGATTGCATGAAAAAGGAACAGCTTGAAAATGGATTTGAATTGAAAAACAGAGAATGTATAATGTCAGGATACTGAATGTTATTTTTAAAAGGTGTGCCCAGAACTCTGAGGAAACAGGTTGAGCTCATGGCATTAAAACAGGAATCAATGTGGGAAATTAGTTTGAATGGAATCAGATTTGTGTGGAGAATAACAAAGTACAGGAAAAAAAATTATTAACATATTCTCATTTAATTTTCGGGCTTCCCTTGCCAAACTACATGAAGTAGTTTTTCTTTTCCCTAGTTTATAGATAAAGAAATCAAACCTTAGAAAAGTTAAGCAACTTGACCAAGCTTGCAGAAAGAACATATGCTACAAGCCATGATTCAAACCCAGGCATTCTGATTGTTAAGCAACTTTAAAACAAGAGTAAAAACACAAAAACAAGAGTTAGTGTTTGGCAGATAATATGTCTTAAATGCTTTACATGAATTGTACCATTCAATTCTTTTAATAACCTTTCAAGATATTAGTATCACTGTTTAAAGACAAGGAAACTACTCATCAGCATTCTTAACAATGGGTGACAGAATTTACTCCAGTCAATTTAAGGAGAAAGTAAAGAATGCATGAAGAGCTATGGAATTGTTAAAGAAAAGCCTAGGCCCCTTCCATAACTTTATTTCCTTGGGCTCCAAAATCACTGTGGACAGTGACTGCAGTAATGAAATTAAAAGATGCTTGCTTCTTGAAAGAAAAGCTATGACAAACCTAGACAGCATATTAAAAGCAGAGTCATCTCTTTACCAGCAGAAGTCTATATAGTCAAAGCTATGGTTTTTCCAATAGTCTCATACAAATGTGATAGTTGGACCGTAAAGAAGACTGAGTGCCAAAGAATTGGTCCTTTCTAACTATGTTGCTAGAGAAGTCTCTTGAAAGTCTCTTGGACAGCAGGGAGATCAAACCAATCAATCCTAAAGGAAATCCACCCTGAATATTCATTGGAAGGACAGATACTGAAGATCCAATACTTTATTGGCCACCTGATGTGAAAAGCCAACTCACTAAAAAGACTATGATGCTGGGAAAGATTGACGGCAGGAGAAAAAGGGGGGCAGCAAATGGTTGGATGGCACAATCAACTCAGGAGTTTGATCAAGCTCTTGAAGATAGTAAAGGTCATGGAAGCCTGGTTGCTGCAGTCCATGGAGTGGCAGAGTCGGACACAACTGGGTGACTGAACAACAACAACCTCCCACAATCACCGAGCAAAATCTAGTTTCAAAGGAATTGCTGCCTTCACCATCATGATCATGAAGCAGTTTGCTGACTCCAGGAGCTACTGCTATAGACACAGGGTCCATAAAACAGCCTTGCCACAGTGTACAACAGCCGTACAGATGCCCTCACTATATGCCCTCACACACTGAATCTCACTGTGTGATTCAGTTTCAGCTAATATAGATTTTCTGTGTGCATTTATTTCTAAACTAACAACATATTCAGAACCAAAGCAGCAAGGAAATATAAAAAATTTACTTTTATGCTTTCCAGATTTTTTTTTACTATAAAAGGGTATATAATGACTAACGATTAGTAAGTTCAAGGTGTCTACTACATGTAAGGCTCAGAAATTCAGTAGAACAGTGGTAAGAGATGGAGTTAGAATAGAAGGGAATATAAGGGGCATGAATGTAAGGAAGCCATGTATTTGGACACTCAATGCAATAACTCTTCTACAAGCAGCAATAGAAATACTCATTTGTATACAAGAGGTGTTATACAAAGGACTCAGGATATGTTTACTGTGAAGGAGAGAGGAGAATCAGTGTCAAAATTAATTTTATAAAACTAAGAGGAAAAATGAATGTCATAAGTAGAATTAGGAAAATGGAAAGAAATGCTTCTTGGAGAACAGAAAAAGTTTATTTTGTATGTATGGAATATGAGGAAACATTGAAGTTGTCAAACATAGAAATGTGAAATTAAAGCTTGAGAGAAAGGGACCTACATAAAAATTAGGGGATTATCACTATATGGCAATCATGAAATCATAGTCAGAAAGCAAACGGGGACTCAGAAGAGTGCTGTGGAGTGGGAGAGTTAGCAAGGAAAGACCAGCTTTATTTTACTATTAGATGTGAGATGAATATTATACATGTCAGTCAGTCTGATTTCAGTATTGACCATTTGGTGATGTCCATATGTAGAGTTGTCTCTCGGGTTGTTGGAAAAGGGTATTTGCAATAACCAGCAGATTCTTTTGACAGAACCCTGGTAACATTTGCTCTGCTTCATTTTGTACTCCAAGGCCAAAGTGAAGGTCACTCAGTCGTGTCCGACCCCTTGTGACCCCATGGACTATGCAGTCCATGGAGTTTTCCAGGCCAGAATACTGGAGTGGGTAGCTGTTCCCTTCTCCAGGGTGTCTTCCCAACCCAGGGATTAAACCCAGTCTCCTGCACTGCAGGTGGATTCTTTACCAGCTGAGCCACCAGGGAAGCCCGAGGTGGCTTGTCTGTTATTCCAAGTATCTGGAATAACAAACATGTCTGTTACTCCAGGTATCTCTTGACTTACTAGTTTTGCATTCCAATTGCCTATGATGAAAAGGACATCTTTTTTCTTGGTGTTAGTTCTAGAGAGTCTTGTCGGTTTTCATAGAACTAGTCAACTTCTGCTACTTTGACATTAGTTCGTAGTGGGGCCTAGACTTAAATTACCATGATGTTGAAGGGAAACGAACCGAGATCATTCTGTCATTTTTGAGATTACACTTTTGGACTCTTTTGTTGACTGTAAGGGTGTATTGCTGACCCTGTTCATGGCTCCAGTTGTCTTGCTGTTCTCACTGTTCGCTGAACCCAGCCTGGGCAAGGTGTGAGTTAAGAGGCTGGAAAGAGACTTGAGGAGCCATAGGAACTGAAGGCATGTTTACTGTCTCCTTGCTGGCATGGCAGCCATGACACAGCTTCCCTGCTCTTGCGGCTGACCCAGCGGACACAGGTGTAATGCAGCAGTAACGCCGCCACTTTCTCAATGGAGCTCACACGACGTACCACACCAGGTGAGCACCTTGTGACGTGCACACACAGTACTATGAATGAGCTCAGCTGTTACATAATCGTTATTTACAAAACGTGGAGTAAGGGAGCCTGAACACGCCAATTTGCTCATTCCCCACGGAGGGCTATACCATTTCTTCTAAGGGATTCTTGCCCACATTGGTAAATGTTATGGTCACTTGAATTAAATTCATCCATAACCCGTTCATTTTAGTTCACTGATTCCTAAGATTTCAATGTTCACTCTTGCTAACTCCTGCTTGACCACATCCAATTTACCTTGATTCATGGACTGAACATTCCAGGTTCCTATTGCAATATTGTTATTTATGGCATCAGACTTTACTTTCACCACTGGACACATCCACAGTGGAGTGTCATTTCCACTTTGGCCCAGCTGTTTCATTCTTTCTGGAGAAATTAATAATTGCCCTCTGCTCTTCCCCAGTAGTACATTGGAAACCTTCTGACCTGGGGGGACTCACCTTCCAGTGTCATATCTTTTTGACTTTTCATACTATTCATGGGGTTCTCGTGGCAGGAATACTGAAGTGGTTTGCCATTTCTTCCTCCAGTGTACCACATTTTGTGAACTGTTCACTGTGACCCCTCTGTCTTAGGTGGCCCTACAAGACATGTCTGGTAGCTTCACTGAGTTATGCAAGCTCCTTTGATGCAATTCTTATTGGAGATTTGCATCTCAAATTTGCATATTAAGGTGATTTTTTGGAAAAAGTGTAACAAATTGTCTTTTTAATATAAAATTTCTTGAACTTATTTTAAAAAGTTTATTAAAAAGACATACAGAGTACCCTTCCCAATGTAAATAGCTAAAACTCTGGACAGATAACACAATTTGGTGAATTTTAGACAATAAGCAATACAGAGTTGTGATTCTTAAGATAAGTAAACAAACTATGTAGCCCATGATCGCCTTGACTTTTGGCCTGGAGGCCCACCAGTCCCAGCGCTGTCACTGAACTGGTGGGTCAGAGTCTGGAGTTCCAGAGAACTGATGTAGGGAAATTCTGGGTCAGGGTCATGGAGAGAAGAAAACTCTGAAAAGGAAGAGCTCAAGTAATTTCTGCAGAGGTTTTCTTGATTTCTTGTTGACTACTAAGCTGCACGTGTATAGGAGGACACTTCACAAGGCCAAATAAAGAAAACCTGCTCAGAAAAGAAATACTACAAAGAACAATAGCCAGACCTCACACAGTGCTTGGGATGATCCAAATTCTATTCAGCTATAAAACCAAGACCTTGTTTAATAAGGCATTCAGTGGAGACCCTAAGATGTTGGACCTTAGCACTATAGTACTTTATAGTTCTAGGATAAAGACTATTTTAGACAGATTGTAACAGAGGCTTGGAAACACAGCATAAAGAGAACTTGTTGGTTCACAGGTAAAGTAGCTGGCTGCTGGAAGAACATTATCGTTGTTGCTGTTCCAGTGGCCATATTGCATCCCTCTTTGTGACCCCATGGACTGCAGCACGCCAGGCTTCCCTGCCCTTCACTGTCTCTGGTAGTTTGCTCACATTCACGTCCATTTAGTCTGTGATGCTGTCTAACCATCTCATCCTCTGCTGCACCCTCTCCTTTTGCCTTCAATCTTTCCCAGCATCAAGGTCTTTTCCAATGAGTCAGGTCTTTATATCAGGTGACCAATGTTTTGGCACTTCAGCTTCAGCATCAGTCCTTCCTGTGAATATTCAGGGTGTGAATGCTAAGTGGGAATTGATCCTTTCAAATTGTGATGCTAGAAAAGATTCTTGACAGTCCCTTGGACTTCAAGGAGATAAAACCAGTCCATCCTAAAGGAAATCAATCTTGAATATTCATTGGAAGGACTGATGCTGAAGTTGAAGCTCCAATACTTCGGCCAACCTGATGTGAAGAACTGACTCATTGGAAAAGACCCTGATGCTGGGAAAGATTGAAGGCAGGAGGAGAAGGGGACAACAGAGGATGAGATGTTTGAATGGCATCACCAACTCGGTGGTCATGAGTTTGAGCAAGCTCCAGGAGTTGGTGATGGAAAGGGAAGCCTGGCATGCTGCAGTTCGTGGGGTCACAAAGAGTCGGATATGACTGAGCGTCTGAACTGAACTGAACTGATTTCCTTTAGAATTGACTGGTTTGATCTCTTTGCAGTACAAGGCACTCTCAAGAATCTTTTCCAGCACCATAATTTGAAAGGATCAATTCGTTAGCACTTAGCCTTCTTTATGGTCCAAGTCTTAAATCTGTGTGTGTATGTATATATAATGCAGAATATATATTAGGAGTTATACAGCTCAACATCAAAAATAGCTGATTAACTCATGGGCACATGAAAAGATGCTCAACATCACTAATCATCAGGCAAATGTAAATCAAAGCCACAGTGGAATGTCATCTCGCACCTCTCAGAACGGTAGTCATCATAAAGTACACAAATAACAGGTGTTAGCGAGGATGTGGAGAAACGGAAACCCTTGTACAGTGTGGTGGGAATGTAAATTGGTTCTGCCACTGTGGAAAACAGTATAAAAGTTTCTCATTAAGCTGAAAATAGAACTACCATATGACTCAGCAATTCCACTTTCAGAGTATATATATCCAAAAAATACTAATTAAAAGACACATGCACCTCAATGTTCATAACAGCATTATTTATGATTGCCAAGTTACAGAAGCAACCTAAGTGTCCATCGAGAGATGAATAGATAAAACTGTGACTGCACACACACACACACACACACACACACACACACAGACGCCCACTGGAATACTACTTAGCGATAACAAAACGAATAAAATCTTGCCATTTATAGCAATGTGGACGGACTTGGAGAACCTTCTATTAAGTGAGGTAAGACAGAGAAAGACAAATACATCACCTATATATGGAATGTAAAAAAATACAACAAACTAGAGAATATAGCAAAAAAGAAACAGGCTCACAGATGAAGAGAAGAAGCTAGTAGTTACCAGTGGGGAGAAGATAGAGGGAGGGACACTATAGGGGTAGGAGGAAAAAGTGGTTATTACAGGATTATATAAAATCATGTGTGTGAAACTTCTGAAGTTGTAAAGCACTACAGAATTTAAGGAAGCTTTCATTCAATTAGAAAAAAAGAGTACATGAATAAGAAGGAGACAAACAGGAAATTTCAACATAAATATAAAAGCAGTATATGCCAAGAAAACTGTGAAAATAAGTAAATATAAATATGAAAAAAATTTTGGCAGTATTCTCAACAATATAGACTAAATGCACACATTCCTTGAAAGCTGAAAATTACCAAAACTGACTCAAGAAAAAGTAGAAAACCTAAATTACACTGATTAAATAAAGTGTATTTAAAATTATGAACCTCTCTACAAAGATCACTCTGGGGCCAAATAAATTATATCATGTATTTAAGCAAGAAACTACCCAAACTCTCTTTAGAGACTGAAAGAATAAGGAACATTTCTGATTCATTTCCTGAGACTATCGTTACTTTATATCAAAACTAGACAGACATTGCAGGAAAACAAAGCAAAACTGAAAACAAACTCAGACTCTCTCACATGAACACAGAAGTAAAATCCTTACTGTGTATT